>NC_083718.1:97243115-97546145 GCF_028564815.1 Eubalaena glacialis
AGATGCCTTAACATCCACAAATAAATCAACATGATACACCATATTAACAAAATAGAGAATAAAAATCAAATGATCATCTCAATAGATGCAGAAAAATCATTCTATAAAATTCAACATCATTTATGATAAAAACTCTCAACTAAACGCATATACCTCAATATAATAAAGCTATATATGACAAACCCACAGCTAACATCATACTCAATGGTAAAAAGCTGAAAGCATTTCCTCTCAGATCAGGAACAAAACAAGGATGCTCACACTGGCTACTTTTATTCAACATAGTATTAGAAGTCCTAATCACAGCAATTAGTCAAGGGAAAGAAATAAAAGACATCTAAATCAGAAAGAAACAAGTAAAACTGTCTCTATTTGTAGACATGATACTATATATAGAAAACCCTAAAGATTCCACAAAAACACGGTTAAAACTAATAAATTCAGTAAATTTGCAGGTTACAAAATCAATGTACATAAATCTGTGATGTTTCTATACATTATCAACAAACTATCAGAATGAGAAATTAATAAAACAATCCCATTTACAATTGCACCAAAAAAGAATGAAATACCTAGAAATAAATTTAACCGAGGAAGTGAAGACCCATAGACTGAAAACTATAAGATACTGATGAAAGAAACTGAAGAAGACATGAAAAATGGAAAGATATTCTGTGCCCATGGATTGGAAGAATTAATACTGTGAAAATATCCATACTACCCAAAGAGATCTACAGATACAGTGAAATCCCTATCTAAATTCCAATGGCATATTTCATAGAACTAGAACAAATTATTCTAAAATTCATATGAAAACACAAAAGACCCTGAATAGCCAAAACAATCTTGAGGCAAAAAACCCAAAAAAAACACACAGCTGATGGTACCACACTGCCTGATTTCAAAGTATACTACAAATCTATAGTAATCAAAAGAGTATGGTACTGGCACAAAAACAGACACATAGATCAACAGAACAGAAATAAACCCACACATATATAGACAATTAATCTATGACAAAGGAGCAAAGAACATACAAAAGGGAAAGGACAATTTCTTCAATAAATGGTGTTGGGAAAACTCCACAGCTGCATACAAGAGAATGGAACTAGACCACTAGCTTACACCATACACAACAATTAACTTGAAGTGGATTAATGACTTGAATGTAAGACCAGAAACCATATAATTCCGAGAAGAAAATATAGGTGGTAAACTCACTGGCATCAGTCTTAGCAATGTTTTTGTGGATCTGACCCCAAAGGCAAGGCAAACAAAAACAGAAATAAACTAATGGGATTACATCAAATTAAAAAACTTTTACAAAGTGAAGGAAACCATCAACAATACAAAAAGGTCACCTACTGAATGGGAGAAGATATTTGCAAACAATATATCTGATAAGAAGTTAATATTCAAAATATAAAAAGAACTCATACAGCTCAACATCAAAACAAACAAACAACCCAATTATAAAATGGGCAGAGGACCTGAATAGGCATTTTTCCAAAGAAGACATACAGATGGCCAACAGGCACATGAAAAGATGCTCAACATCACTAATCATCAGGGAAACACAAATCAAAACCACAATGAGATTTCACCTCACACTCATTAGAATGGCTATTATCAAAAAGACTACAAATAAGTATTGGAGAGGTTGTGGAGAAAAGGTAACTCTCATATGCTGTTGGTGGGAATATAAAATGGTACAGCCACTTTGGAAAATGATGTGGAGATTCCTCAAAAAAATGAGAAATAGAACTACCATATAATCCAGCAGTTCCACTTCTGGGTATTTATCCAAAGAATATGAAAACATTAATTTAAAAAGATATATGCACCCTTATGTTTATCACAGTATTATTTACAATAGCCAAGACATGGAAACCACCTAAGTGTTCATCAATGAATGAATGGATAAAGAAGATGGGGTGTATATATACAATGGAATACTACTCAGCCATCAAAAAGAGTGAAATCCCACCATTTGTGACAACATGAATGGACCTTAAGGGTGTTATGCTAAGTAAAGTAAGTCAGAGGGAGAAAGGCAGATACCATATGATCACTCACACTTGGAATCTGAAAAACAAAACATAAAAACAAAATACACAAAAATAATAAACTAAAATTCACAGATACAGAGCACAAATTAGTGTTTATCAGAGAGGAAGAGCATTTGGGCAAAATGGGTGAAGGGAGTCAAGAGTATGGTGATGGATGGTAACTAGACTTGTGGTAATGATCACTGTTATGTATGCAGATGTTAAACTACCATGCTGTACACCTGAAAGTCATATAATAAAAAATGGTCAAAATGGTAAGTTTTATGACATGTGTATATAGCCACAATAATAACACTTAAAAATAAAAATAAAATGATACAGAACAAAAATTTAAAAGGCAACTTACTCAATGGAAGAAAATATTGGTAAGTCATCTACCTATTAAGGGACTGATATCCAGAATATATAAAAAAAACTCCTAGAACTCAATTTTTAAAAACCCAATTCAAAAATGGGCAAAGGACTTGAATAGACATTTGTCCAAAGAAGTTATACAAATGATTGATAAACACATGAAAAGATGTTCAACATCCTTAATCATTAGGGAAATGAAAATAATAACCACAATGAGATACCATTTAACACACGTGAAGGTGACTATAATTTTAAAAAATTGGAATGTAACAAGTGTTGGCCAGGATGTGCAGTAATTGTAACCCACATACATTTCTGGTGATAGTGTAAAATCGTGTATCTGCTGTTAAAAACAAGTTAGATATTCCTCAAAAAGTTAAATTTAAAATTACCAGAGAATTGAAAACAGGGGTTCAAACAAAAGGTTGTACATAAATGTTCATAGCAGCATTATTCGCAATAGCCAAAAAGTGAAAACAACCCAGATGTCCATCAACAGAAGAGTGCATAAACAAAATGCGGTATATCCATTCAATAGAACATTATTCAGCCATAAAAAGAAATGAAGTACTGATACATGCTACAATGGATATGAACTTAGAAAACATTATGCTATGTAAAAGAAGCCAGACACAAAAGGTAATATATTATGATTGCATTCATATGAAATATCCAAAATAGGTAAATCCATAGAGGCACGGATTAGTGATTGTCAAGAGCTCAGGTGAGGGGCAATGAAAGGTGACTGCTAATGAGCATGGGTTTCTTTTGGGATCATAAAAATGTTTTGGAACTAGATAGAGGTAATGTTGCACAACATTGTGAATGTACTAAATGACACTGAATTGTACACTTTAAATGGTTAATTTATGTTACATAAATTTCACCTCAATTAAAAAATAGCCAAAAAAGTAACATTTCTAGAAATACACCTAACAAAGATGTGCAAGATCTTTAAGAAGAGAATTGTAAAATTTTATAACAACATATCAAAGACAATATGAGTAAATAAAGATATATAACATTTTTCATGAGTAGAAATACATAACACCATAACAATGCAAATACTCCACAAACTATAGATTCAGTGAAATTCTGATTTAAAACCAAAGTTTTAAAATGAAATTTGTAAAACAAATCTAAAATTCAATTCACACAAGGTATATACTGTGACCAAAATAGAATTGAGAAACCAATAATAGAAAGATACCTGGAAAAATCTCCAAATAATTGAAAACTAAATAGTACAATTCTAAATTACCCACTGGTGAAAGAAGAAATCAAAAGGGAAATTGGAAGGTATTCAAAAATTATTTTAATTGAAGTACAGTTGATTTACAATGTTGTGTTAGTTTCAGGTGTACAGTAAAGTGACTCAGTTCTGTGTTATATATATTCTTTTCCAAATTTTTTTCCATTATAGGTTAATACAAGATATTGAATATAGTTTCCTGTGCTATACAGTAGGTCCTTGGAGTCTATCTATTTTATAGATAGAAGTGTGTATCTGTTGATCCCAAACTCCTAATTTATCCCTCACCACCCTTTCCTCCTTTATTTTCTGTGTCTGTGAGTCTATTTCTGTTCTGTAAATAAGTTCATGTGTATCATTTTTTCAATTCCACATATAAGTAATATCATATGGTATTCGTTTCTCTTTCTGACTGACTTCATTTAGTTTGATCGTCTCTAGGCCCATCCATGTTGCTGTAAATGGCATTATTTCATTCCTTTTTATGGCTGAGTAATGTTCTCTCGATAGATAGATAGATAGATAGATAGATAGATAGATAGATAGATAGATATAGATATAGATATATGTATTCTTTTTCATATTCTTTTCCATTATGGTTTATTACAGGGTATTGAATATAGTTCACTGTACTATACAGTAGGACCTTGTTTATCTATTTTATATCTAGTAGTTTGTATCTGCTAATCCCAAACTCTTAATTTATCCCTCCCCCCTTCCCCTTTGGTAATCATAGGTTGGTTTTCTATGTCTGTGAGTCTGTCTCTGTTTTGTAAAAAAGTACATTTGTATCATATTTTAGATTCCACATATAAGTGACATCATATGATTTTCTTCTTTCTCTTTCTTAATTCATTTAGTATGATAATCTCTAGGTCCATCCATGTTACTGCAAATGGCATTATTTCATACTTTTTTATGGCAGAGTAGTATTCCATTGTATACATACCACATCTTCTTTATCCATTCATCTGTTGATGGACATTTAGGTAGTTTTCATGTCTTGCCTATTGTAAATAACGCTGCAATGAACAGTGGGGTGCATGTATCTTTTCAAATTAGAGTTTTCTCTGTTTATGTGCCCAGGAGTGGGATTGCTGGATCATATGGCAAATCTATTTTTAGTTTTTTAAGGAGCTTCCGTACTGGTTTACATAGTGGTTGTATCAATTCACATTCCCACCAACAATATAAGAGGGTTCCCTTTTCTCCACACCCTCTCTGGCATTTATTGTTTGTAGACATTTTTATGATGGCCATTCTGACTGGTGTGAGGTAATATGTCATTGTAGTTCTGATTTGTGTTTCTCTAATAATTAGTGATATTAAGCATCTTTTCACATGCTTGTTGGCCATCTGTCTATCTTTTAGGAGAAATGTCTATTTAGGTCTTCTGCCCATTTTTTGATTGGATTGTTTGGTTTTTTGGAAATTATATTATTATAATCTCTTTGTATAAGCTGTTTGTACACTTTGGAAATTAATCCCTTGTTGGTAACATCATTTGCAAATATCTTCTACCAGTTCATAGGTTATCTTTTTGTTTTGTTTATGGTTCCCTTTTCTGTGCAAAGCTTTTAAGTTTAATTAGGTCCCATTTGTTTATTTTTGTCTTTATTTCTATTACTCAAGGAGATAGATCCAAAAAACATATTGCTGTGATTTATGTCAAAGAGTGTTCTGCCTATATTTTCCTCTAGGAGTTTTAAGAGTATCCAGTCTTACGTTTAGGTCTTTCATCTATTTTGAGTTTATTTTTGTATGTGGTGTTAGAGAATATTCTCATTTCATTCTTTTACATGTAGCTGTCCAGTTTTCCCAGCACCACTTATTGGAGACACTGTCTTTTCTTCATTGCATATTCTTGCCTCCTTTGTCATAGATTAATTAATCATAAGTGTGTGGGTTTATTTCTGGGCTTTCTATCCTGTTGCATTGATCTACATGTCAGTTTTGTGCCAGTACCTTACTGTGTTCATTTTTTTTTTTTACATCTTTATTGGAGTATAATTGCTTTACAATGGTGTGTTAGTTTCTGCTTTATAACAAAGTGAATCAGTTATACATATACATATGTTCCCATATCTCTTCCCTCTTGCATCTCCCTCCCTCCCACCCTCCCTATCCCACCCCTCTAGGTGGTCACAAAGCACAGAGCTGATCTCCCTGTGCTATGCGGTTGCTTCCCACTAGCTATCTATTTTACGTTTGGTAGTGTATATATGTCCATGCCACTCTCCCACTTTGTCACAGCTTACCCTTCCCCCTCCCCATATCCTCAAGTCCATTCTCTAGTAGGTCTGTGTCTGTATTCCCGTCTTGCCACTAGGTTCTTCATGACTTTTTTTTTCCCCTTAGATTCCATATATATGTGTTAGCATACTGTAATTATTTTTCTCTTTCTGTTACTTCACTCTGTATGACAGTCTCTAACTCCATCCACCTCACTACAAATAACTCAATTTCCTTTCTTTTTATGGCTGAGTAATGTTCCATTGTATATATGTGCCACATCTTCTTTATCCATTCATCCAATGATGGGCACATAGGTTGCTTCCATGTCCTGGCTATTGTAAATAGAGCTGCAATGAACATTTTGGTACATGACTCTTTTTGAATTATGGTTTTCTCAGGGTATATGCCCAGTAGTGGGATTGCTGGGTCATATGGTAGTTCTATTTTTAGTTTTTTAAGGAACCTCCATACTGTTCTCCATAGTGGCTGTATCAATTTACATTCCCACCAACAGTGCAAGTGTGTTCCCTTTTCTCCACACCCTCTCCAGGATTTATTGTTTCTAGATTTTTTGATGATGGCCATTCTGACTGGTGTGAGATGATATCTCATTGTAGTTTTGATTTCCATTTCTCTAATGAACTACCACTGGCATTTTTCACAGAACTAGAACAAAAAATTTCACAATTGGTATGGAAACACAAAAGACCCCGAATAGCTAAAGCAATCTTGAGAACGAAAAATGGAGCTGGAAGAATCAGGCTCCCTGACTTCAGACTATACTACAAAGCTACAGTAATCAAGACAGTATGGTACTGCCACAAAAACAGAAACATAGATCAATGGAACAGGATAGAAAGCCCAGAGATAAACCCACGCACATATGGTCACCTTATCTTTGATAAAGGAGGCAAGCATATACAGTGGAGAAAAGACAGCCTCTTCAATAAGTGGTGCTGGGAAAACTGGACAGCTACATGTAAAAGTATGAAATTAGAACACTCCCTAACACCATACACAAAAATAAACTCCAAATGGATTAAAGACCTAAATGTAAGGCCAGACACTATCAAACTCTTAGAGGAAAACATAGGCAGAACAATCTATGACATAAATCACAGCAAGATCCTTTTTGACCCATCTCCTAGAGAAATGGAAATAGAAACAAAAATAAACAAATGGGACCTAATGAAACTTAAAAGCTTTTGCACAGCAAAGGAAACCATAAACAAGACCAAAAGACAACCCTCAGAATGGGAGAAAATATTTGCAAATGAAGCAACTGACAGAGGATTAATCTCCAAAATTTACAAGCAGCTCATGCAGCTCAATGACAAAAAAACAAACAACCCAATCCAAAAATGGGCAGAAGACCTAAATAGACATTTCTCCAAAGAAGATATACAGATTGCCAACAAACACATGAAAGAATGCTCAACATCATTAATCATTAGAGAAATGTGTTCATTTTTTAATTTTTTAAAACTAATTTTTATTGGAGTATAGTTGATTTACAATGTTGTGTTAGTTTCTGCTGTACAGCAAAGTGAATCAGTTGTACATATACATATATCCACTCTTTTTTCAACACTGTTTTTTTTTTACTGTAGCTTTGTAGTATATTCTGAAGTCAGGAAGCCTGATTCCTCCAGCTCTGTTCTTCTTTCTCAAGATTCTTTTGGCTAATCAGGGTCTTTTGTGTTTCCATACAAATTTTAAAATGTTTTGTTCTAGTTCTGTGCAATATGCCATTGGAACTTTGATAGGGATTGCATTGAAACTGTAGATTGCTTTGGATAGTATGGTAATTTTAATAATATTGATTCTTCCAATCCATTTCTCTATCTGTATATCTCTCTATCTGTTTGCATCATCTTCAATTTCTTTCATCAGTGTCTTACAGTTTTCTGAGTACAGTTCTTTGCCTCCTTAGGTAGGTTTATTCCTAGGTATTTTATTCTTTCTGATGCAACGGTAAATTGAATTGTTTCTTTAATTTCTCTTTCTGATAGTTCATTGTTAGTGTATAGAAATGCAACAGATTTCTGTATACTAATTTTGTATCCAACAAATTTACTGAATTCATTGATGAGCTTTAGTAGTTTTCTGGTAGCATCTGTAGGATTTTCTATGTATAACATCATGTCATCTGCAAACGGTGACAGTTTTACTTCTTCTTTTCCAATTTGGATTCCTTTTATTTATTTTTCTTCTCTGTTTGCTGTGGCTAGGACTTCCAAGGCTATGTTGAATAAAAGTGGTGAGAGTGGGCATCCTTGTCTTGTTCCTTATCTTAGAGGGAATGCTTTCAGCATTCACTGTTAAGTATGATGTTAGCTGTGGGTTTGTCATATATGGCCTTTATTATATTGAAGTATGTCCCCTCTATGCCCACTTTCTGGAAAGTTTTTATCATACATGGATATGGAATTTTATCAAAAGATAAAATTGCATCTGTTGAAGTGATCATATGGTTTTTATTCTTCAGTTTGTTAATGTGGTGTATCATATTGTTTGATTTGTGACTATTGAAAAATCCTTGCATCTTAGGGATAAATCCCATTTGATCATAGTGTATCATCCTTCTACTGTGTTTTTTTTTTTCCTACTGTGTTTTTGAAGTTGGTTTGCTAGTTATTTTGTTGAGGATTTTTGTATTTATGTTCATCAGTGATATTGGCCAGTTATTCTTTTTTTGTGGTATCTTTGTCTGGTGTTGGTATCAGGGTGATGGTGGTCTCATAGAATGATTTCAGAAGTGTTCCTTCCTCTGCAATTTTTTGGAATAGTTTCAGAAGGATAGGTGTTAACTCTTCTCTAAATGTTTGGTAGAACTCACCTGTGAAGCCATCTTGTCCTGGACTTTTGTTTGTTGAGAGATTTTAAATTACTGACTCAATTTCAGTATTTGTAATTGGTTTATTCATATTCTCTATTTCTTCCTGGTTCAGTCTTGGGATATTGTACCTTTCTAAGAATGTGTCCATATTTTCTAGGTTGTCCATTTTATTGGCATATTGTTGCTCATAGTAGTCTCTTATGATCCTTTGTATTTCTGTGGTGTTGGTTGTAACTTCTCCTTTTTCATTTCTAATTTTATTGATTTGTGACCTCTCCCTTTTTTCTTGATGTGTCTGACTAAAGGTTATCAATTTTTTAAAAAAACTTTTCAAAGAACCAGCTATGAGTTTCATTGATCTTTTAAATTAAAAAAAAATTTTTTTAGTCTCTATTTCATTTCTTTCTTCTCTGATCTTTATGATTTGTTTCCTTCTACTAAGTTTGGGTTTTGTTTGTTCTTCTTTCTCTAGTTGTTTTCAGTGTAAAGTTAAGTTGTTTATTTGAGATTTTTCTTGTTTCCTGATGTAAGTTTGTATCACTATAAACATTCCTCTTAGAACTGCTTTTGCTGTGTCCTATAGGTTGTGAATTATGTGATTTCGTTTTCATTTGTCTCTAGGTATTTTTTTTTACTTCCTCTTTGACTTGTTCAGTGACCCATTGGTTGTTTAGTAGCATATTGTTTAGCCTCCATGTGTTTGCAGTATTTTTTTCTTATATTTGAATTCTAATCTCTTAGCCTTGTGGTTGGAAAAGATGCTTGATATGAGTTCAGTTATCTTAAGTTTACCAAGCCTTACTTTGTGGCCCCACATGTGATCTATCCTGGAGAATGTCCATTTGCACTTGAAAAGAATGTTTATTCTGCTGCTTTTGGACAGAATGCTCTATAAATATCAATTAAGTCCATCTGGTCTAATGTGTCATTTAAGCCTTGTTTTTCCTTACTAATTTTCTGTCTGGATCATCTGTCCATTGATGTAAGTGGGGTGTTAAAGTCCCCAACTATTATTGTGTTAATGTCGGTTTCTCCTTTTGTGCCTGTTAGCATTTACCTTACACATTGAGATGCTCCTATGTTGAGTGCATATGTATTTACAATTGTTATATCTTCTTCTTTGATTGATCCTTTGATCATCATGTAGTGTCCTTCTTTGTGTCTTATAATAGTTTTTATTTTAAATGCTATTTTTATCTGATATAAGCATTGCTACTCTTGCTTTCTTTTAGAAAGTATTTTTAACTGAGTGGGTAAAAAATCACAGCATGTCAAAATTAATATGATACTCTTAGAATATATTGTAGGAGAAAATCTAAGTGACCTTGGGTTTGTTGATGACTTCTTAGATACAACACTAAAAGTGTGATTCAGAAAAGAAAAAAAAATGATATGTTGGACTTCACTAAAATTAAAAACATCTGCTCTACAAAAGACATTGTTAATAGAATGAAACGACAAGCCACAGACTGGGAGATAATCTTTGCAAAACACACATCAGATGAAGGACAAGGATCCGAAGTATAAAAAGAACTCTTAAAATTCAACAAAAAGGGCTTCCCTGGTGGTGCAGTGGTTGAGAATCTGCCTGCCAATGCAGGGGACACAGGTTTGAGCCCTGGTCTGGGAAGATCCCACATGCCGTGGAGCAACTAGGTCCGTGAACCACAATTACTGAGCCTGCGTGTCTGGAGCCCGTGCTCCGCAACAAGACAGGCCGCGATAATGAGAAGCCAGTGCACCGCGATGAAGAGTGGCCCCCACTTGCCGCAACTAGAGAAAGCCCTCGCACAGAAATGAAGACCCAACACAGCCATAAATAAATAAATAAATAAATAAATACATCTAAAACGCACCTCAAAAAAAAAAAGTTTATGAGAGAAATAGATAACAGAGGTAGAGCCGCGTTCTAGGAAATTAAAAAAAAATCAACAACAAAAAAATGAACAACCCAATTAAAAAATAGGAAAAAGATCTAAAAAGACATCTCCCCTAAGAAGATATACAGATGGCAAATAAGCATATGAAAAATGCTCAGGATCATATGTCATTTGGGAGTTGCAAATTAAAACAACAGTGAGATAGCATTACACACCTGTTGCAATGCCTAAAATCTAAACAACTGAAAATACCAAATGCTGTTGAGGATTTGGAGCAGTGGGAGCTCTCATTCATTGCTGGTTGGAATGCAAAATGGTACAGCCAGTTTGAAAGACAGTTTGGAGGTTTCTTAAAAAGTTAAACATGCTCTTACCACATGTTTCAGCAATCATGCTTCTGGGTGTTTTACCAAATGAGTTGAAATTTTATGTCAACAAATAAACCCTGCACGTAAATGTTTATAGCAAGTTTATTCATAATTGCTAAAACTTGTAAGCAAGCAGCATGTCCTTCAATAGGTGAATGGAAAAAAATTGTGGTATATCTGTGTAATGGAATAATGTTCATTGATAAAAAAGAAATGAGATATTAAGCCATGAAAAGACATGGAGGAACCTTAAGTACATATTACCAAGTAAAAGAAGCCAATCTGAAAGGGTTACATATTGTATGATTCCAACTATATGATATTCTGGGGAAGGCAAAACTATGGAGATAGTAAAAAGTTCAGTGGTTGCCAGGGGTTTTGGTGGATGAAGGCGGGGAGGTAAAGAAGGAGGAATGAATGAGTAGAACACAGGAGATTTTGAGCAGAGTAAAATAATTATTCTGTGTGATTCTGTGATGATGGATACATGTCAATATACATTTGTCAAAATCCATGTAATATACAACACAAAGAGTAAAGCCTAATGTAAACTATGGAATTCCCTGGTGGTCCAGCAGTTAGGAATCTGTGCTCCCACTGCAGGGGGCACAGGTTCGATTCCTGGTAGGGGAACTTAGATCCTGCAAGCCACGTGGCACTGCCAAAAAAATATAAAATAAAACAAAATCTTGTGTAACCTAAACTATGGACTTTAGTTAATAATAATGTATCATTGGTACATATATTATAACAAATGTACCACAGTAATGTAAGATGTTACTAAAAGGGGAAATTGTGGGGAGAGTAAAGGGGTATATGGCAACCCTCTGTTCTTTTCAATCAGTTTTTCCTATGAAGCTAAAGTTGTTCAAAAAATAAAGTCTATTAATTTAAAACAATTTAATGGGATACCTCTAAAGTTTTACTTAAAAGGAAATTTATAGCAGTAAATGTCTATATTAGAAAAGAAAAAAAAGTCTGAAATCAATGACTTCAGTTTGCTCCTTGTATTGGTCAGTGTTCTCCAGAGAACTAAGAGAACTTGTATGTATATATACACACAAAAGTGAATTATTTTAAGTAATTGACTCACACAATATGGAGACTGGCAAGTCCAAAATCTGTAGGGTGGACCAACAAACAAGAGATCCAGGAGAGAGCCAATGCTGTAATTCAAGTCCAAAGGCCATCAGTCTGGAGCATTCCTTCTTGCTCTGAGGAGTCTTCAGTTGATCGGATGAGGCCCAGCCACATTGTGAAGGACAATCTGTTTTATTCAAAGTTCACCAATTTTTCATCTTCCAGTTTTATCGAGATATAATTGACATATAACACTGTATAAATTCAAGGTGTACAGCATAATGATTTGACTTGCATACATCATGAAATGATTATCACAATTCATTTAGTGAACATCCATCATCTCATACAGATACAAAATTAAAGAAATAGAAAAAAATTTTTCCTTGTGTGAGAACTCTTAGGATTTACTCTCTTAACAACTTTTGTATGTAACATACAGCAGTGTTCATTATATTTATCATGTGTAAGTTACATCCCTAATACTTATTTATCTTGTAACTGAAAGTTTGTACCTTTTGAATGCCTTCATCCAATTCCCCCTCCCCCGAACCCCCACCTCTGGTAACCACAATTCTGATCTCTTTATCTATGAGTTTGTTTACTTTTGAGGTATAATTGACCTACAACACTATGTTAGATCCTGTTACACAACATAGTGATTTGCTATTTCTATGCATTTCAAATTTATCACCACAATAAACCTGGTAACAATATGTCACCATACAAAGATATTACAGTTATTGACTATATTACCCATACTGTTCATTTCACACCCTGTGACTTATTTTGTAATGAAAGTTTGTACCTCTTAATCTCTTTCACCTATTTCTTTCTGCCCCCACTCTCCTCCCTCTGGAAACCACCTGTTTGTTCTCTGTATCTATATCTCTGTTTCTGTTTTGTTTTGTTTGTTCATTTGCTTTGTTTTTTAGATTCCACATACAAGTGAAATCATAAAGTATTTGAATTTCTTTATTTGACTTATTTCACTTAGCATAATACAATATAGGGCCATTCATGTTGTTGCAAATGGCAAGATTTCATTATTTTTTATGGTTGAGTAATATTCCACTGTGTGTGTGGGTGTGTGTGTACCACATTTTTATCCATTCATATGTTGATGGACACCTAGGTTGCTTCCATATCTTGGATGTTGTAAATAATACTGCAATGAACATATGGGTGCATGTATCTTTTCAAATTAGTGGGCTTTTTTCTTCTTTTTTTTTTACTGCACCACTCAGCTTGCAAGATCTTAGTTCCCCAACCAGGGACTGAAGCTGGGCCATGGGAGTGAAAGTGCCGAGTCCTAACCACTGGAACGCCAGGGAATTACCCAAGTTAGTGTTTTCACATTCTTTGGATAAATACCCAGGAGTGGAATTGCTGTGTCATATGGTACTTCTATTTTTAGCTTTCTGAGGAATCTCCATACTGTTTTCCAAAGTGGCTGTACCATTTTATATTCCATCCAACAGTATATGAGGGTTACATTTTCTCCACAACCTCTCCAACCCTTGTTATTTGAAGTTTTTTTGATAATAGCCATTCTAGTGACTGTGAGGTGAAATCTCATTGTGGTTTTGATTTGTGTTTCCCTGATGATTAGTGAGGTTGAGCATCTTTTCATGTGCCTGTGGGCCATCTGTATGTCTTCTTTGGAAAAATGCCTATTCAGGTTCTCTGCCCATTTTATAATTGGTTTGTTTGTTTTTTGATATTAAGCTGCATGAGTTCTTCCTATGTATTTTTTTTAATATTAAGCCCTTATCAGATATATGGTTTGCAAATATCTTCTCTTGTTCAGTAGGTAACCTTTTCATTTTGTTGACTGTTTCCTTCATTGTGCATAAGCTTTTTAGTTTGATGTAGTCCCATTTGTTTATTTTTGGTCTTGTTTTCCCTGTTTCCCTGAGGAGACATATCAAAAAAAGTTACTAAGACTGATGTCAAAGAGATTACTGCTTATGTTTTCTTCTATTAGTTAAATGGTTTCCAGTCTTACTTTTAGGTCTTTAATCCATTTTGAGTTTATCTTTGTATATTCTGTGAGAAAATTTCTTTTTTTTTTTCAATCAGTCATCAGTTTTATACACATCAGTGTATACATGTCAATCCCAATCGCCCAATTCAGCACACCACCATCCCCACCCCACCGCGGTTTTCCCCCCGTGGTGTCCATACGTTTGTTCTCTACATCTGTGTCTCAACTTCTGCACTGCAAACCGGTTCATCTGTACCATTTTTCTAGGTTCCACATATATGTGTTAATATACGATATTTGTTTTTCTCTTTCTGACTTACTTCACTCTGTATGACAGTCTCTAGATCCATCCACGTCTCAACAAATGACTCAATTTCGTTGCTTTTTATGGCTGAGTAATATTCCATTGTATATATGTACCACAACTTCTTTATCCATTCATCTGTCGATGGGCATTTAGGTTACTTCTATGACCTGGCTATTGTAAATAGTGCTGCAATGAACATTGGGGTGCATGTGTCTTTTTGAATTATGGTTTTCTCTGGGTATATGTCCAGTAGTGGGATTGCTGGGTCATATGGTAATTCTATTTTTAGCTTTTTAAGGAAACTCCACATTGTTCTCCATAGTGACTGTATCAATTTACATTCCCACCAACAGTGCAAGAGGGTTCCCTTGTCTCCACACCCTCTCCAGCATTTGTTGTTGGTAGATTTTCTGATGATGCGCATTCTAACTGGTGTGAGGTGATACCTCATTGTAGATTTGATTTGCATTTCTCTAATAATTAATGATGTTGAGCATCTTTTCATGTGCTTCTTGGCCATCTGTATGTCTTCTTTGGAGAAATGTTTATTTAGGTCTTCTGCCCATTTTTGGATTGGGTTGTTTGTTTCTTTAATATTGAGCTAAATGAGCTGTTTATATAGTTTGGAGATTAATCCTTTGTCCGTTGATTCGTTTGCAAATATTTTCTCCCATTCTGAGGGTTGTCTTTTCATCTTGTTTATGGTTTCCTTTGCTGTACAAAAACTTTGAAGTTTCATTAGGTCCCATTTGTTTATTTCTGTTTTTATTTCCATTACTCTAGGAGGTGGATCAAAAAAGATCTTGCTGTGATTTATGTCAAAGAGTGTTCTTCCTATGTTTTCCTCTAAGAGTTTTATAGTGTCCGGTCTTACATTTAGGTCTTGAATCCATTTTGAGTTTATTTTTGTGTATGGTGTTAGGGAGTATTCTAATTTCATTCTTTTACATGTAGCTGTCCAGTTTTCCCAGCACCACTTATTGAAGAGACTGTCTTTTTTCCATTGTATATCTTTGCCTCCTTTGTCATAGATTAGTTGACCATAGGTGCGTGGGTTTATCTCTGGGCTTTCTATCTTGTTCCGTTGATCTATGTTTCTGTTTTTGTGCCAGTACCATATTGTCTTGATTACTGTAGCTTTGTAGTATAGTCTGAAGTCAGGGAGTCTGATTCCTCCAGCTCCGTTTTATTCCCTCAAGACTGCTTTGGCTATTCGGGGTCTTTTGTGTTTCCATACAAATTTTAAGATGATTTGTTCTAGTTCCGTAAAAAATGCCATTGGTAATTTGATAGGGATTGCATTGAATCTGTAGATTGCTTTGGGTAGTATAGTCATTTTCACAATATTGATTCTTCCAATCCAAGAACATGGTATATCTCTCCATCTGTTGGTATCAACTTTAATTTCTTTCATCAGTGTCTTATAGTTTTCTGCATACAGGTCTTTTGTCTCCCTAGGTAGGTTTATTCCTAGGTATTTTATTCTTTTTGTTGCAATGGTAAATGGGAGTGTTTCCATAATTTCTCTTTCAGAGTTTTCATCATTAGTGTATAGGAATGCAAGAGATTTCTGGGCATTAATTTTGTATCCTACAACTTTACCAAATTCATTGATTAGCTCTAGTAGTTTTCTGGTGGCATTTTTAGGATTCTCTATGTATAGTATCATGTTATCTGCAAACAGTGACAGTTTTACTTCTTCTTTTCCAATTTGTATTCCTTTTATTTCTTTTTCTACTCTGATTGCTGTGGCTAGGACTTCCAAAACTATGTTGAATAATAGTGGTGAGAGTGGACATCTTTGTCTTGTTCCTGATCTTAGAGGAAATGCTTTCAGTTTTTCACCATTGAGAATGATGTTTGCTGTGGGTTTGTCGTATATGGCCTTTATTATGTTGAGGTAGGTTCCCTCTATGCCCACTTTCTGGAGAGTTTTTATCATAAATGGGTGTTGAATTTTTTCAAAAGCTTTTTCTGAATCTATTGAGATTATCATATGGTTTTTATTCTTCAATTTGTTAATATGGTGTATCACATTGATTGATTTGCGTATATTGAAGAATCCTTGCATCCCTGGGATAAATCCCACTTGATCATGATGTATGACCCTTTTAATGTGTTGTTGGATTCTGTTTGCTAGTATTTTTTTGAGGATTTTTACATCTATATACATCAGTGATATTGGTCTGTAATTTTCTCTTTTTGTAGTATCTTTGTCTGGTTTTGGTATCAGGGTGATGGTGGCCTCATAGAATGAGTTTGGGAGAGTTCCTTCCTCTGCAATTTTTTGGAAGAGTTTGAGAAGGATGGGTGTTAGCTCTTCTCTAAATGTTTGATAGAATTCACCTGTGAAGCCATCTGGTCCTGGACTTTTGTTTGTTGGAAAATTTTTAATCACAGTTTCAATTTCATTACTTGTGATTGGTCTGTTCATATTTTCTGTTTCTTCCTGGTTCAGTCTTGGAAGGTTATACCTTTCTAAGAATTTGTCCATTTCTTCCAGGTTGTCCATTTTATTGGCATAGAGTTGCTTGTAGTAGTCTCTTAGGATGCTTTGTATTTCTGCAGTGTCTGATGTAACTTCTCCTTTTTCATTTCTAATTTTATTGATTTGAGTCCTCTCCCTCTTTTTCTTGATGAGTCTGGCTAATGGCTTATCAATTTTGTTTATCTTTTCAGAGAACCAGCTTTTAGTTTTATTGATCTTTGCTATTGTTTTCTTTGTTTCTATTTCATTTATTTCCACTCTGATCTGTATGATTTCTTTCCTTCTGCTAACTTTGGGTTTTGTTTGTTCTTCTTTCTCTAGTTCCTTTAGGTGTAAGGTTAGATTGTTTACTTGAGATTTTTCCTGTTCCTTGAGGTAGGCTTGTATAGCTATAAAATTCCCTCTTAGAACTGCATTTGCTGCATCCCATAGGTTTTGGATTGTCGTGTTTTCATTGTCATTTGTCTCTAGGTATTTTTTGATTTCCTCTTTGACTTCTTCAGTGATCTCTTGGTTATTTAGTAACGTATTGTTTAGCCTCCATGTGTTTGTGTTTTTTACATTTTTTTCCCTGTAATTCATTTCTAATCTCATAGCGTTGTAGTCAGAAAAGATGCTTTAAATGATTTCAATTTTCTTAAATTTACTGAGGCTTGATTTGTGACCCAAGTTATGATCTATCCTGGAGAATGTTCCATGCACACTTGAGAAGAAAGTGTAATCTGCTGTTTTTGGATGGAATGTCCTATAAATATCATTTAAATCTATCTGGTCTAGTGTGTCATTTAAAGCTTCTGTTTCTTTATTTATTTTCATTTTGGATGATCTTTCCATTGGTGTAAGTGAGGTGTTAAAGTCCCCCACTATTATTGTGTTACTGTCGATTTCCTCTTTTATAGCTCTTAGCAGTTGCCTTATGTATTGAGGTGCTCCTATGTTGGATGCATATATATTTATAATTGTTATATCTTCTTCTTTGATTGATCCCTTGATCATTATGTAGTGTCCTTCCTTGTCTCTTGTAACATTCTTTATTTTAAAGTCTATTTTATCTGATATGAGTATAGCTCCTCCAGCTTTCTTTTGATTTCCATTTGCATGGAATATCTTTTTCCATCCCCTCACTTTCAGTCCGTGTGTGTTTCTAGGTCTGAAGTGGGTCTCTTGTAGGCAACATATATATGGGTCTTGTTTTTGTATCCATTCAGCAAACCTGTGTCTTTTGGTTGGAGCATTTAATCCATTCATGTTTAAGGTAATTATCGATATGTATGTTCCTATGACCATTTTCTTAATTGTTATGGATTTGTTTTTGTAGGTCGTTTTCTTCTCTTGTGTTTCCCACTTGGAGAAGTTCCTTTAGCATTTGTTGTAGAGCTGGTTTGGTGGTGCTGAATTCTCTTAGCTTTTGCTTGTCTGTAAAACTTTTGATTTCTCCATCAAATCTAAATGAGATCCTTGCCGGGTAGAGTAATCTTGGTTGTAGGTTCTTCCCTTTCATCACTTTAAGTATATCATGCCACTCCCTTCTGGCTTGTAGAGTTTCTGCTGAGAAATCAGCTGTTAACCTTATGGGAGTTCCCTTGTATGTTATTTGTCATTTTTCCCTTGCTGCTTTCAATAATTTTTCTTTGTCTTTAATTTTTGCCCATTTGATTAATATGTGTCTTGGCGTGTTTCTCCTTGGGTTTATCCTGTATGGGACTCTCTTTGCTTCCTGGACTTGGGTGGCTATTTCCTTTCCCATGTTAGGGAAGTTTTCAACTATAATCTCTTCAAATATTTTCTCAGGTCCTTTCTCTCTCTCTTCTCCTTCTGGGACCCTTATAATACGAATGTTGGTGCATTTAATGTTGTCCCAGAGGTCTCTTAGGCTGTCTTCATTTCTTTTCATTCATTTTTCTTTAGTCTTTTCAGCAGCAGTGAATTCCACCATTCTGTCTTGCAGGTCACTTATCCATTCTTCTGCCTCAGTTATTCTGCTATTGATTCCTTCTAGTGTAGTTTTCATTTCAGTTATTTTATTGTTCATGTCTGTTTGTTTGTTCTTTAATTCTTCTAGGTCTTTGTTAAACCTTTCTTGCATCTTCTCAATCTTTGCCTCCATTTTTTTTCCGAGGTCCTGGACCATCTTCACTATCATTATTCTGAATTCTTTTTCTGGAAGGTTGCCTATCTCCATTTCATTTAGTTGTTTGTCTGTGGTTTTATCTTGTTCCTTCATCTGGTATATAGCCCTCTCCCTTTTCATCTTGTCTATCTTTCTGTGAATGTGGTTTTTACTCCACAGGCTGCAAGATTGTCATTTTTCTTGCTTCTGCTGTCTACCCTCTGGTGGTTGAGGCTATCTAAGAGGCTTGATTGGAGGCTCTGGTGGTTGGTAGAGCTGACTGTTGCTGTGGTGGTCAGAGCTCAGTACAACTTTAATCCACTTGACTGTTGATGGGTGGGGCTGGGTTCCCTCCCTGTTGGTTGTTTTGCCTGAGGCAACCCAACACTGGAGCCTACCTGGGCTCTTTGTTGGGGCTAATGACAGACTCTGGGAGGGCTCACGCCAAGGAGTACTTCCCAGAACTTCTGCTGCCAGTGTCCTTGTCCCCATGGTGAAACAGAGCCACCCCCCGCCTCTGCAGGAGACCTTCCAACACTAGCAGGTAGGTCTGGTTCAGTCTCCCCCGGGGTCACTGCTCCTTCCCCTGGGTCCTGATGCGCACACTATTTTGTGTGTGCCCTCCAAGAGTGGGGTCTCTGTTTCCCCCAGTCCTGTCGAAGTCCTGCAATCAATTCCCACTAGGCTTCAAAGTCTGATTCTCTAGGAATTCCTCCTCCCATTGCGGGAACCCCAGGTTGGGAAGCCTGACATGGGGCTCAGAACCTTCACTCCAGTGGGTGGACTTCTGTGGTATAAGTGTTCACCAGTCTGTGAGTCACCCACCCACCAGTTATGGGATTTGATTTTACTCTGATTGCGCCCCACCTACCATCTCATTGTGGCTTCTCCTTTGTCTTTGGATGTGGGGTATCTTTTTTGGTGAGTTCCGGTGTCTTCCTATCAATGATTGTCCAGCAGCTAGTTGTGATTATGGTGTTCTCGCAAGAGGGACTGAGAGCACGTCCTTCTACTCCGCCATCTTGGTTCCTCCCCAAAATTTCTTTTTAAAAAAAAATTTATTCATTTATTTATTTATCTGGCTGCACCGGGTCTTAGTTGCAGCATGTGGGATCTTTTTAGTTGCAGCATGTGAGATCTTTTTAGTTGTGGCATGTGGGATATAGTTCCCCAACCACGGATCAAACCCGGGCCCCCTGCATTGGGAGTGTGTAGTCTTAACCACTGGATGACCAGGCAAGTCCCAGAAAATTTTTATTTCTAATTTCATTTTTTTTTTTACATGTAGCAGTCCAGTTTTCCTGGCACCATTTATTGAAAAGATTGTCTTTTCCCCACTGTATAATCTTGCCTCCTTTTTCTATTAATTGACCATGTGTGTGTTATTTCTGGCTCTGTATTCTGTTCCATTGATATATGTGTCTGTTTTTGTGCCAATACATACTCTTTTGATTCCTGTAGCTTTGTAGTATAGTCTGAAGTCAGGAAGTGTGATACCTCCAGCTCTGTTCTTCTTTCTCAATATTGTTTTAGCTATTCTGGGTCTTTTGTGTTTCCATACAAATTTTAGAATTTTTGGTCTAGATCTGTGAAAAATGCCATTGGCATTTTAATTGGTATCACATTAAATTTACATATTGCCTTGGGTAGTATGGTCATTTTAACATTATGTATTCTCCTAAATCAGGAATGTGGCTTATCTTTCCATCTGTTTGTGTCATCTTTAGTTTCTTTTATCAGTGTCTTATAGTTTTCTGAGTACAGGTCTTCTACTGCCTTAGGTAGGTTTATTCCTAGCCAGCACTAGCCTCAGGACCTGGCTTCACCCAACAGTTGTTGGGCACCAGCCCCAGAGTCTCCTGGACCCTGACTCCACTCACCATTGAGTGAGGACTAGCCCAGGGGCCCATCGGGATTCCACAGCCAGCCACCTCTTGACCTGACCCCACCAACCAGTGGTCAGCAGCCTCTACACAAGACCACTAACCAAGCCTACCAGACCACTCATAGAAATCATCCTGCAGCAACAGAAGGAAACATGCAGCCCACATGAGGGGCACCCCTATAGTATAGAGCACTGGTGACAAGAGGGGAGTGTGCTGCTGGGACACATAGGACTCTCCTACAAAAGGCCACTTCTCTAAAATTGGGAAACTTAACCAACCTTCCAGATAAATAGAAATAAAAACAGCAAGTTAGGCAAAATGAGGCTACAAAGGAACATGTTCAAAATGAAGGAACAAGATAAAACCCAAAAAAAGAACTAAATGAAGTTGAGGTAGGCAATATACCTGAGAAAGAGTTCAGGGTAATATCCAGAATCAAGCACACAGAATAAAAGATAGGAAATATTGAATAGAGCATAATAGACATATGAGATATTGATAAATGGTCTAACATATGTGTAATTGGATACAGTAAGGTGTGTGGGAGAGAGAGGGGAGGGGGGATTGAGAAGCAATATTTGAAGAAATACTGGTGAGCAATTTTTGAAAATTAAATTATCAAAATACAGATTAAAGAAGGCCTATAAATCCTAAAGAAGATAAATACAAAGAAAACCATACCTAGGAACTAACATCTTACATCTAGTTTTGCTTGATTGATTATTTTCATTACGGATCATATTTTATTACCTCTTTGTATGCCTGATAATCTTGAATTGGATTCTAACATTGTCACTATTACCTTATTGAGTGTTGGATATTTTTGTATTGCTAAACATTTTCTTGAGTTTTGCTCTGGGATACAGTTATTTTACTTGGAAACAGTTTGATACTTTCAGGTCTTGTTTGTATGGTGCATTAGGTGGATCTGGAGTGTAGAGATACTATATACAGCACCCATGAAATATGAATTTTTCCAGTCCAGATGTGAGAATGGGTACTGATTCCAGCCCTGTGTGTGTGTTAGATAGTTTCCCTCTATTCCTTTTGGATGGTTCTTTCCCCAGTTTTGGATTGTTTCCTTACCGTTATGTGCTTATTAGTACTCTGCTGAATACTCAAGAGGGACTGTACAGATCTCTGGGATTCTCCTTCTATGCAATTATTTCCTCTAATAGTCTATCTTATCAACTCTAGCTGCCTTGTGTCCTGGACCATCAGCTTCACCTTCACAACTCAGCTAGGCTGACATGTTCTTCCTCAGTTTCCCCTCCCTGAGCTGTTGTATGGAAACTCTCTCAAAGCAGTAATCTGAGCCATTTGTAAGATTTACCTCATTTGTTTCCCATCTTTCAGGGATCGCTGTCTGATGGGAATTTTTGCATCCTCCTAAATTTTTATGTTGAAACCCTACCCACCCCCCATGTGATGATATTTGGAGATGGGCTTTTGGGAAGTAATTAGGAGAAGGCATGAGAGTGGAGTCCTCTTGAATGACTAGTGCCCTTTTAAGAGTCAAGAGAGAGCTTGTTTCCTTTCTCTGTTCTCTTTCATGAGAGGATACAATGAGAAGTTGATAGTCTGCAACCCAGAAGAGGGCCCTCAGCAGAATCTGACCACACTGGCACCCTGATCTTAGACTTCCAGCCTCCAGAACTGTGAGAAATAAATTTCTGTTGTTTATAAGCCACCCATTTTATGTTACTTTGTTATGGCAGCCCAAGCTGACTAAGACATTCTTCATTATTTGATTGTCTTGAAAAGTGTTGTTTCATGCATTCTTGTCTCATTGTTGTTATTGTCATTGCTTCAGGTAGGAGGGTAAATCCAGTCCCTGTTACTCCGTCTTGTCCAGAAGTGGCTTTAAAAAGTTTTTGACTATTTTTGTAGTCAGTTCTGATATAACATGACATATACATTCCTAAAAATCACCACACTACGCAAAATTATGCAATAAAAACCCATTTTACTCAAGGGAAAATGAGATTATGAGCACAACACCAAAAATTTCTGACATATTAAACAAAAGACAAGAACTAAATAAAAATGGAAGTACAGTCTTTAACATGTTAAATGACTAATAAATACATAAATACTATAGTAAACATGGCAGTTTACCTTGTGAAAAACCTGAAATTTACTTGTGGAAGGGCATGCCCTTCCTGCCAGCCTGCCCACCTCCCACTCCCACCATGCTGTATTTGTGAGGAAGAGAACAAAAGAGATTTTTAAAAAGTGAAAGAAATTGGAGATTAAAAAGAAAAGTAACAAGTCTGGACTGTTCCTTAACTTTCTTCTGAGTGGACAGACATTGATAATCCCAGGGCAATGTGGGAGAGAGACAACAGAAATAACTTAAACCTGTCTTTTTCCGACCTATTCTTTCCCTGTTTTCTGTGCTTGGACTGCAGCTACTTTCTTCCCTACACATTCATTTTAAGACAGCCTTCAGCTCCCTCAGGAGTTTTCAAAATTTCTCTTAGTTCTTAGAATATATGTTTCCCTTTTATAATTTAGAGAAAGGAACCAGCAGCTCATAGTATTTCATCATCGTAGCAGGATTCAGCAAATGTTGTATTATAATTGTTATGTATAATACTTGCAAAGAAAAATCTCTGCTGTATTTATAGTTATTTCTCCTTTTCATTCTGTATTTTGCTTAGTCGCATCTTTCCTCTTCTTTTGCTTGATTAATCTCGCTAAAGGTCTATTTCTATTATTGATTTTATCAAAGAATCAGCTTATGGCTTTGTTAATTTACTGCATTATTTTTTTTGTTATATACTTCACTTACTTATTCTTGTTTCCGTTGGTATTCTCTCTTGCTTTTTAAAATACTTCTAAATTGGATGCTTAACTCATGTGTTTAAACATTCTTATTTTATGACAAATGTGTTTAAATCACTTAATTTCCATTATGATTTCATCTTTAACCCAAGGGTAATTTAGTAATAGGTTATTCAGTTTCTAAATATGTCTTAAAGCTATTCTTAATTATCTGGATAGCTAATTTTAATCAATTTATGGTTGGAAAACATAGTATGTATAGAATTAATCCTTCAGCACTAGTAGAGCTTCCTTTGTAGCCTATCACATTATTTTTATACATATTCTATATGTGCTCAAAAATAATGTGAACTATCCGATGAGTGGATTATTTACACATCTGATGTCTCTGATGGTTTACTGTATTGTTTAAAATTTTGATATCTATGCCTATCTTTTCTCTGCTTCAACTATTAATTTCTCAGAAATGTACGTGTGTAAAATAATCCTCTACATTTGTTGACTTATTAATCTATTCATTTCTGTCAGTTGTTGCTTAATTTTGTCACTCTTTTAGCTAACAAGAACTATATTTTAATATGCTCTAATTTCTCGTCCCTTTATCTGTGCTGTTATGCTATTCTCTGTGCATCAGTTTCTTCATCTGAATGTAGTATTTTTTACTAGTTGTTAAGAGTAAACAAGTTAATATTTGTAAAGCACTTAGAATAGTATTTGGCATGTAGTATTACGTGTTTGGTTAGCATAAAAATGGCTAGAGGTGGTCATTGAAACCACAGGCATGGTTGAAATCACTTGAGGAGACAGGATAGTTTGAGAAAATAGGAGGATCAATCATCAAGATTTAAGGAACTCTTCTGTTTAATGGCCAAGTGAGGGATAAACCTTCAAAAGAAAGTGAAAAGGAGTACATAAAAAAGTAGGAGGAAATCCAAGAAAGTATATTACCAATGGCATCAAGAGTGAAGAATTAATTAACAGCGCTGCTGAATAAAGATTTGAACAAATCTTTATACTATTTGTGATAAATAGTGTCAATTGAAACAGCTAAATGAGTGGTTTAATGAGTACGGTGGACACTCCGATGCATCTCCCAGACGTCCCTTGAGAAATGAAGGTCTTATTCTGCCAGTTACTGGGAGTGCTGCCAGCAGACATGCCTCAGCTATCAGCCTCCTTGAGGAATTACTTTGGCTAAGGAGATCATCCTTGCCTAAGGTCATGCACCCTTCCTTGGCAAAGCCTGCATCCTACTGGGGAAAACTTCAAAAGTTCATCTTAAAAAAAAAAAAAAGGGTCATTTTAATTTTAGAGCTCTATGTGGGATAGTCTAGCGCCTTTGTTGAGACTGGGCATCACAACCCAACATCTCCCTCTGCCCAGTTTTGCTCCCTTTTCTTCCCTTCTACAGATACTGATCCCTAATAAACTTCCTGCACACCAAAGTCCATCTCAAGAGTCTGCTTCCCAGGGAACCCAATCTGTGACAATGAGTTTCATTTATTAGAAGTGCTGATGGATATGAGGAGAAGCCAAACTGCAAAGTTAAGAAATGAATGGTGAGAAAATGGAACAAGCCAAGAATAGGCAACTCTTTCAAGTAGTTTTGCTTTCACAGATAGGATGATGATCAGAACCAAGACAGTATTAAGGGTTCACCACTCTGCCCCCTCTTTAGTATGGGAAATATTTGACTGAAAGATAAATGTCAGTTACACACACAGGATTCGACATCGCTAAAATTTACCTTTAACAAAGAGTGAACAGTAGTTAAAAAGTATTACTTTCTGTATCAGAACATCAAGATCTTTCATCAGTACTAGCTGATTAAGGAGTTAGGAGAATGAGTACCCAGCATTTTTTAAAAAACAAAATAAACCGTTTAACTTGGCTACCATACATCAATCTCCTAAATTTGAGCCAGTTTACATTTTTACTGCCTCTAGCTGATAAAGCTGGATCTCCTAAACCACTCCTCCCACAACTTCCTTCTAGTCCCAGCTGAAGCCAGAGACTTAACCTGTTCCTCCGATAAGAGATTTTAACAGCAGGAATCAAGAGACTTCTGCAAAGTTTTTCTCTGGAGATCCAGATAAAGATGCCAAAAAGTAAGTCTATATGGGGAATTAAACTTTTAGAGAATCAAGTAGTTAACTATATGACAATAAGTAATTTCGAGCGAGGATTAAGGGTGGGGTGGAGAGAGAGATTAGGTTAAATCTCGAAGCAAAGCTTCAAGAAAGGAAAAAAACCAAGAAACCCTCAGGAAGTAGCAATAATACAGGCGCTTGCCACAGGCAGGCGTCTAAAATTTTCTCACGCCAGGAGTGCATATGACTTCAAAAGAGCCCTCCGATGTCTTTTAAAGCACTGGCGGGAGATGAAACTTACACTAGCGGCGAATACAAAGGCAGAAACTTTGCGATTGACCCCGGAAACATTTTATTTTGCGTAGGTATCTGAAGAATTTTCTTTTGCGATTCGTTACTTGATCCGGAAGAAGAGACAGCAAACGTCACCTGCGATTGGATCGCAGCATAAGGGCGGGGCGTTAGCGAGCCATTCACCTTGGCGACCGGATGTGACGATGCCGGAAGCTGCTAGGCTGAGCTTTGCTCTCGCTGGCGGCTTTGGTGGGCGGGGTCGGCCGAGCCCGTCTGGCTTGGTCTTCACCACTGACGCGGCACCGATAGGGGCGGCGCCATTAAGGCCACGCCTCCCGCGCTGATTCCCGGTGACTCTGGAGCGAAGTCCTAGGCGCTGAGGAGGCGGAGACTCAGGGCTGTTTTCTCAGAGGTTAGGGACGGACCCGCCCCGTCAGCCTCTTCGACTCTTCCGGTTTCTGGTGGCTGCGCCGCCTCCCTCCGAAGCCTGAGGATACGCCCTCTCGAGAGCCCGCCGTCGCTCTACTTTCAGCTTCTAACCCCTCTGAGCTGCTGCGGGGCAACTCCAGCCCTACATTCTCTCGCTCTGGTTCTCGCCACTTGGAGGACCTCGGCCCCGACACTGCCCCCTTTCCTGGATGTACTGGCCCCTCCCACTCCTCTAAAATGTCCAATAACCTACAGAGGGTCTTCCTGAAACCTACAGAGGAAAAGTCAGGCAACGCCTCGCACTGGTAAGTACCGGTTTCGAATCTCCCTCGACATGGCCGATCCTCGCCCGTCTCTTAGCAGGATGTCGAGTCGGCCGTCGTTTCCTGACGTTCTGCAATTCAGATGCCTTTGATCCCGCTGGGTGAGCACTCCAGGGAAAGTGCGCGGCAGTTTGGCACTTAGAGCCCTTAGAGCACGTCCCTGTCGGAAACGTAAAACCTCTTCAGAGCCTGACGCAGTCAGCCTCTGCCCTGGCTCCTCAGGACTCCAGCGTCTGAAGTTTCATAGGCTGACAGAGTAGATCTCCACGGGAGACGAAAATCAACATGGCCGGCGCGCCTGTGTGAGCAAAATCTTCTGGAAGATTCTCGCGCACTCGCAGAAAAACACGGAGCAATCCGCGCGGATTAGCAAGTGCAGCTCAGGTGGCGCTGGACCGTCAGGGAAAATAGCTGTAATTTAAGAGAGTTAGTGAGAAGGAAAGGGCATATTTTTGTGTAATTGATAAGAGTATATGAATATAGAAACTGAAAAATTGTTCTGGATAAGGGAATCGATTTTTTTTTTTAAATTTCGAATAATAGCTTTATTTGAAGATAAAGAAAAGTGAAAATAGAGAAATTATCATGTAAAATTAATCCCTTCGAACAGCATATTTGAAGCAGGTGTAATGAGACTGTCGTCTCGAATTGGATGTATATGTAGAGGAACTACATTTGTCAGGGGGAGATTCTAGTATTTCTTAGACAATTATTTGTAAATTTAGACAATAGTTTATCACTAACTCAGTGGTTTTTTTAAGCTCATATTAATCAAGAAGAAATAAAACTGGAACAAAATTATTAGCTAAGGTAGAATATTTTAAGTTGTACTCTCCATGGTTTGTGGGTATATAATAAGTGGCGAGAAGAAAGTTAACGAATCCCTGCAGAAGGAAAATGTGAAGAAGAAAGCATGGAAATGGAGATGTAAAAATCATGGAAGAGCATTTATGATTGAAGAAAATCGGGCTCACTAGGTTTAATGCTAGCTTTGCTAGTTACTATTTGTGAGGCCAAGTGACCTGGTTTCCAGTCTGTAAATAAGAGCACCTAGAGGTATTTTAAGGATTAAAAGAATGAATATACTAAAATACTTAATGTAGGAAAAATAGAAAAGCATTATTTAAATGTTAGCTATTATTATTATCGTAAGGATACAACTTTACTTCTGTACAAATTTTAGCGCAGGAAGTAGGTAGTTACAAGTAGATATAAAACCTAATTGTAGTAAACACTTTTAAAAAGTATGCATAATATTCTAAAGAGAAATGGTCACCAAAAGTGTTGAGCTAAAACCATATGGAAGAACTGCCAAGAAAGAACCATTGTATTTCAGATCTTAACAAGAGCCAGCTTTTGTGCATGTATGTTTTTTGTTGGCTTCTTTTTGGTGGAAGTTGAGGGGGAAGGCAGAGGTAGTGCCCTGTATAGATATGCAAAAATAGAATTAGTCTTTAATGATTGTTCATTTCTTCTATCTTGTTTTAGTACCTGGATATTTGATAATATCTGATTTACCCTAATTTAACACAATTTGTTTCAGGATTGCATTCTTTTTCAATATCAGAAATTAGATAGAGTAAGGACCTTACTTTTTGTGTATTGTGTAATTTAACTCCATTATCCAGTTTCTACTTCTTTTGGCTATATATATTTTTAAAACATTACAAGTTGAATTCTGTTTTAGTTACATTCATCAGTTATCTGGAGTTCATTAACTCATTGGTTAATGCATTATTTTTATCATCTTTGAATGCATTTATTTCTTCAAATCCTCTAGATTTTAAATCACATACTTCGGACATTTACAAGATGCCTTTCTGAAACTATTTGACATTTACTTTGGTTATTGATTGCGTATTTGATTCTATTCTTTTTTATAAGTAACAATCTGCATGATGTCCAAATATACTTTTGCAAATAGTTGGATTAATGTCATCTATTTAGTTTATTGGAAGCTTCATTTTCTTATATTTCTTATATTTTCTTATATTTTGATGGTACAAAATCATTTTTTTCATAAGTTTAAAATGACTATATGATTTTATTATTTTCTGTAGATACTTGAATTTTTCTTGAGTTACTTCTTTCCTGCTGTAAAGTTTTTCAGTAATGTGGTACAGAATGTTTATTGTTTAAAAAGTATCTCTTCATCAGTGCATAAAATGTAAAACCCAAATTTAATCTTATAGTACAAAGGAAAAATCTGGAAGATATTTGTGACAGTAAACATTAAGTTTATTTAGATTTGGACTTCATATGCAAAGAGCAAAGCAGGAGTCAGAATGGTACAGTAGAGTTACAAAGACCTTGGTAGAGTTACAGAGACCTAGGTTCATATTCTAGGTCACCACTTATTATCTGTATCGTTCAAACATTTGGTTAAAAAACGTTCACTGAGTGCCTGCTATGTGACAGACTGTGCTAAATGGAGAGACTGACTAAAGAGTAGGATATGGGCCATGCCCATGAAAAACCTTAAGTCTAGAGGTGGATATGATGTAATACACTTTTTAATAGTGTTATGCACAGGATGATGCTGTGAGGGCATACAGAAAGGGAATTGTAGGAAAGGTTTCTGGAGTGGCTGAGTTGGGGAATGTAAGTCTCAGCTATCCAATTAAAGATGAATGCAGGCTATGCCCAGGAAGAGGGAATTGATTAAAAAAAAAAAAAGCAGCAGTATGACTTATTACTAGTAATAAGTAGGATAAATAGAGAGCTCTTAAGGGTTTGCTGAAAAGATTAGACTTCATCTGTTGGAGAGGCTTCAGAGGATTTTAAGAAAAGAACTGTCATGGTCAGGTGTCATTTTAGGTAACTGATGGCAGTGTGGATTTGGGGGTGAGGGGTCAGGCATATAAGGATTCTATTTCAGTTGTCCTTTCAGATATTCTGAGAGCCTGCACTAGCTAATGTAGAGCAAGGGTTGCATTCAAAGAAATATAGAAAGGAAAATAGGCAGACCTTGTCAGTGAATTGGCATGAAGAAAAGTGGATCAATTACGATGCCAATTTTCTGGGTAGATATTGGTAAATTAATTGAGGTGAGGAATACACCAAGAAAGCAATCAGCGGGATATTTGAATTTGAAACTCAGGCAGGGTCAGAGCTGAAAATAGAGAGTGATAGGCTGTTGGCTTCTATCTGCCTTTGACCCTTTGTTCTTAAATAGGGAGCTAAAATGGGTGTCCTCAGCAGGGGGCTTGGTTTGGTTAGACAGATAATGTTTCATTGTCAGTTCAGTGTGCATTTAGTTTTGTACAGTGTAAGTGTTATTATCTTTGCTTTTGTGATTTGTGTGTGTGTGTGTGTGTGTGTGTGTGTGCGTGTACGAGAGGGAAAGAGAGAGAGAGAGAAAGACACACATACCATACGGCTAACTGAAATCTATTTCTCATTAATCTCTCAGTTTATTCATGAATTTTTGGGACCCTGTTATATTGGGGTTATGCTAAAATAAATACAAGAAAATGGATGGGATTGCCCAAGAAAACATGTCTCTGAATAAGTTATTTAATATTACTAAATCTTCGTTTTCTCAACTATAAAATAGGAATGGCAATACCTACCTTGTTGGACTGTTTATTAGGGTTAGAGTTAATGACAACTGTTTACAATAACATCTGTTATGTATATAATATTATATGGTAAATATTATCATATATATTGTTACATTATGTACTTTTGTATGTTATGTATGTACATAATGTTGAATCAGAGGAAAAAATTCTCTTAGTTGAAAATTTTGCAAAATTATCTATGAAATGTTTAGTAACCTGAAAAATTTTTATCATTCCATATCTAATCTGTAAATGCTTCACTCAAAATTAGAATAGTCAAAAATGTCAGAAGTTATATAATATTATAAGTATGTTTAATATATCTTTTATTAAATTTCTCACATTTTCAAAAGATTACTTGATTCATTTACTTGTTCTTGGACACCAATTATATATTTTAGTGGAAGATGATATCTAACATATATTGGGAGCTTATTAAAATCCCAACCAGTTATAGCAAACCTTTACAAATGAAGAAAGATTCAAAGAGGTTAAGTAAATTTACCAAAGTCAATCAACTAATAATTGGAAGAGCCAGGATTAGAAGCCCATAATCTTTCTAATGTATTCCTGTGTTCTCTTTTAAAGCCTTAAACTGTATTAGTTTTCCAGTGTAGTTTCTCAGTTCAAATCCTAGTTGGTTTAAAGTAATTAACATGTTGATTACTCTTCTTTTTAAGTGACCTAACCAGAGCATGGGATGCAAAGTCTGGTTCTAGTTTTAGTTCTAACCTTAGCTAACAGAATATGATCTTTAAGAAAACAGAATCTTTATAGGGTTTTAGTATGTTAAGTGGAAGGTCTCTTCTATAGCTGAAAAAAAAATATATTGATTGAAGAAGTATGAATTTCACCCTGATTTTATCACTTCTTTCCTTAGCATTCTGCATTTCAGTTTAATTTTTAGAACTCATTCCATTTGTTACTAGGAAATCACAGATTTTTAAAAAATTAGAGCTTGTAGGATTCGATTCAGCTAATATTGTCTACAGTGTGCCAGTTGCTCTATTAGGTGTAGAGAATATAGATATGAATAGGATAACCTACCCTTAAGGAATTTATGGTCTCTGGTAGATTGTATGAATCCCTACTGATATACTGACATAGAAGAAACTGTATTTTCCTTCCCTTTTTTGGAGGGGAAATGGAGAAGAGAGGAAAAATCCGTGATTAGATTTGAAAAGAGTTTGTGCAATATAAATGTTTTTTATAAAGTGGAAATATAGGGGCCATATAATAAAGTATGTGAATGACGTATCAGAAGCCTGTGTGATTTGTTTAACTAATATGCCAATTAAAATGTGTTTGCCCCATGCAAATAATTAATTATAAAAGTGTGTGTTCTGCTCTATTGAAGCTTCTAATCTGTTAGCCAGGTGTTACTGACAAATGAAGTACATAAACTAAATGAGACTAAACAATAAAGGTATTGAGACATTTCAATATGTTTGAAATATTTGAAAGAGCTGCCTTATTTTTTATATAATTTTTTGAGGGCCTACTGTGCTTGGTATTGGAAGAACAGTTACAGAATAAATGATATAGTCTCTGACCATAAGGGGTTTCAATCTCACTGAGAAATAAAATACTTTACTCATTTTTTAAAATTAGCTAATAGATCAAAGGCCATATAGAAGGCATGATATAACTCCTAGCATTAGTGGCACCAATGAGCGTGCTTTAGGGATTCCAAGTTGGAAGAAATTAATATGAGTTTGAGTGACTAGCAGATATTTCATGGAGAAGATAGATTGATCCTCAGTTTATAACTATGTTTTAAATTGTTAGAGAAGAAAAAAAAAACTTAAAGAATACTTAGAGTAAATAATGTACATGAGACAATCCAGAATAGTAGAGACCTTTCTGGTAAGACCAGAGATTTTATGCTGAGACGTTCTAGGTGGTACTGTTGTAGAGATTGGTTGGGGCTAGATTGTAGATGATTTTCATGTCAGGTTGAATTGGCAATGATGAATTACTGAAACTTTGAGCAAGGAGGTAACAGGATGAAAACAATGATTTAGTCTGCCAGAGATACATAATAATAATGGTCACAGTCAGAAAAAACTAGTTTAAAAGTCAGAGCCAAACATAGGGATGAGATAATGAGGACTAGATACAAGGTGATGCAGGTCTGATCTAGGAAGTAGAAGTGGCAAAGGTGAAGAAAGAGAATATGAATAAGAGCTGTAAAAAAGAAAAAAAAAAACTTTATAGACTTGGTGATTCATTCAGTATACATTTATTGAATGTTTATCCTTTGTAAGCATCTATACAAAGTACTGTGGGTGAATTAAAGGTGAATAAAGAGGGTGGTAAAGATAGAGATTACTAGGTGATTTAAGACCTAAGTGACCTGGAAAACAGTAGTGCTGACACATGACTGGATGGTAAGATAGAGTAGTAGTTTTCAGTACAGAGTAATTTTAACTTTAAAGTAATGGTATTAAAAGTGAAAATGTTTGGTCAGACATCACAAATATGGAATTGAGGTCAATATTAGGGGATAGAATAAAAGGATATAACATGAGAGTCGTTATTGCAGAAGAGGTAGTTGATGGTAATAGTTGAAGCTTTGAACTATTACCTTGGTGCAGTCTTTAAGGAAGAATGCCTTTTTTAAATTTTATTTTTTTATTGAAGTATGGTTGATTTACAAAGGAAGAATGTGTTAAAGGAAAAACAGGGTCAAGAACTGTACTTTGGGGAGAAGTCATAGTTGGATACTTAAAATGCAGAAAATGAATAAGAAAGGGAACATTAAGAAAGACAAGAAATATTGTACACAATGGAAATCGTGGTAGGAAGAGGTTCAGGGATTATTATCAGGGATAATTAGCTACCAGTGTTAATTTCAGCAGAGAGCACCTAGGGAATGAGTATAAAGCCAGATTTAACTGTGAGGACATATTTTGTAATCTTTGAGAATAAGGTGTCGTAGAATAATGGGAAAGAAAATAGATTGCAGAAGACAGTGGGCTTCAAGACAACTTTTTGGCATATCAGTGACAGGAAGTTGGTAGATGGTCCTAATTATGGTTCATTAACACCATCTACCAACTTTCTGTCACTGAACTTGGCACCCACGTCCCAATCTTCTCTCTAATCCTACATGACTTTAGCATCTGTATGGATAACCTCTTTGTCACCTGGTCTTTCAGTACAAAGATCTTTTTCCTCAGTTTTTTCTCCATTCTATCACCAGCTATCCACTTCTGTAGTTCTTGTTATCAGATGAAATTGCTGCATCTACAGAATTCTTGATTTAGGCATCCTGCTTTCCAAACACCAGTTCCTATATTTTAGCTTAGTTGTTTAAGTATTCCCACTCTGACTGTTCTTTAGCTAGCCCTCAGTCCATTCCCTTTATTTTCTCCCTATACATTAGCCTTTTATGTTCTCATTTCCTTCCCATCTAGTATAGATTCTGCATTTCATCATATAATTTTTTTCAGTACCCTAAAATCTTTTGCTCCTCTTTGATTTTTGTTATACCCTTCTGAAGCCACCCCAATCTTGGATGAACTCAGTGATTTACTTTCTCTGCCTATACCTGGTGAAACAAGGAGACTCTCATGAGCACAGGTTGGTATTACTATGAATTCATGATCATTACCTATCTCCCTGGGCTGTCAACACTGCCTGATGACTGATATTTTCTGAGGTCAGCTTATTTTTTCACAAAGACTGTTTCAAATCTTTTTGATTATCCTCAAATCTCTCCCTGTTCTTGCTCTTCTTAGCAAATGATGTCATGTCCTTATTTCATAGTGCAAGTAAAAGCCACTAGATCAGAATTACCTCAACCTTCTAATGCCAAAGCTTTAAACTTACCTGCAAATGCATCTAACCTCTCTTCCAGTTCTGATGAAAAGAGATACTTCTCCAGCTCTCTTTAAGGTTCAGTCCCTTCAACTGTCTTATGGTCTCAATTTCCTACCTCCTTTTCAAACTTTACATTATTAATTACCCCTCTTTCTCCTTTATTACCAGTCTCTTCCTTTCATTGGCTCACATGAGCATTTATGCTCTAGTTCACCTAACATTAAAAAAAAAGAAAAAAGAAAAGATCTTTTCTTTGACCCCATTTAATCTCCAGCTGCTTGCCAGTTTTTCTCTTCCTTTTACAGTCAAAGTTCATAAAAGAGTTGTCTGTCCTTGCTGTCTTCATATTCTTTCTTCATATTCACTCCTACCAACTTCTTTCCCCACCAAACTGCTCTTTTAAAGCCATCAGTGATCCTCATGCCATTAATTCCAGTATACATTTTTAACCTGCATCCTACTTGGCCTCTCAGAAACTTTCAATAGAATTGCCCAATTTTTTTGAAACTCTCTCTTCCTTTGGCTTCCATTGCACCAGAATCTCTTGGTTTTCTTTCTACCACTCAAAGAAGGTGGGAAGCTGATGAAATATTTTAAGCAGGGAAGGGCTAGCGTTAGACTGCTGAGTAATTTGAAGAGGAGATGGTAGACTGAAGAAAAGACCAGTTATGAAGCTACCATAATAGACCAAGCCAGAGATGGACTAGAGTGAGAACAATTGATTTGGAAACGATTGAATAGATCAAGAGAAATTTAGGAGTTAATATCAACAGGATTTTGTGATAGGTTGAATACAGATGGTAAGAAAGCTAGAATTGTGCAAATTTAGGAATCTAAGATAGTTCGGATGCCATTTACTGAAGGAAAAACACTGGAAAAGACCATGTTGAGTTTTAGGTGCATTTGAGATTCTGAATGGAAATGTCAAGAGGGAAGTTGGACATATAAGCCTGAATCTCAAAAGAGCTAAGATATAACTATTTGAATTGTTGATAAATAAATGGTAATTTAATTGAAGTCATGCATATAAAATAAATCATCTGGGGGAAAGCTTACAGAGTAAGAAGAGAAGAATTTACTCTAAGCTTTGGTGAACTCCAACATTTTAAGGTTGATTCAAGCAGGATGAGTTGGCAAAGAAGACTGAGGAGTCACTACAGGGATAGAAGTATGTCATATCTAGGAAACCTTGGGAAGAAAATGTTTAAAGAAAAGGAGTGAGCATTTTTGTACTCTTCCAAATACATCATTTATCTCAATAAAAATTGCCTATTTACATGTCCATGTACCCAGCATTTTAAGTTCTTTTAGGGATTGTGGGTTGAACTAGCTTAGAGGCTAGCAAACATTTTCTGTAAAGGACCAGATAGTAAATATTTAGGCTTTATAGGCCATGTGATCTTTGCTGCAACTACTTAACTCTGTTGTTGCAGCAGAAAGCAGCCATGTACAATACATCAAAAATGGGTGTGACTGTGTACTAATAAAACTTTATTTATGGATACAGAGTTTTGAAACATAATTTTCATATATCACAAAATGTTATTTTTGTGATTTTTAAAAATTAAAATATAAAGACCATTCTTAGCTTGTGTACTATACAAAAACAGGGAGGGGGCCAGACTTGGCCTCAGGCTGTAGCTTACTGAGCTACATAACTGAGTCTGGTGCCTAAACCATAACAGACACTCAGTAAATTTTGGTTTAATAAATTAAGTTCTGATTCAGTTTTTATTTGCTTTTTGGGGGATAGGGAGAAGGTGAAGGTGGGTTTTCTTCTTCAAGCTGTCAAAACAAGAATTCATACTTTTCTTTATGTTCATACTTCTTTAGAGATTAACTTTTAATTTATTGAAAGTAAATATAACATTTTGAAGTGCTATCAAAGGGCCAGAAAACTTTTAAATATTTATAAGGATATAATTATGTTATTTGTGGTTGCAGAAAGGTAAAACTGAATCCAGTGCTTCCTAGGATACATAGAATTTTTGGCTTTGATTTGTATTAATACCTGAGGCTTTAAAAACACCTATAGGCAGTAAAACACACCTTTACACTACTGAGAATTCTAATTATTATTATTTTTCATTCTTAAGTTTTTTTCATTTAATCTTAGTCACGTAAGGCCATATTGGGTCTAAAGGACATGGACTCTGTACCCATATTGCTGGAATTTAGTATGAGAGACAATATGTAGACCAGTGGGAAAAAAAATTAATATATGATGACAACTTATGATATGTACCATGAAGGAAATTAACAGATGTAATATTATTACCTGTGAAGGAAGAGCAAGGGTAGTTAAGATGGCCAGAGAATGTACCTTCTGGGAAGTATCATTTATGTTGAGAGTTGAGTATATGGGTGGGTGAAGAATAACTAAGTAGCATGTGTGACTACCCTGAGTCCCATGAGGGTTTAGTATTTTCCAAGAACTGAAGGATGGTTTCGGGTATGTATAACTTGAGGTGTCTGCATTTAAGTAATCTACAAATAATTGATTATACAAACAGATACAGATTATATTGGATTTTTTAAAAAAAAATTCAGATAATCTGTACTAAGTAATAGCTGATAACTATTAATAGAATCAAAGTAGGCTAAGTTAAAAAAATTATTGGCTTCCAGTGTATGCCACATTCACTGAAAACCATTCAGCTGAAATGATGTTGCTATTATAAATATGGGTTGACCGACAATTGGAACTAATATGAGTAATTGCCATACCAAGAGCTATTTAACACCAAACATCAAACATGCTGGAACAATAAATCAAAGAAGAAACTGGTTCCTACATGAGTAACTCAGTTTAGTCTCCAGAAATGTGGCAAACTAAGGTATCATCTTAAGAGATGCCTTAAGCACAAGAATGGCTGACAGTAGAACTTGTCATTATCAGTGGGAAGAATACAGAACAGATTGGGTAGGGGGAGAAAAGAGTGAGGGAAATAGAATAAGCATACATGGAGGTAAAATAAGAATCCTGGTCAATAATAGTAAAGGAGAAGGACTAGAGGAAAGAATTTAAGGAAAAGAAGGAAGGATGCTAATAGTTTAAGAGGAGCATATTCTAGTAGCTGAAATTTTATACAGGGTAAAACTTAGAAAAGTCTACTTTTAGGAATAAATGCTGATATCTTATACCCATTGCCTAATCATGTGAGGAGATCTAAATCAAAGCTGACCATATCTTTGATTATCTATTCTACTTCAAAATCTTTCTTTTGCAGTATTTCACTTTGAAAACTCAAAGTGACAAATTACATACTTATGTTATCATATTTTATAAATTTTTATTTTTAAAACATAGTATTTGCAAATACTTGTTTTTAAATAAAATGTATATACCGTGTAGTATGTTGTATTTATTTACTCAATGTTCTTTTAAGTGTTTCAGGCTGCATGTACCAAGTAGTTCAGACGATTGGCTCGGATGGAAAAAATCTTCTGCAATTACTTCCAATTCCTAATTCCTCTGGAAATCTTATACCACTAGTTCAATCTACAGTCATGTCTGATGCTTTGAAAGGGAATACAGGAAATCCAGTTCAAGTTACTTTTCAGACTCAGATTTCCAGCTCTTCCACAAGTGCATCAGTTCAATTGCCCATTTTTCAGCCAGCCAGTTCTTCAAACTATTTTCTTACAAGAACAGTAGACACAGCAGAAAAAGTTAGAGTTACTTCTGTGGGAACTGAAAATTTTACCTCATCAGTTTCTAAAGTTCAGAGTCATGGTGTGAAAATTGATGGACTCACCATGCAAACGTTTGCTGTTTCTCCCTCCTCAACACAAAATGATTCATCTTATATTTTAGTAAATACCCAGAGTCTTCCAATGACTGTGAAGTCTCCGGTTTTGCCTTCTGGGCATCATTTACAGATTCCAGCCCATGCTGAAGTGAAATCTGTACCAGCGTCTTCATTGCCTCCTTCAGTTCAGCAAAAGATACTTGCAACTGCAACCACAAGTACCTCAGGAACAGTTGAGGCCTCCCAAATACCAACTGTTATTTATGTATCTCCTGTAAATACAGTGAAAAATGTAGTTACCAAGAACTTTCAAAACATTTACCCAAAACCTGTTACAGAAATAGCAAAGCCAATGATACTAAATACCACACAGATTCCAATGAATGTTGCTAAAGAGACACAATTAAAAGGTGGTCAGCATTCTCAAGCTGCTCCAGTGAAATGGATTTTTCAAGAAAATCTACAGCCTTGCACTCCATCTCTTGTTCCTGTTAAATCTTCAAATAATGTGGCTTCAAAGATTTTAAAAACTTTTGTAGATAGGAAAAGTTTGGGAGATAATACTGTGAATATGCCACCATTGAGTACCATCAGTCCTGGTGGGACACAATCCAAAAGTATGCCTATTAAAGATAATGCTTTGGTTATGTTTAATGGGAAAGTCTATCTATTGGCTAAAAAGGGGACAGATGTTTTGCCATCACAAATTGACCAAGAGAATTCTGTTTCTCCTGATATTCCACCAAGAAAAGATACATCACAGATAGTAAGTTCAAGTCCAGTCACAGAAATATCTAGAGAGGTTGTAAATATTGTTTTGGCTAAAAGTAAATCTTCCCAGATGGAGACAAAATCACTTTCAAATACCCAGCTTGCTTCCATGGCCAATCTAAGTGCAGAGAAGAATAAGAAAGTGGAGAAACCATCTCTTTCTACCCCAAACCCACATAGTATGAACCAATCCATTAACTACTTAAAGCAGAGTAAGACTTTATTCTCAAAGCCAGACTTTCCAGATGGATTTAGTACAGGACAAAATTCCCCCAGAAAAGGAAATATCATCCACAGCATAGAGAAAATAAGTTCCTCTGTTGATGCAACAACTGTTACTTCACAACAGTGTGTTTTCAGAGACCAAGAACCAAAGGTAATTTTCCCATGTTAGGGTGTTCTTTTTATCTATGTATATAGAAAATTTTTCTTTCTTAATTCTCAAAGTTAGTTATCTATGATACCTCTCTTTCCCTCCTCTCCCATCCTCCTCTTCATCACACACATACCATATGCACATGAATGCTTAATTAAGTCAAAGCTTTCATCTGAAGGAAATGTTTGAGGAGTGTAATAGAGCTGAAGCAGTATTTTTCTCTAGAATCATTTGGCATGCCAAGTCTTCAAAGCAAAATTAAACAAACAAATCACAGAGCAACAAGATTTAGAAGAGTTGGAGAAGGATAATGTGAATTCAAAGCTCAGTAAAATTGTGTGTGTGTGTAGATATATATATATATACACATACATATATTTGTATACATATATACATGCATACATATATACTTAAGAGCTTACTTTTAGTATATGAAGAGATTAATATTATGCACAGAGCAGAGCTGGGATTTGTTTGTTTGTTTTGTGGTGGTAGGGAGATATCTGGCAACTTTTTTAGGTAGATGGTAGAAGGGGCAGGATATGGCTAATTAATACCTTTCAGTCATTTGTGGAAAAAGAATTTATCAACATCTTGATTGGGTTGTTTGGTTGTTTTTTGTTTTTTTAGTATACAAGTCTCCTGTTCCTCTTTTTAGCCCTTCTTTCTGACTCATTCAATTACTCAACATATCCACATAGTTATCCTTCTGTTCTACTTAAGATATGTGTATGTGTAATCACTAAATATTTGTACCCACATTTTCCTTCTTAGAGGTCTACTTAATAATATTCAGTATTTCTCCCCTTCAGTACAGAATTCAATGAACTCCAGAGATGTAAGGAGGTAAATTCTGATTAAGTAAAAGATTGATTAAAGCTATGAGTTTTCCAAAAGATGACAATTTCCAACATAATGTTATATTGATTATTTTTAACTTATCATTAGTCTGTATTCTCATTTCATTTGTTTGAGAATTAACTACCTGTTACTTTCCTAGTACAAGAAAGTAAAATTGTAGGAGAACATTTTGGTTTTGCTCAGTTAAGTTCAGCTTTTCAAGTGTGGGTGGTAAGGCAAGAGTAATACAATCCAATCAGTTAGGACTTTAAAGCATAGCAATTTAAGTAAGATGAGGTAATCACTTAGTTGCTAGTCCGATAAAATAGCTTAAGTAATTGGCAGTATTGTTTGTGTGTTTTCTTTTCCTATTTCCAGATCCAGAATGAGATGGCATCAACATTAGAAAAAGTTACTCAAGAAAGAAATGACAAGAACAATTCCCAAGGAAGAAGCAATAAGGCCTCATATCTGAACAATGATGCTGAACTTAGAAAGATATTTGGTCTCACTAAAGATTTGAGAGTGTGCCTTACTCGGATTCCTCACCATTTGGGCTCTGGAGGAGGTTTTGATTCCTTTAGCTGTTTGGTGAAAAGTGATACTTACAAAGAAACAGAGTTTATAGTGAAGGAGGAAGGCAGAAAACAGGTAATAGATTTTAAAGTGTCCTTTGTAGGTACTCCAAAGATATGTGAATGTATTAATTTTCTTGATTTTTTTTTTAGTCTTGTGCATTAATATGAATGATAGTTGTTACCAAATTTGCATATATATGTATTATACTAAAACAATGTTAAGAAGAACCATATATGCACAGGTAAAAATGCATCCCCAGTTAATTAAAAATGTTGCTTTAGGGAATTCCCTACCAGTCCAGTGGTTAGGACTCCGAGCTCTCACTGCTGAGGGTCCCAGTTCAATTCCTGGTCAGGGAACTAAGATCCTGCAAGCCACATGGCACGGCCAAAAAAAATAAAAAAGAAAAAGAAAAGAAAAGAAATGACAGAAATGCAGGGAAAATATAAGCATGCAGATACTCACTGCAGTATTACTTTAGTTTAAACATCTTAAGAAATCTACACAATAATGATGAAAATAAAATCCCTATAACTTTGCTTACTGTCATTCTACTTATAAATATTTCATTATTGTATAATATCCTGAACTTCAGATATGAAACCAGTCAACCTTTCTCAGTGATAATCTTCCCTATGTGCCTACTCTGCAGAGGAAAAATAAATTAAATAAATTCTGTTTCTTATGCTCTTCACAAATGGTTGTTAGGTTTTCATAGTAGATCAATATAGCTTCTAATATTTGACTTAAGCAGGAATATGTGAATTATATTTTGTTGAGTTGAATTTAATGGCTAAATATTTGTATCTGCAAACTTTGTTAAATTCGAGAGCACACTATTCAGCAATAATATTTTGTTTTTCTTTTGGAATCTTACTCAACATTGCAACAGGGTTTTGATAAGAAAAGAAAAGCAAAAACCAATAAGAAGATGGATCACACAAAGAAGAGAAGAACTGAGAGTGTTTATAACACAACTGTAAATGGAGGAACTAATGTCACCAGTTCCCAACTCGTTAGCAGTATTTTACCAACTTCAAATGTATCACACCATAACATTCTCAGAGGCCGCAACAAAACCAGGGAAGAAAAGAGATCTGAGGTAGAACACTGTACCCATGGGAACCAAGAGAAAGGCACATTGAGTTCAAATACAGCTTTTGAGCAAAGCCATTCCTTCAATAAAAATTATACTGAAGATATTTTCCCCATGACACCACCAGAGTTAGAAGAAACCATTAGAGATGAAAAAATAAGAAGACTTAAGCAGGTGCTGAGAGAAAAAGAAGCGGCTCTTGAAGAAATGCGTAAGAAGATGCACCAAAAATAATAAAATGTTGCTATACGTAAAGACTTCAGTGAAATAGCTGTGTTTTTTCCATATACTTTAGCATTGAGTTAATTATAGATGCATTCTGAAAGTGTCTTTGAATATGAAACTTGTCTTTTCATCAGTTGATTATAAAATTTTATTTAAGGAGTACAGAAAAGGTTGATTATATGACTTTTGTGAATAATCTCATGGGGTATCTGAATCTTTGTCTAGATACCTTTTTTTGGAAGGAAAAGTTTTCTATTTTTCTATTACTTTAACTTGAATTCCCCAAGTTTGAATATTTGTTATTGTTTGTACATTTAGCTAAATTGCTCAGATGTTATTCCAACAATAGGTAATTATTGTGTACTTTTTAAATTATACAATCCAACAGAGGAAATCAGCTCTAAACTTAGCTTTTCCAATGGGCTTGTATATGTATATGTCTCTTTACCCATAAAATGATACATTCTACTCACCATTGTTGTAAGTTTTTAAAAAATTTCATGAAAGAAAATGTATTATAGCAGCATTATTTAAAAATTCAAACATTTCTCAAGAGTGAGGGACATTTGTAACTTTTACAAAATAGTTTCATACAATACAAAATGGGTTTTAGAATTCAGGCTATATAGCGTATTGTTTGCTTAAAGTGATATGTTATTATTCCTAGGCAAATGCTTCCTTTTTTGGTGGGGTGGGGGAATATGTACATATGTGACTTGGATTGTGTGAAAAGTAAATCTGAACATGGCCACATTAAATACTTTTTAAAATTGTAAAGTGTAGTTTTTCATAATAGAGGCAGACATTTTCCTATCTGGTTATCTTTGATTTGGCGAGTTGGAGAATGGTGTAAAGATGGGGATTAAGGGGGAGGAAAAGGTTATTTTTTAAAAATGATTAACAAATTCCTGGAAGTAAGGTCAAATAAAACCTGGACATTGGCAACAAAATAGAAAACAGTAAGTCAAAAAATACTGAGAGGGAGTAGAACAAATGCAAACTGAGCATCAGCTAGATTCTCTTGCCTTTTTGGGTTTTTGTAACAGCTTTATTAAGATAATTTGTATATCATAAAGTTCACCCTTTTGAAGTGTACAACTCGGTGGTTATATTCACAGAGTTGTGCAACCATCAACATGATCTAATTTTAGAACATTTTCATTACCCCCAAAAAACCTCCTACCCATTAGCAGTCACTCCCCAGACCCTCCTTTCCCCAGCCCTTGGCAACCACCAACACTTTCTGTCTCTATAAATTTGCCTGTTTGGGATATTCATATGCATGGAATGAATCATTCAATATATGTCCCTTTGTGACTGGTTTCTTTCACTTAGCTTAATGTTTTCAAGTTTCATCTGTGTTGTGGCATGTATTAGTACTTAATTCTTTTTTTAATTGCTGAGTAATATTCCACTGTATGGATATAACACACTTTGTTTATCATTCATTTGTTTATGGACATTTGGGTTGTGTACACATTTGGCTACTAGGATGTTATGTTGCTGTGTTGCTCTGAATGTTTGGGTACATGTTTTGGTGTGGACATAATGTTTTCAAGTCTCTTGGGTATATACCTAGGAGTGTAATTGCTGGTCATACCCTAACTCATTGAGGAACTGCCAAACTATTCCAGGCAGATTTTTCTCCCCCTACTCCACCAAAATGGATCTTGTTAAGGACACCGGTGACTTCCATGTTGCTAGATGCAGTGGTCAATTGTCAGTCTTAATTTATCTATCAGTGGGAATATAATTTCATGAATTATTACCTCCTTTGAAGAAATTTTAAACATTTTATAAAAGAAGCAGTACATGTCCCATTGTGGGAAAATTGAAAATACAAGCTAAAATATTAAAAATTAAAAATTCACTTTCCCACCAAGCTAAAACATTAAATTTGGGGGCTAGGCAATACATAGTTAAAGGCTATCAGTAAATAGATATTATTGAAGTCATAGGTCTGGAAAACTTCACTTAGGGAAACAGTATAAACAAAGAAGAAGATAAAATTGTGGGCTCATGTCAGAGTACATTTAAAGGTTGGAAAAAGGGCAATCTCAAATGAATTTTGAGGATTGGAAGATTATTGAATGAATTGTATTTATAAATCCTTGAATAGTGCTTGACACATAGCAATGTATCAGTGTTTGTTAAATAAAATAAATTCAACTAAAGTCATCCTAATAGACATGTTGCATCCATTTTCATTTCATTTCATTTTCTTACCTTCTCCTTTTGATGTTTTCTGCTTCTTTTAAGGCTTTGCTGCTCAGGGAATCATCAAGCACCACATTTCTTCTGATAATAAATTCCATGGTATGGAAATGTGGCTTGAATTCCTTATAGCAAAATTCTCAAAATTTGTTTATACTGATGGTCTCAAACTCCTACTTCTCATTCTGAAATTCTCTCAAATTAGGGTTTTGTCTTTACCACTCCACTAAACCTGTTTTTCTCAAGGTCTTCAACAATCAACATATTGCTAAATCTAATGGTCAGTTCTTAGTCTTTATCTTATTTGACCTGTCAGTAGCATTTGACACTTTTTATAAGTCTGTCATTGAAATTTGTTCTTCACTCTGCTACCAAGACACCATACTCTTGATTTCCTACTACCTTATTGGTTGCTCCTTAGTCTCTCTGGTTGATTCCTTCCCTTCTCCATGATCCATAATATTGGAGTTACATATAGCTCAGTCCTTGTATGTTTTTTATTTTATACCTATATTCAGTCATGATAGTCTCATCTAGTTCTCATGGATCAAATTAACATCCATAGTCAGGAAATCTCCTCTGAACTTTAGCATCGTGTATCCAACCACCTTCTTGACATTTCTATTTAGAAGTCCAATGGGCATCTCAAAATTAACACAGGCCAAACCTAGGTTCTAATTATCCACACCCACAATTTGCCTCAACCAAGATCTTCTCTATCTCAGTTAATGACAAATCCAGGCTTCCACTTGTTCAAGTGTACACACTTGGAGTAAACCTTAATTTTTCTTTTTCTCATACCCTAGTCTTTTAGGAAATTTTCTCCATTTACCTGGAATCTGATCATTATTTACCACTTCTACTGTGACAACCTTGCATTATGTCTCATTTGGATTATTGAAACCACCAACTAACTGTCTCCCTGCTTCCATCTGTGCCCTCCTACAACCTTTATTTATCACAATAGCCAGGTAATTTTGTTAAAAGTATAAGTAATGAGGGGGAAAGGACAAAAAACAGAATAGAAAAATGGGGAAAATATATGAACAATTTATGATGAAAGATATAATAATGACCTTCAAACATGAAAAATATTCAAATTCACTGGAAATTAGGTAAATGCAAATTAAGACCACTCAGATAGCATTTTTCATTGGTCAGAATGGAAAATATTTATGAATGTGGAAACATTATTTTGGCAAGGCTGTGAAGAAATAGACTTGTTTATACGTTGCTGATGGGAATACAAATTGGTACGATTTTTCTGGAGGGAAATTTGGTGGTGTCTAACAAAATTACATATGTATTTACCTTTCAACCAATGGGGCCAGCAATTCTTTTTCTAAGAATCTATCCTGAAGATATACCTCCAACAATATTAAAATATATATACAAAAATATATTAATTACAATATTGTTTTTAATTGCAAAGTATTGGAAACAACCTAAATACCCATTCATAGGAAAGTGGTTGAAAAAACCATGGTCTGTCTACACAGTGGAATGAGGAAGAGCTTTATGAACTGATATGAAGTGATTTCTAAGAAATACTATAAAATGGAAAAAAGCAAAGCACAAAAGAGTATTTATAGCATGCTACCCTTCATATAAGAAAGAAGAGCTATAAGAAAATACACAAACATCTGTTCATTTGTACAAAAAAATACAGGAAGGATAAACCAAAACCTAACAAGACTGATACCTAAAGGAAAGGGATAGAAAGAAGAGGGGAATGGCAATAGGTTAGCACGGATGAAGTAGAGTAACATTTCTCTGATTATATCTTTTTGTAGAGCTCTTAGAATCATAGTAATGTCTTGCATACTCTTCACATACCCCTAAATAAGCAAATGATTAAAACCAAGAAGGAAATGATGACAACACAAACTGGAATGCAAATACTAACAAATGAAAGTAAATGTATTGTGAAAGAATAATTTCACATAAATGTATTGTGAAAGAATAATGATCATACTTACTTAAGGGGATGGAAAAGAAACAACTAACCTAAGTAACTTAGAAGCAGTATCTTCAGCGAGCACAAAGCTAAAGACTTAAGCACTGTAATCTAGTTAGTAAATGTTTTTCTCACAGGGATATGAGTTAGCAATCCTGAAACTACATTTGTGTGTACACTGGAATTGAAAAGTAAGTACATATATTGTAGATAGTGTGAGCCAGTCTTCTTACAGTTGGAGGAAGACATAAGGAAAAGAAGAAGGCTAAAATAAACCCTGTGGTATTGGATTACAATAAGAGGCATCAGTATAAATTCATGGTTTTTAATATATATTCAGACAGATAAAGAAATATATATATATGGGGGGGCGGTTAGTATACATTCATATATTTCCTAACTCATTCAATGAGAAGGCCTAGAGGCAGTGACACTCCAGAACAATGAGCACACCTAGCACCAGATCTTGGTTTCTAAACACGATTCTCTAACATAAGGAACCAGGGTTCCTTGGATAATTTGATTTCAGGGCAGGCTGGAGCAAAGAAAATACAAGGTGAACCTAAAACATTTTGTGATGTCAGAAGGTAAGGAAATTCTCCCCCAAAAGATGGAGGTTTATCAAAAACAGAGGAGCTAATCTGAAGGAGCATCTTATGGCCAAAACTGTAATAATGGGAATAACAACAATAGTGTTTGAGTTTAACCCCTAGGATAATATATACCCAGTGAGTCTATGCAAATATAAAAATCAAATGCATAAATGAAGGAGAAGGGACAGCTTTTTCTCGCAATTGAATTTCAATTAATAAATGTAGATGGAAAGGGGGAATAGAGAATCATCATTGTAAGTGCCCTAGTAATACCTGTTGCAGACAAGATTCACCAATGGATGCTAAAATTAGGGAGCAGGGCTTCCCTGGTGGCGCAGTGGTTGAGAATCTGCCTGCCAGTGCAGGGGACACGGGTTCGAGCCCTGGTCTGGGAAGATCCCACATGCCGCGGAGCAACTAGGCCCGTGAGCCACGATTACTGAGCCTGCGTGTCTGGAGCCTGTGCTCCGCAACAAGAGGCCGCGATAGTGAGAGGCCCACGCACCGCGATGAATAATGGCCCCCGCTTGCCGCAACTGGAGAAAGCCCTCGCACAGAAACGAAGACCCAACACAGCCATAAATAAATAAGTAAATAAATAAAGGAGTTCCTTTAAAAAAACAAACAAAACAAAAAATAAAATAAAATTAGGGAGCAAAAGTTTGAGGAGAAACAGGATTTGCAGTCTCAAAGCATCTCCCCAAAGATACTTATTAACTATAAAGGGAAATAAAGTAACTTTATAGGGGAGAAGCCTAGAAGACATCAACCTATCCAAATGATCAAGATAAATATCACCAGTAATAAGACATATCAATATCATGAATCCCTTGATATGATGCATAAAGATATTTTTGTAGGTGGTAATCTTTCCAAAAATACAAAACCTGTTATAGACTGAATGTTTGTGTCCCTTCTAAAATTCATACATTGAGGCCCTAACCCCCAGTGTGGAGATGGGGCCTCTAAGGAAGTAATTGTGGTTAAATGAAGTCATAAGGATGGGACTTTGATCCAATAGGGTTAGTGTCCTTATGAGACTTCAGAATGATCCCCTACAACCACCCCTGCCAGCAAAATGCGCTGCGCCAGCATGCTCACACTGAAGAAGATCAAATGAGGACATAGTGAGAATGCTGCCATCTGCAAACCAGGAAGAGAGCTCACACTAGAAACTGAATTGGCTGGAACCTTGCTCTTGGACTTTGAACCTCCAAAACTGAGAGAAATAGATATCTGTAATTGAAGCCACCCAGTCTGTGGTATTTCATTATGGCAGCCTGAGCTAATACTCTTTCCAACGATGAGAAAATATGAGATAAACCCAATTTGAGGGGCATTCTACAAAATTACTGATTAGTATTCTTCCAAAGTGTCAGGGTCATGAAAGACAAGGGAAAGAGTGAAAAACAGTTGCTGACTGGAGGAGACTAAGAAGGAAAAACCAAAACAAAACTGCATGCAATATGGGACCTGGAGCAGGATTCTGGAACAGAAAAAGGACACAGTGAAGGAAAAAATATGAAATTTGAATAAGACCTGTACCTTAGTTAATAATATTGCACTAGTATTAATTTCCCATTTTTGATGTAAAATGTTAACATAGGGGAAGTGGGATAAGGGATATAAGGGAACTCTTTGTACTATTTTTACAAGTTTTCTATAAGTCTAAAATTAGATCAAAACAAAAAGTTTATAAACAAGACAAAATATTTTAAAAATGTAAATCAGAACATTCCCTCCCCTGTTCAAAATCCTCTAGTGGCTTTCTATCTCATTCAAATTAGATGCCAAATTCTGCACAATGGTGGAAAAGCCCTACACTAATAGTTCCCCTGCTTCCTCTCTAATTTCATCTCCTACTAGTCTCCCCATCCTCACTGAACTTTAGCCAAACTAACTTTCTGTTGTTCCTTAGACATAGCAGGTACATTCCTGGCTCAGGTCTTTGCATTGGTTTCTTCCCAGATACCACTGGTTGTTCTTCCTCTAGCTAACTTCATGGCCTGCTCTTTCACATTTTTTGTCTTTACTCAAATGTCATCTTAACAGTGAAACTTTCCTCACCACCCTATTTTATTTTGCACCCACCAGCCTCCTGGAGTTCCATATTCTGATATTATTTTTCCCATAGCCCTTATTATCATCATCAATATTCTGCATATTTTACTTATTTAATTTTATTATTATACATTGATATACCGCAGAGTTTAAGCTGCACCTAAGTTAAAGTTAGGGAGAGGTCTGACTATTTTGTTCACTGATGTATTGCCAGTGAACATCAAGAGAGAATGAATAGTCATGTGGAGGCTGCTTCATTTCCAATGTCTTATTCCAGTTTCAAGAGCAGAACAAAAGAGGCAAAAAAGAAGAGATGTATTAGGAAAGCAAAACCTCTCTTCATGTGTTATTGGATCACTGGCCAAACTACGTTACATGACCACCTCTAACTGCAATGAAGGCTAGGAATTTTTTTTTTTGGCTGGGAACATTACTGCGTATCTACCACATTTTGACAAAAGGTTTAGGTTAGAAGGACAATGAATGAATACTATAAACTATTCAGACAAAAAATTAATATTGCTTAAAAGGTAGCCAAAAACTTTCATAAATTTCTGCTTTTGTTTCAGGAATATTAAGGGAAAAATAAAAACAGCACAAATTTTACAGTTCTGAGGGAAAAAATTGTAAATGAAGAATTTTCTACATACCTAAGTTCTGAATGAAATATGATATCAAGAAAAAGATATTCTCAAATATTCAGCAGCCCAGAAAATATACTTCTCATCTTTCCTTCTTGAATAAAACTACTTTTAACATGTGCTATTACAGCTTATTTTGTCTTTTTTTTTTTTGGCCCCACAGCTTGCAGGATCTTAGTTTCCTGACCAGGGGGTCGAACCCAGGCCCCCTGCATTGGAAGCACAGGGTCCTAACCACTGGACTGCCAGGGAATTCCCTGCTCATTGTGTCTTAAGAAAAATATTTCCACCTCTGGTGGCTTTATACTATGTCAGCTTGGGTAGGCTAAACTACATTTCCCAGAATTCCCTTTTGTATATAGTATTTCTAGTTAGGGTAGACTACAAGAGACACAGACTCCTGTAGGAGACTTGGAGGGCAAAAGCAAAGCAGCAGCCACTTTGTAGCTCACACACATTGTCTCTGATCTACTGGCGCATCTCATTGACATGAGGTGTGGCCCGATCTGGAACTACTTCATCTTCCCTTGGATTTCTCTTCAGCTTCTCTTATTTGTTGGCCAAGTAGCTGTGTTTAGCTCTGTGACAAAGAGGACATGGGTAGCATCAAGGTCAGAGACAACAAGAACTGACACAGGTTTCAATCTGTCCTGTGTCCCTCAGCTTGTCCCTGGGTGTTCCAGCTTGTTCTTCCTCTCCCTCATGCCACATTCATCTTTTCTTCCTGATTTCCTGCCCTGTGGACTTGAAGATTCAGGATCAGATAGGGAGACAATAGCTCCTCACAAGGAGGCAAGAAGGTCAGATTCCTGGAACAAATTATTTTATACATACACAAACACACACATATTCCACATTCTAGTGATTCTGCTTCTCTGACTGAACTCTGACTTATGCACTACCCTGAATTTATTTTTAAAATTCTCTAATAATTTCTGCTAAGAGTTTTAGAATTTTTCCTTTCAAAGACTCATCTTTAATTCACTTCATATTGATGTTCGTGTATGTATAGTGTGAATAAGGAGTTCAATTCCATTTCTTTCCAAATGATTAACAAATTGTTTCAAGATTCTTAATTGAAAAGTTCATCTTTTCTTGACTAACATGTAATACCAACATCATCATATAGCAAGTGTCCATATATGTATGGGTTTATTTTCTGGTCTTTCTCTTAGTATACTTATGTATATATCTTAGTATACCTATAAGCTGTACCTAAGTTTAAGTTAGGGGATATCTGTGTCTTAGTGAGTACTTGTGTCTTAATTATAATAGCTTTAATATAAATCTTGGCAAGTACCCTATCTTAATCTTCTTCATCGAGAGTATTTTGGCATTTTTGATCCTTTGCATTTTTATATAAATTTTAGAAATATCTTGTCAAATTCCATAATGTAATCTGTTGGACATGTATTCAGGTTGAATGAAATCAATAAAATGGAGATAATTAACATGTATACAATGTTAGTAGATACAATCTCTAAGCATGGTACCTTTCTCCATTTATTTAAGTCTTCTGTAATGCCTTTCAATTGAGTTTTAATATATTTTCCAAGAAGCTCTTGGATAACTTTTTAGAAATTTATTTCTAGATACTTATATTTTTGATATATTAAAAATGGTAATTAAAAAATTTCGGTGTAAAATATAACATATAACTCTATATTAATAGAAATATACTGTATATATTTATCAGAGTGCTGTTTTTTTCATCCAATATTACATTTTAAAGAATCATCCTTTACTTCATTTATTTTCATTGTCATGTAGTATTTCATTGCATGAATAATCACAATTTATCCATTCTATTGTTGATAGACATTAGGAATTTTCCCAGTGTTTAACTGTTATAGACAATGCTTCTATAAAACAAATTTATACTATGTCCCTGTGCATGTAACTATGCATTTCTGTAGGATGCTTATCTAACAGTGGAATTACTGCATCACAGAAAGTGTCACACTGTTGTACAAGGGGTTGTATTAATTTATGTACTCATCAGCAGTGTATGAGTTCCCAATATTCCATATCCTATCTAACACAGGAATTAGTCAGCTCTATTATTTATTTATTTACTTAGCCAAAATGATATGTATGCAGTGGTATCTTATTTCCCTGATTCCTAATGAGTCTGAGTAATTTATCATGTTTACCAGTCATTTGAATTTCCTCTTTTGTGAAGTGCCATGTCAAGTCTTTTGTCCATTTTCTCTATATTGTACTTTCCTTGTCCATTTGTAAGAATTCTTTATCCATTCTGAATAGAAGATTTTTGTTGATTATCTGTGATGCAGATATTTTCTCCCCCTCTGTGGTTTGTCTGTTCATTATTTGGGGATGTTTTTTGATATGTGGAAAGTAATCAAATTCATCAGTCTTTTCTTTCTGTGATTATTGTCATGTTTTTGGAAAATTCCTTATCTACCCCAAGATAAAGAAGAAATTTTCCTATATTATCTTCTAAAAACTTTATGTTTTTTAAATTTCATAGTTAGGTATTTATTTCACCTGGAATTGATTTTTTTTAAATAATTTTTAAAAGTTAGTATAATATTTATTTATGTATTATGTGTGTGCTCATTTATTTTTTTATTTTTAAACCATTTTTTATTGACGTGTAATTTACAATGTTGTATTGGTTTCAAGAGTACAGCCAAGTGATTCAGTTATATATATATATATTTTTCTTCTTCACATTCTTTTCCCTTATAGGTTATTAAAAGATATTGAATATAGTTCCCTGTACTATACAGTAGGTCCTTGTTGTTTATCTATTTTATATATAGTAGTGTGTATATGTTAATCCAAATTCCTAATTTATCTCCCCCCCCACCCCCACTATCCTCTTTGGTAACCATAAGTTTGTTTTCCATGTCGAAGTGTCTATTTCTCTTTTGTAAATATGTTCATTTGTATCATTTTTTAGATCCCACATATAAGTGATATCATATGATGTTTATCTTTATCTGACTTACTTCACTTAATATTATAATTTCTAGGTCCATGCATGTTGCTGCAAAAGACATTATTTCATTCTTTTTTATGACTGAGTAATATTCCATTGTATATATACACCACATATTCTTTATCCATTAATCTGTCAATGGACATTTAGGTTGCTTCCATGTCTTGACTATTGTCAGTAGTGCTGCTATGAACACCGGGGTGCATGTAGCTTTTTGAATTAGAGTTTTCTCTGGATATGTACCCAGTAGTGGAATTGCAGGATCATATGGTAACTCCATTTTCAATGTTTTAAGGAACCTCCATACTGTTCTCCATAGTGGCTGCACCAATTTACATTCCTGCCAACATTGTAGGAGGGTTCCTTTTTCTCCACACCTTCTGCAGCACTTATTATTTGTAGACATTTTCATGATGGCCATTCTGACTGGTGTGAGGTGATACCTCATTGTAGTTTTGACTTGTGTTTCTCTAATAATTTGCAGTATCGAGCATCTTTTCATGTGCCTGTTGGCCATCTCTATATCTTCTTTGGAGAAATTTCTATTTAGGGCTTCTGCCCATTTTTTGATTGGGTTTTTTGTTTTTTTGGATTTTAAGCTGTTTGTATATTTTGAAAATTAATCTCTTATTGGTAGCATTCTTTGCTAATGTTTTCTCCCAGTTTGTAGGTTGTATTTTCGTTTTGTTTATGGTTTCCCTTGCGTGCAAAAGCTTTTAAGTTTTTTTTTGTTTTTTTTAAAATAAATTTATTTATTTATTTTTGGCTGCACTGGGTCTTCGTTGCTGCGCGCGGGCTTTCTCTAGTTGCCGCGAGCAAGGGGTACTCTTCATTGCGGTGCTTGAACTTCTCACTCTGGTGGCTTCTTTTGTTGTGGAGCACGGGCTCTAGGCACACGGGCTTCAGTAGTTGCAGCACGTGGGCTCAGTAGTTGTGGCTCGTGGGCTCTAGAGCGCAGGCTCAGTAGTTGTGGCACACGGGCTCAGTTGCTCTGCGGCATGTGGGATCCTCCCAGACCAGGACTCGAACCCGTGTCCCCTGAATTGGCAGGCAGACTCCCAACCACTGAGCCACCAGGGAAGCCCAGCTTTTAAGTTTAATTAGGTCCCATTTGTTTATTTTTGTCTTTATTTGCATTACTCTAGGAGACAGATCCAAAAAAATATTGCTGCAATTTATGTCAAAGAGGGTAAGGCCTATCTTTTTCTCTAGGAGTTTTAGAATATCCAGTCTTACATTTAGGTCTTTAATACATTTTGAGTTTATTTTTGTATATGGTGTTAGAGAATGTTCTAATTTCATTCTTTTACATGTACCTGTCCAGTTTTCCCAGCACTGCTTATTGAAGAGGCTGTCTTTTCTCCATTGTATATTCTTGCCTCCTTTGTCACAGATTAATTGATCATAAGTGTGTGGGTTTATTTCTGGGCTTTCTATCCTGTTCCATTGATGTATGTGTATGTTTTTGTGCCAGAACCATTCTGTTTTGATTACTGTAGCTTTGTAGTATAGTCTGAAGTCAGGGAGCATAATTCCTCCACCTCCATTCCTCTTTCTCAAGATTATTTTGGCTATATGGGGTCTTTTGTGGTTTCATACAAATTTAAAAATTTTTTGTTATAGTTCTGTGAAAAATGCCATTGGTGATTTGATATTGCTTGGAATCTGTAGATTGCCTTGAGTGGTATGGTCATTTAAACAGCACTGATTCTGGAACTGATTTTTGTAGGAGTACAATTATTTATTTCCATATTGGTACACAAATGTCACAGCACCATATATTAAGAAATCCATCACTTCTCCAGTGCTCTCTAGTGCCACATCTGTCATATATCAAGTTTTCATATATGCATGAGTGTGTTTCCATATTTTGTCTTCTATTCCATTGGTTGAACTTTTTTTTTTTTTAATGCTATTCTTGTCTGATTACATTCTTTCTATGTATGTATGTATGTATGGTTGTGTTGGGTCTTCGTTTCTGTGCGAGGGCTTTCTCTACTTGTGGCAAGCGGGGGCCACTCTTCATCGCGGTGCGGGGGCCACTCTTCATCGTGGTGCGTGGGCCTCTCACTATCGCGGCCTCTCGTTGCCGAGCACAGGCTCCAGACGCGCAGGCTCAGTAACTGTGGCTCACGGACCGAGTTGCTCCACGGCATGTGGGATCCTCCCAGACCAGGGCTCGAACCCGCGTCCCCTGCATTGGCAGGCAGATTCTCAACCACTGCGCCACCAGGGAAGCCCTCCATTGGTTGAACTATTTATCCCTATGCCAATATTATCTTCATTACCTTAGCTTAACAATGTGTGTATTTCATAGATCAAGTCTCCTACCTTATATCAATAGTTCTTCAAGAGTATCTTGATTATTTCCAGTTCTGTCAACTTCCATTTAAATTTTAGAATCATTGCCAGCTTTTGTCTTACACATACTCATACATTATTGTGCTTTTGATTGCATTTTTGATAATATTTGATAATATTTAAATTATAAATTTTTGGGGAAATGACATTTTTATCAGTCTTTTCAATCCATGAGATGGGGTATCCATTTATTTAAATCTACCTTAATTTCTCTCAGTAAAGTTTTTTGGTTTTCTCCATATAATTCTTCACATCTATTATTAGGTTTGTCCTTTGATTTACTTAATTAAAAAAATTTTTTATGATATCTGATTACAATTTCCTCTTCTACAAGACACTATTGGTATATTAAGATACATTTTTTTATATTGATGGTATATCTTATTAGTTCTAATAGTTTATAAGTAGATGCTTTAGATTTCCTACATACACAGTCACATATCATATGTAAATAATGGTGGTTTTATTTCTTCCTTTTTCATCCATTTATTTTCTTTGCCTTATTCTCTTGCTCCAGAATCTCTGGTTTAATATGAAATAATTATTTTTTCTCAATATAAAAGAGAAGAAATTCAAAATTTCCCCATGCAGAATAATGTTCATTGTTGGTTTTTGTTTGTTTGTTTTTTGGTTTTTTTGGTAAATACTCTTTTGTAGGTATATCAGTCAGGGGTCTTAAGAGAAATCAATAGGGTGTGTATATGTGTACATATACATATATGTCTATATATACAGCTGACCCTTGAAGACATGGGTTTGAACTGTGAGGGCCCACTTATGAGTGGATTTTATCCAATAAATATATATTCATCCTCTATATTTACCAGTCTCACATCCATAGATTCAACCAACCACAGATTGAAATTTCCATCTCTAGTTCTTGAATCTGCAGATGCATAACCTTCAGATACTGAGGGCTATGAGACTTGAACTATGAGACTTGAACGTCTGGGTATTTTTGTGTACATAGTGGCTCCTGGAACCAATCCCCTGCAGATACAAAGGGAGGACTGGAGAGACAGAGAGGAAGAAGAGGGACAGAGAGAGGGAGAGAGAAAGAGATTTCTTTTAAGAAATGATTCTCTATGTCTACATCTTTATTCCTGCCCTGCAACTAGGTTCATCAGTACCATTTTTTTTGATTCCATATATATATGTTAACATATTTGTTTTTCTCTTTCTGACTTACTTCACTCTGTATGACAGTCTCTAGGTCCATCCACCTCACTACAAATAACTCAGTTTCATTTCTTTTTATGCCTGAGAAATATTCCATTATATATATGTGCCACATCTTCTTTATCTATTCATCTGTCAATGGACACTTAGGTTGCTTCCATGTACTGGCTATTGTAAATAGAACTGCAATGAACATTGTGGTACATGACTCTTTTTGAATTAGGTTTTCTCAGGGTACACACCCAGTACTGGGATTGCTGGGTCGTATGGTAGTTCTATTTTTAGTTTTTTAAGGAACCTCCATACTGTTCTCCATAGTGCCTGTATAATTTACATTCCCACCTACAGTGCAAGAGGGTTCCCTTTTCTCCACACCCTCTCCAGCATTGATTGTAGATTTTTTGATGATGACCATTCTGACTGGTCTGAGGTGATAGCTCATTGTAGTTTTGATTTGCATTTCTCTAATGATTAGTGGTGTTGAGCATTCTTTCATGTGTTTGTTGAGAATCTTTATATCTTCTTTGGAGAAATGTCTATTTAGGTCTATCTCCCATTTTTGGATTCAGTTGTTTGTGTTTATGATATTGAGCTGCATGAGCTGCTTGTAAATTTTGGAGATTAATCCTTTGTGAGTTGCTTCAGTTGCAAATATTTTCTCCCATTCTGAGAGATGTCTTTTCGTCTTGTTTATGGTTTCCTTTGCTGTTCAAAAGCTTTTAAGTTTCATTCGGTCCCATTTGTTTATTTTTGTTTTTATTTCCATTCCTCTAGGAGGTTGATCAAAAAGGATCTTGCTGTGATTTATGTCATAGAGTGTTCTGCCTATATTTTCCTCTAAGAGTTTGAAAGTGTCTGACCTTACATTTAGGTCTTTAATCCATTTTGAGTTTATTTTTGTGTATGGTGTTAGGGAGTGTTCTAATTTCATTCTTTTACATGTAGCTGTCCAGTTTTCCCAGCACCACTTATTGAAGAGGCTGTCTTTTTTCCACTGTATATTCTTGCCTCCTCTATCAAAGGTAAGGTGACCATATGTGTGCGGGTTTATCTCTGGGCTTTCTATCCTGTTTCATTGATCTATATTCTGTTTTTGTGCCAGTGCCATACTGTCTTGATTACTGTAGCTTTGTAGTATACTCTGAAGTCCAGGAGCCTGATTCCTCCAGCTCCGTTTTTCTTTCTCAAGATTGTGTTAGCTATTTGGGGTCTTTTGTGTTTCCATACAAATTGTGAAATTTTTTGTTCTAGTTCTGTGAAAAATGCCAGTGGTAGTTTGATAGAGATTGCATTGAACCTGTACACTGCTTTGGGTAGTATAGTCATTTTCACAATGTTGATTCTTCCAATCCAAGAACATGGTATATCTCGCCATCTGTTTGCATCATCTTTAATTTCTTTCATCAGTGTCTTATAATTTTCTGCATACAGGTCTTTTGTCTCCTTAGGTAAGTTTATTCCTAGATATTTTATTCTTTTTGTTGCAATGGTAAATGGGAAGGTTTCCTTAATTTCTCTTTCAGATTTTTCATCATTAGTGTATAGGATTGCAAGAGATTTCTGTGCATTAATTTTGTATGCTGCTACTTTACCAAATTCATTGATTAGCTCTAATAGTTTTCTGGTAGCATCTTTAGAATTCTCTATGTATAGTATCATGTCATCTGCAAACAGTGACAGCTTTACTTCATCTTTCCGACTTTGATTCCTTTTATTTCTTTTTCTTCTCTGATCTCTGTGGCTAAAACTTCCAAAACAATGTTGAATAATAGTGGTGAGAGTGGACAACCTTGTCTTCGTCCTGATCTTAGTGGAAATGGTTTCAGTTTTTCACCATTGAGAATGATGTTGGCTGTGGGTTTGTCATATATGGCCTGTATTATGTTGAGGTAAGTTCCCTCTATGCCTAATTTCTGGAGGATTTTTGTCATAAATCGGTGTTAAATTTTGTCGAAAGCTTTTTCTGCATCTATTGAGATTATCATATGGTTTTTATCCTTCAGTTTGTTAATATGGTGTATCACATTGATTGATTTGCATATATTGAAGAATCCTTGCATTCCTGGGACAAACCACACTTGATCATGGAGTATCATCCTTTTAATGTATTGTTGGATTCTGTTTGCTAGTATTTTGTTGAGGATTTTTGCATCTATGTTCATCAGTGTTATTGGCCTGTAGTTTTCTTTCTTTGTGACATCTTTGTCTGGTTATGGTATCAGGGTGATGGTGGCCTTGTAGAATGAGTTTGGGAGTGTTCCTCCCTCTGATATATTTTGGAAGAGTTTGAGAAGAATAGGTTTTAGCTCTTCTCTGAATGTTTGATAGAATTTGGCTGTGAAGCCATCTAGTCCTGGACTTTTGTTTGTTGGAAGATTTTTAATCACAGTTTCAATTTCAGTGCTTGTGATTGGTCTGTTTATATTTTCTATTTCTTCCAGCTTCAGTCTCGGAAGGTTGTGAATTTGTCCATTTCTAAGAATTTCTCCATTTCTTTCAGGTTGTCCATTTTATTGGCATATATTTGCTTGTAGTAATCTCTCATGATCCTTTGTATTTCTGAAGTTTCAGTTGTTACTTCTCCCTTTTCATTTCTAATTCTATTGATTTGAGTCTTCTCCCTTTTTTTTTTTTTTTGATGAGTCTGTCTAATGGTTTATCAATTTTGTTTATCTTCTAGAAGAACCAGCTTTTAGTTTTATTTATCTTTGCTATCGTTTCCTTCATTTCTTTTTCATTTATTTCTGATCTGATCTTTATGATTTCTTTCCTTCTGCTAACTTTGGGGTTTTTTTGTTGTTCTTTTCTTTTTCTATTTGCTTTAGGTGTAAGGTTAGGTTGTTTATTTGAGATGTTTCTTGTTTTTTGAAGTAGGATTGTATTGCTATAAACTTCCCTTTAGAACTGCTTTTGCTGCCTCCCATAAGTTTTGGGTCATTGTGTTTTCACTGTCATTTGTTTCTAGGTATTTTTTGATTTCCTCTTTGATTTCTTCAGTGATCTCTTGGTTATTAAGTAGTGTATTGTTTAGCATCCATGTATTTGTTTTTTTTACACATTTTTCCCTGTAATTGATATCTAGTCTCATAGCGTTATGGTCGGAAGAGGTACTTGATACGATTTCAATTTTCTTAGATTTACCAAGGCTTGATTTGTGACCTAAGATATGATCTATTCTGGAGAGTGTTCCATGAGAACTTGAGAAGAAAGTGTATTCTGTTGTTTTGGGATGGAATGTCCTATAAATATCAATTAAGTCCATCTTGTTTAATGTATCATTTAAAGCTAGTGTTTCCTTATTTATTTTCATTTTGGATGATATGTCCATTGATGAAATTGGGGTGTTAAAGTCCCCTACTATGATTGTGTTACCTTCGATTTCCCCTTTTATGGCTGTTAGTATTTGCCTTGTGTATTGAGGTGCGGCTATGTTGGGTGCATAAATATTTACAGTTGTTATATCTTCTTCTTGGATTGATCCCTTGATCATTATGTAGTGTCCTTCTCTGTCTCTTATAATAGTCTTTATTTTAAAGTCTATTTTGTCTGATATGAGAATTGTTACTCCAGCTTTCTTTTGATTTCCGTTTGCATGGAATATCTTTTTCCATCCCCTCACTTTCACTTCTGTATGTGTCCCTAGGTCTGAAGTGGGTCTCTTGTAGACAGCATATATCTGGGTCTTATTTTTGTATCCATTCAGCCAGCCTATATCTTTTGGTTGGAGCATTTAATCCATTTACATTTAAGGTAGTTATTGATATGTATGTTCTTGTGACCATTTTCTTAATTGTTTTGGGTTTGTTATTGTAGGTCTTTTCCTTCTTTTGCTTTTCCTGCCAGAGAAGTTCCTTTAGCATTTGTTGTAAAGCTGGTTTTGTGGTGCTGAATTCTCTTAGCTTTTGCTTCTCTATAAAGATTTTAATTTCTCCATCAAATCTGAATAAGATCCTTGCTGGGTAGAGTAATCTTAGTTGTAGGATTTTCCCTTTCATCACTTTAAATATGTCCTGCCACTCCCTCCTGGCTTGCAGAGCTTCTACTGAAAGATCAGCTGTTAGCCTTATGGGAATTCCCTTGTATGTTATTTCTTGTTTTTCCCTTGCTGCTTTTAATATTTTTTCTTTGTATTTAATTTTTGATAGTTTGATTAATATGTGTCTTTGGTGTTTCTCCTTGGATTTATCCGTATGTGACTCTCTGCACTTCCTGGACTTGATTATCTATTTCTTTTCCCATATTAGGGAAGTTTTCAACTATAATCTCTTCAAATATTTTCTCAGTCCCTTTCTTTTTCTCTTCTTCTGGGACCCCTATAATTCGAATGTTGGTGTATTTAATCTTGTCCCAGAAGTCTCTGAGACTGTCCTCAAGTCTTTTCATTCTTTTTTCTTTATTCTACTCTGCAGTAGTTATTTCCACTATTTTATCTTCCAGGTCACTTATCCGTTCTTCTGCCTCAGTTATTCTGCTTTTGATTCCTTCCAGAGAAGTTTTAATTAATTTCATTTATTGTGTTGTTCATCATTGTTTGTTTGCTCTTTAGTTCTTATAAGTCCTTGTTAAACGTTTCTTGTATTTTTTCCATTGTATTTCCAATATTTTGGATCATCTTTACTATCATTACTGTGAATTCTTTTTCAGGTAGACTGCCTATTGCCTCTTCATTTGTTTCATCTGGTGGGTTTTTACCTTGCTCCTTCATCTGCTGTGTGTTTCCCTGTCTTCTCATTTTGCTTCACTTACTGTGTTTGGGGTCTCCTTTTTGCAGTCTGCAGGTTCGTAGTTCCTGTTGTTTTTGGTGTCTGCCCCCAGCGGCTAAGGTTGGTTCAGTGGCTTTTGTAGGCTTCCTGGTGGAGGAGACTAGTGCCTGTGTTCTGGAGGATGAGGCTGTATCTTGTCTTTCTGGTGGGCAGGACCACGTCTGGTGGTGTGTTTGGGGATGTCTCTGACCTTATTATGATTTTAGGCAGCCTCTCTGCTAATGGGTGGGGCTGTGTTCCTCTCTTGCTAGTTGTTTGGCATGGGGTATCCAGCACTGCAGCTTGCTGGTCATTGAGTGGAGCTGGGCCTTAGTGTTGAGATGGAAATCTCTGGGAGAGCTTTTGCTGTTTGATATTACATGGAGCTGGGAGGCCTCTGGTGGACCAATGTCCTGAACTCAGCTCTCCCACCTCAGAGGCACAGGCCTGACAGCTGGCTGTAGTACCAAGTCCCTGTCAGTCACATGGCTCAGAAGAAAAGGGAGAAAAAAAGAAAGCAAGAACTAAATAAAATAAAGTTATTGAAATAAAATTTTAAAATAATTATTAAAAATAAAAAAATTAAAAAGTAATAAAAAAAGAAAAAAAAGAAAGAAAAAAAGAAAGAAGAGAGCAATCAAACCAAAAAACAAATCCATCAATGACAACAAGCACTAAAAACTATACTAAAAAAAAAACAAAAAAAACAAAACAGACAGACAGAACCCTAGGACAAATGGTAAAAGCAAAGTTATACAGACAAAATCACAGAAAGAAGTATACACATACATACTCACAAAATGAGAAAAAGGAAAAATATATATATATTGTTGCTCCCAAAGTCCACTGCCTCAATTTTGGGATGATTCATTGTTTATTCAGGTATTCCAGTGACGCAGGGTACATCAAGTTGATGGTGGAGATTTAATCTGCTGCTCCTGAGGCTGCTGGGAGAGATCTCCCTTTCTCTTCTTTGTTCGCACAGCTCCTGGTTTCAGCTTTAGATTTGGCCCTGCCTCTGCATGTAGGTCACCTGAGGGTGTCTCTTCTTCACTCAGACAGGACAGGATTAAAGTAGCAGCTGATTAGGGGGCTCTGGCTCACTCAGGCAGGGGAGGGGAAGGGATACGGAATGTGGGGCGAGCCTGCAGGGGCAGAGGCTGGTGTGATGTTGCAACAGCCTGAGGCACCGTGTGTTCTCCCGGGGAATTTGTCCCTACATCATGGGACCCTGGCAGTGGCGGGCTGCACAGGCTTCTGTGAGGGGAGGTGTGGATAGTGACCTGTGCTTGCACACAGGCTTCTTGGTGGCTGCAGTAGCAGCCTTAGCATTTCATACCCATCTCTGGTGTCCACACTGATAGCCGTGGCTCGTGCCTGTCTCTGGAGCTCATTTAAGCAATGCTCTGAATCCCCTCTCCTCTCGCACCCCGAAACAATGGTCTCTTGCCTCTTAGGCAGGTCCAGACTTTTTCCTGGACACCCTGCTGGCTAGTTGTGGTACACTAACCCCCTTCAGGCTGTGTTCACGCAACCAACCCCAGTCCTCTCTCTGGGATCCGACCTCAGAAGCCCGAGACTCAGCTCTCATCCCCCACCTGCCACAGTGGGTGAGCAAACAAGCCTCTCAGGCTAGTGAGTGCTGGTCGCCCCGATCCTCTGTGCGGGAATCTTTCCACTTTGCCCTCTGCACCACTGTTGCTGCATTCTCCTCCGTGGCTCCGAAGCTTCCCTCTCACCACCACTGCCCCACCCCCCCACCCCAGTCTCCACCAGTGAAGGGGCTTCCTCGTGTGTAGAAACTTTTCCTCCTTCACAGCTCCCTCCCTGTGGTGCAGGTCCTGTCTCTATTCTTTTGTCTCTGTTTTTCCTTTTTTTCTTTTGCCCTACCCAGGTACGTGGGGAGTTTCTTGCCTTTTGGGAAGTGTGAGGTCTTCTGCCAGTGTTCAGTAGATGTTCTGTAGAAGTTGTTCCACATGTAGATGTATTTCTGGTGTATTTGTGGGAAGGAAGGCTGTCTCCACGTCTCACTCCTCTGCCATCTTGAAGGTCTCTCTTGATCATTGTGGTTTTGATTTGAATTTCCCTGATGATTACTGATGTTAGGCAATTTTTTCATGTACCTGTTGTATTTGTATTTCTTCTTGGGAAAAAATGTCTGTTCAGGTCATTTGCCCCCTCTTTAATTTTTTTTTCTGAGTTGTATGAGTTCCTTGCATATTTTGGAGATGAGCCTATTTTCTAATATGTGGTTTACAAATATTTTCTCCCATTCCATAGGTTGCCTTTCTCTTTTTTGATGGTTTCCCTTGCTGAGAAGAAGCTTTTTAGTTTGATGTAGCACTACTTGTTTATTTTTGCTTTTGTTTGTTCTTTTTGTGTCAAATCCAAAAAGAATAATTATCAAAGCCAATGTCAAGGAGCTTACAGTCTTTGTTTTCATCTAAGAGTTTTATGGTTTCAGATCTTATGTTCAACTCTTGAATCCATTTTTAGTTCAATTTTTTGTATGGTGTAAGCCAGGGGTCAAATTCTTCTCTTTTGCATGTAGCTGACCAGTTTTCTCAACACAATTTATTGAAGAGACTGTTGTTTCTCCTTTGCATATTTTTGGCTCCTTTGTTGTAAGTTAATTGACCACATATCCATAGGTTTATTTCTGGGCTCTCTATTCTGGTCCATTGGTCTATATGTATTTTTTATGCCAAAATCATTCTGTTTTGATGACCATGCTTTGTAAAATAGTTTTTTTTTAATATTTATTTATTTTTATTTTGCCTGCACTTGGTCTTAGTTGTGATGTGCGAGATATTTGTTGTGGCATGTGGACCCCTTAGGTGCAGCATGCAAACTCTTAACTGCAGCATGCATGTGGGATCTAGTTCCCCAACCAGGGATTGAACCTGAGCCTGCTGCATTGGGAGTGTGGAGTCTTACCCACTGGAACACCAGGGAAGTCCCTGTAAAATAGTTTGAAATCAGGAAATGTGATGCCTCCAGCTTTGTTCTTCTTTCTCAAGATTGCTTTGGCTATTTGGGGTATTTTGTGGTTCTATATAAATTTTAGGGTTGTTTTTCTTATTTATGAGAAAAATGTCATTGGAATTTATAGGGACTATGTTGAATTTGTAGATTGCTTTGGGCAATATGGACTTTTTCTTTTTTTTTTTTTTGGCTACGTTGGGTCTTTGTTGCTGTGTACGGGCTTTCTCTAGTTGTGGTGAGTGGGGGCTACTCTTCGTTGTGGTGCGCGGGCTTCTCATTGTGGTGGCTTCTTTTGTTGTTGAGCATGGACTCTAAGGTGTGCAGGCTTCAGTAGTTGTGGCAGGTGGGCTCTAGAGAGCAGGCTCAGTAGTTGTTGTGCATGGGCTTAGTTGTTCCACAGCAGGTGAGATCTTCCAGACCATGGCTCGAACCCCCATCCCCTGCATTGGCAGGTGGATTCTTAACCACTGCACCACCAGGGAAGTCCCCAGTATGGACATTTAACGATATTCTTCCAATCCATGAACAAGAACATCTTTCCATTACTTTGGGTTTTCTTCAGTTTCTTTTAGCTTTCAGTATATAGAACTTAGGACTCCTTGGCTAAATATATTTCTAAGTATTTTATTCTTTCTGATGCTATGGTAAATAGGATTGTTCTCAGTTTCTCTTTCTGATAGTTCAATGTTGGTGTATAGAAACAATTTACTTTTTTATATTAATTTTTATCCCACAACTTTACTGAACTCGTTTATTAGTTCTAACATGTTTTTGGTGGGGTTTTCAGAGTTTTCTATACATAATATTATGTCATCTGCAGATAGAAATAATTTTATGTGCTCCTTTCTTATTTAGATGTCCTTTATTTCTTTTTCTTGCCTGATTGCTCTGGCTAGGAATTTCACTACTATGTTGAGTAAAAGTAGCAAGAGTGGGCATCCTTGTCTTGTTCCTGATCTTAGAGGAAACGAATTCAACATTTCACTGTTGAGTATGATGTTAGCTGTGGGCTTGTAATATATGGACTTTATTACTTTGTGATACATTCCCCTATAGTCAATTCGTTAAGAGTTTTATCATGAAATGTTGCTGAATTTCGTCAAATGCTTTTTCTGCATCTGTTAAGATGATCATATAATTTTTATTTTTCAGTTTGTTAATGTGGTATATCACATTGATTTATTTGCAGATGTTAAATCATCCTTGTTTCCCTGGAATAAATCCCACTTGGTTATGGTGTATGATCTTTTTAATGTAGTGTTGAATTTGATTTGTTAATATTTTGTTGAGGATATTTGCATTGACGTTTGTCAGGGATTTTGGACTATAATTCTCTTTTCTTGTAGTGTCCTTGTCTAGCTTAGGTATCAGGGTAATGATGACCTCATAAAAAGAGTTTGGAAGTGTCCCTCCCTCTTTTATTTTTTGGAAAAGTTTGAGAAGGATGTACATTAGTTCTTCAAATGTTTGGTAGGGTTTATCAGTGAAGGCTTCTGATTATAAACTTTTCTTTCTTGGGAGGTTTTTGATTACTGCCTCAAGCTCTTTACTAGTAATTGGACTGCTCAGATTTTCAAATTCTTCATGATTCAATCTTTGAAGGTTTTATGTTTCTAGGAATTTATCGCTTTCTTCTAGATTGTTCAATAAACAAGCATATACTTGTTTTTATGATTCTTTGTATTTCTGTGGTCTCAGTTGTAATGACTCTTCTTCCATTTCCAATTTTATTTATTTGAATCCTTTCTCTTTTTTTCTTGGCAAATATAACTAAAGGTTTGTATATTTTCTTTTTCTTTTAAAAAAAACAGCTCTTGGTTTCATTGATTTTTTTTCTATTTTCTTTTTAGTCTCTATTTATTTCCACTCTGATCTTTTATTTCCTTCCTTCTACTAACTTGGGGTTTAGTTTCTTCTTATTATTCTAGTTCCTCGAGGTTTACAGTTAGTTATATCAGATCATCCTTTTTTATTAATGTAGGCATTTATCGCTCTAAACTTTCCCCTTAGAACTGCTTTTGCACCATCCCATAAGTTTTGGTATGTTGTGTTTCCATTTTTATTTGTCTCAAGTCTTTTTTAAAATTTTTATTTCGATTTCTTCTTTGACCCTTGGTTGTTCAGGAGCATGTTGTTTATTCTCCACATATTTGTGAATTTTCTAGTTTTCTTTTTGTATTTGATTTCTAATTTCATACCATTGTGGTAGGAACAGATGCTGGATATAATATCAATATTCTTAAATTTATTAAGACTTTTGTGGCCTAAATTATGATCTGTCTTGGAGAATGTTTCATGTGAGCTTGAGAAAAATGTGTATTGTACTACTGTTGGATGGAATGTTCTTTAAGTGTCTGATATGACCATCTGATCTAATGTGTAGTTAAAATTGAATATTTCTGTATGGATTTTCTGTCAGGATGATCTATCCATTCTTGAACTGTGGTATTTAAGTTCTCTACTATTATTGTATTGCTGTCAATTTATCTCTTCAGATCTGTTAATATTTTCTTTATATATTTAGGTGCTTCTATATTTGGTTCAGAAATATTTACTACTTTTATATACCCTTTGGTGAATTGATCCCTTTTTCATTATAGAAAAACCTTCTGTGTCTCCTGTTACAGTCATTAGCTTAAAGCGTATTTTGTCTGATATAAGTATAGCTACCCCTGATTTCTTTTGATTTCCATTTGCATCGAATATCTTTCTTCCATCCCTTCACTTTCAGTTATGTGTGCCCTTAAAGCTGAGGTACATCTCTGGTACACAGCATATAGTTGGGTCTTGGTTTTTGTTTTTTGGGTTTTTTGAATCCATGTAGTCACTCTGTGTGTTTTGATTGGAAAATTTAGTCCATTTACATTTAAAGTAATTATTGATAGGCGTGGACTTACTATTACCATTTTTTTGTAGTGGTATTGTTTGATTCCTTTCTCTTTATCTTCTGTGTCTCTACTATTAGTTTTAACTTTGTGGTTATTTTGAGACATATAAAATATATTATATTTATAACAGTCTCTTTTAAGCTGATCACTTGTCTTTGAATGCATACAAATGCTCTACATTTTTACACTCCCTCTCTCCACACTTGGTTTTGATATCACTAATTTATATCTTTTTACAATGTGTATCCATTAACAAATTGATGTAATTATAGCTGTTTTTAATACTGTTGTTTTATACTTTCATATTTTTTTCTGTTATTAATTAGAGCCCTTTTGTTTCAACTTGGAGGTGTTCTTTAACATTTCTTTTTAGGTCAGTCTAACGGTAATTAATTTTATAAGCTTTTGCTTGTCTGGAAAACTCTATCTTTCCTTCAGTTCTAAAGGCACACCTTGCCAGGTAGTGTATTCTTGGTTGGCAGGCAGATTTTTGTTCAACACTTTGAATACATCTTCCTGCCTGCAAAGTTTCTGCTTAAATATTTGCTGAAAGTTTATGGGGGTTCCCCTGTAAATTATAAGTTGCTTTTCTCTGGTTGTTTAAGATTCTCTCCTTGTTTTTAACTTTTGACAAGTTAATTATAATGTTTCTTGGTATGGTTCTTTGGGTTTATTTATTTGGGTCCCTCTCTGGGATTCCTGAACCTGGATATCTTTATCTTTCTCCAGGTTAGGGCAATTTTCAGCCATTATTTTTTGAAAATAAGCTTTCTGCTCCCTTTCTCTCTCTTGTCTCCTTGTGGGACCTCTATAATGCATATATTGGTTGGCTTGATGATGTCTTCTATCATCATCAGGCTATATTCACTTTTTTTCATTCTTTTTTATTTACTCATCTGATTGGATGAATTCCACTGCCTTAGAATTCTTTCTTCTACTTGGTCTAGTCTGCTATTGAACCCTTCTAGTGAAATTTTCAGTTTAGTTATATTTTTCATCTCTATGGTTGCTTTTTGGTACTTTGTAATATTTTCTATCTCTTCATTAAAATTCTCCCTTTGTTCTTGCATTACTCTTCTGATATCACTGAGCATCTTTATGACTATTATTTTGAACTCTCTATTAGGTAAGTCACTTATCTCCAATTCATTAAGATCTGTTTCTGGAGATTTATCTTGCTTTTTTGTTTGGTACTTACTCCTCTGTTTCTTCATCTTCCTTGACTGTGTTGGTTTCTGTGCATTAGATAAAACAACCACCTCTCCCCATCTTGATAGAGTGGTCTTTTATAGGAGATTGAACCTCATTGATGGTTTGGCCTGAGCTCCTAGCTGTCTTTCAAACTTCTGTGACTGTCCAAGACTCCTTCTTCATTCTCAGTGGCTCCCAGTAGTTTAGGGTATGCCAAGACATCTCAGTGTCCCAAAAGGGAGGATTTCAATCAGCACCTATATGCAGGTTGATTAGAACCTGGATCCTCAGGTAGCAGCTGGGAAAGTATGCATTTAAGCTCCTCCAAGGGAGAAACTGGGAGATGGTCACTTTGCCTGTTCCTTCTGTACTGATCCTTGGTGTATAGCCATGGAGAAGGGGATGCTCCTACACCTGTTAAGAAAGTGTTTCTATATTTGTTACAGTCCTGTGAGACTCATGAATGCAAGCACTACTGGCTATAGAGCCAAGTGAGCCAGTGACATGGGACCTGCAAATCCTGGGGCACTATACATGTGTACAAGCTCCTTTCAGGAAGACACTGTCAACTTAATCTTGTTATTGGATCAGGGTGTACATAAGCTTTCTTGGTCTCTGGGGAAGATGGCCGTCAGTCCCTAGTGCCTGCTAAATTAGAAGTCTGGCCTCCAGACAGTAGTTTTTAAAGTATGCAAATAAATCTCTTTCAGGGAAAGACTTGGAGATGTATGATTTTGCCTCCTCCGTTTGCACTAAGCCTTGGGGGATAGCCTGTTAAGAATTGTTTCTTTATATGCTGTATGAGTCCTGTGGGACTTTTGAAGGAAGTCTCTTTGGTTATCAGAGCCAGGCAATCTGGAGACATACCCCTTTTGTGGAAGCTCTAAAAACTGGGTTGCACACATGAGTACAATTTCCTTCCAGTCAGATACTAATAATTTGGAATGGGCTGAAGGGAGAAAGTAGGATGGGTGTCTGCCATCTTCCCTGGTCTTTGGGGAGAATTGCAGCCAGTTCCTAGTACCTGCAAAACTGGAAGGCTGGCCCTCAGATAGTAGATTTCAAAGTATTCCGATAACCTTCTTTCAAGGAAATACTAGGAGATGCGTGATTTTACCTGCTTCCTCTGTGCTGAGCCCTGGAGGGAGAGGCATGGTGAGTTCTCATGCACCCATTAGGAATTGCTTTTTTTTGTTTGCCATTGTGTCGTGGGTCTCTTGGACACAAGCCCCACTGGGTTTCAGAGCTAGGTGTTTTGGGAACCTGTCCCACTGATGGGAGTCTCAAAAGTTGGGGTCCAAGCTTTTGTGGGGTCCAAACTCTTCACTCTTTGAGAAGAATCTGGGAGTTGGGTGTTCCCTCCCAACTGTATGGCACTGTGCTAAAGGTGGGGTTTATGGTGTAAGAGAATGTCTCAGTCTTTCCTACCCATTTCAGTGTCAGTATTTTCTCATTCGTCTGTTGTGTAGAAATCACTCAGCTAGTTTCTGGATCTCTTTCAGAGGGAATTTCTATGTGTGTAACTGTACATTCATTGCATCCGTGGGAGGAGGGAAACTCAGGAGCATCCTATATCACCATCTTGTTGACTCCCAATCTAGAATTTCTTTTAATGAGGTTTTTCTGGTGATAAATGCCTGTATTATTTTTGCCTCAAATTGTCTTTATTTCACTTTCATTTTTTAGATTGCAAACTTCATTTTTTAGAGCAGTTTTAGATTCACAGAAAAATTTAGCAGAAAGTACAGAGTTTCCATATACCTCATGTCCCCATACATACACATCCTCCCCCCATTGTCGGCATCCTTCTCCACAGTTGTACATTTGTTAAACTTGATGCACCTACATTGACAAATCATGATCATCCAAAGCCCATAATTTACATAAGTGTTCACTTTGGTGAACATTCTATGGGTTTTGGCAAATGTATAATGACATGTATCAACCATTATAGTATCATACATAATGGTTTCACTGCCCTAAAAATACTCTTTACTCTGCCTATTCATCCTCCTTCCCCCCAACCCTTGGTGATCACTAATCTTTTTTACTGTCTCCATAGATTTTCCTTCTCCAGAATGTCATATAGTTGGAATCATACAATATGTAGCTTTCAGATTGGCTTCTTTCACTTTGTAATATGCATATAAGATTCCTCCGTGTCTTTTCATGACTTGATAGCTAATTTCTTTTTAGCACTGAATAACATTCTAATTTCTTTTTAGCACTGAATAATATTCTATTGCCTGGATGTACCACAGTGTGTTTATCCATTCACCTACTGAAGGACATCTTGCTTGCTTCCAAGTTTTTGCAATTATGAATAAAATTGCTATAAACCTGTGCACAGGTTTTTTTGTGGGCATAAATTTCAACTCCATTAACCCCGTTAGCCAGGGTGTCTGAGTGACTTCAGTGAGAAGTGGCCCTCTCCCAACAATAAATATGTAACACAAGCAAGAAATAAATCTGTGTTGTTTTCTGCTATTGTAGAATTATCTAGCTTATTCTAATAGATGATGCTCTTATTATCTGTTTAATGTCATTGCGGCATCTGTAATGATGTCCCCCATTCCATTCCTGGTATTTGCTTTTTCTCTCTGGTTTTCTCTCTCTCTCTCTCTCTCTCTCTCTCTCTCTCTCTCTCCCCACCCCCACCTCTCTTTCTCCTTTCTCCCCACCCCACCCCTAAGTCTCACCTCCAGAAGTTTGTCTTTTCAAAGAACATACTTTGGACTTTGCTTATGCTTGTTTTTTATTTTTTAACTTCTGCTCCTTTGTTTAATTTTCTTCCTTCTGCTTTAAAAAAATGTTTACGTTTAATTATTTTGCTTCTCTTTTTCTAACTTCTTGAGATGTTAGCTCATTAATTCTCATCTTTTCTTTTTTTCTAATATATGCATTTAAGGCTGTAAATTCTCTCCAAATTGCAGTGTCTTCCCATAGATCATGATATATAGTATTAGTGTTATCATTCAGTTCAAAATATATTCTAATTTATATTAGAAATTTTATATTTAATTTATATTTCTTCTCTGTTCCATGGGTTTCAGGAAGTGTACTTCTTAAATTCTAAATGAATGGAAGTGCTTTTTTGTCTTTCTTTAGTAGATTTCCAGTCTAAATGGATTATGAGCAAAGGACATATCCTATATATTTTCATTCCTTTGAAATTTTAGATATTTCTCTTGTAAACAATATATAGTTTAATGTTAAAAAATTCAGTATGATAATTTGTCCTTTGACTAGTTAATATCATTTATATACATTCAATTTAATTACTTATAAATTAGGGTTTCTTTCTACCCTCTTATTTTGTTCTTTACATTTATCATATATGTTCACTCTGTTTTATTTTTTTTTCTTGACTTTGCTTTAATTGACTAAATATTATTTTATCATTATTATATTCTCTTGGAAGTTTTAAAATGTTATTTCTCCTCTTATGGTGCCTACCCTAGAAATTATAACATGCACACTTTACTTTTCAAAGTCTGAATTTAAAAAATATTTATCTACCTCCTAGATATACAATGAACATTTTAACTCCATTTATCCTCTTCTTGACTTGTTGTTGTCTAGTGTTTTAAATCTATCTCTTTTTCCACCCCAACAATACATTATTATAATTATTCTACAGAATCAATGATCATTTACATTTACCCACATATTTACTACTATTTTTCTCTCCTTGATTCTATTTGTATTTCAGATCTTCCATCTAGGATCACTTTCTTTATGCCTGAAATTTATCCTTTAGAATTTTCTTTAGTGAACATTTGCTGATGCCAAATTCTCTTGACTGTTATTTCTCTAAGAATATTCTTATTTCAAACTCAGCACTTTGAAGTCCACTGTCTTCGGAGAGATTTACTACTGATCAATGGTCAATCTGTCATTTCTTCAGAAATAATCTTTCTTTGGCTACTGTCAAGATTTTTCTGTCTTTGGTTTTCTTCAGTTTTCATATGATAGTCATGACTGTGGATTTATTTTTACTTATCCTTGAAATTAAATGGACGTTTTCAATCTATACATTGGAGCCTTTCATCAATTCTTAGATATATTCTCTTCAAATATTTCCTTTGGCTCATTTCTCTCTATTCATTCCAGGACTAAAATCAAATGAACTCAAACTGTATTTTATGTATCTCTTGTCCTCTGTACATTTTCTACATTTATATATATCTATGCTGCATTCTCAATATATTTTTCTCTTCTATCTTCCTGGTCACAAATTCTGTCTTTTGTTTGTATTCAATCTGTTACCACATACATCTATTGAGGTTTTTAATTTCAGTTATTGCTTTTTTCATTTCCAGATGTTATTTGGTTCTTTTTAAAGTCTGTGATTTTTTCATAGTTTTTTATTTCTGGTAGAAATTTTAACATTTGTGACTTTTTTAAACATCTTTATTGGAGTATGATTGCTTTACAATGGTGTGCCAGCCTCTGCCCTATAACAAAGTGAATCAGCTACACACGTACATATGTTCCCATATCTCCTCCCTCTTGCATCTCCCTCCCTCCCACCCTCCCTATCCCACCCCTCCAGATGGTCACAAAGCACCGAGCTAATCTTCCTGTGCTATGCGGTTGCTTCCCACTAGCTATCCATTCCACGTTTGGTAGTGAATATATGTCCATGCCACTCTCCCACTTTGTCACAGCTTACCCTTCCCCCTCCCCATATCCTCAAGTCCATTCTCTAGTAGGTCTGTGTCTTTATTCCCATCTTGCCACTAAGTTCTTCATGACCATTTTTTTTCTTTAGATTCCATATATATGTGTTAGCATACTGTATTTGTTTTTCTCTTTCTGACTTACTTTCCTCTGTATGACAGACTCTAACTCCATCCACCTCACTACAAATAACTCCATTTCGTTTCTTTTTATGGTTGAGTAATATTCCATTGTATATATGTGCCACATCTTCTTTATCCATTCATCCGATAATGGACACTTAGGTTGCTTCCATGTCCTGGCTATTGTAAATAGAGCTGCAATGAACATTTTGGTACATGACTTTTTTTGAATTATGGTTTTCTCAGGGTATATGCCCAGTAGTGGGAGTGCTGGGTCGTATGGTAGTTCTATTTTTAGTTTTATAAGAAACCCCCATACTGTTCTCCATAGTGGCTGTATCAATTTACATTCCCACCAACAGTGCAAGAGGGTTCCCTTTTCTCCACACCCTCTCCAGCATTTATTGTTTGTAGATTTTTTGTTGATAGCCATTCTGACTGGTGTGAGATGATACCTCATTGTAGTTTTGATTTCCATTTCTCTAATGATTAATGATGTTCAGCATTCTTTCATGTGTTTGTTGGCAATCTGTGTATCTTCTTTGGAGAATGTCTATTTAGGTCTTCTGCCCATTTTTGGATTGGGTTGTTTGTTTTTTTGTTATTGAGCTGCATGAGCTGCTTGTAAATTTAGGAGATTAATCCTTGGTCAGTTGCTTCATTTGCAAATATTTTCTCCCATTCTGAGGGTTGTCTTTTGGTCTTGTTTCCTTTGTTGTGCAAAAGCTTTTAAGTTTCATTAGGTTCCATTTGTTTATTTTTGTTTTTATTTCCATTTCTCTAGGAGCTGGGTCAAAAAGGATCTTGCTGTGATTTATGTCATAGAGTGTTCTGCATATGGTTTCCTCTAAGAGTTTGATAGTGTCTGGCCTTACGTTTAGATCTTTAATCCATTTTGAGTTTATTTTTGTGTATGGTGTTAGGGAGTGTTCTAATTTCATTCTTTTACATGTAGCTGTCCAGTTTTCCCAGCACCACTTATTGAAGAGGCTGTCTTTTTTCCACTGTATATGCTTGCCTCCTTTATCAAAGATAAGGTGACCGTGTGTGTGTGTGGGTTTATCTCTGGGCTTTCTATCCTGTTCCATTGATCTATATTTCTGTTTTTGTGCCAGTACCATACTGTCTTGATTACTGTAGCTTTGTACTCCCCAACTCATTCTACGAGGCCACCATCACCCTGATACCAAAACCAGACAAAGATGTCACAAAGAAAGAAAACTACAGGCCAGTATCACTGATGAACATAGATGCAAAAATCCTCAACAAAATACTAGCAAGCAGAATCCCACAGCACATTAAAAGGATCATACACCATGATCAAGTGGGGTTTATTCCAGGAATGCAAGGATTCTTCAATATACGCAAATCAATCAACGTGATACACCATATTAACAAATTGAATGACAAAAACCATATGATCATCTCAATAGATGCAGAGAAAGCTTTTGACAAAATTCAACACCCATTTATGATAAAAGCCCTTCAGAAAGTAGGCATAGAGGGAAATTTCCTCAACATAATAAAGGCCATATATGACAAACCCACAGCCAACATCATCCTCAATAGTGAAAAACTGAAACCATTTTCACTAAGATCAGGAACAAGACAAGGTTGCCCACTCTCACCACTATTATTCAACATAGTTTGGGAAGTTTAGCCACAGCAATCAGAGAAGAAAAAGAAATAAAAGGAATCCAAATCGGAAAAGAAGAAGTAAAGCTGTCACTGTTTGCTGATGACATGATACTATACATAGAGAATCCTAAAGATGCTGCCAGAAAACTACTAGAACTAATCAATGAATTTGGTAAAGTAGCAGGATACAAAATTAATGCACAGAAATCTCTTGCATTCCTATACACTAATGATGAAAAATCTGAAAGTGAAATTAAGAAAACACTCCCATTCACCACTGCAAGAAAAAGAATAAAATATCTAGGAATAAACCTACCTAAGGAGACAAAAGACCTGTATGCAGAAAATTATAAGACACTGATGAAAGAAATTAAAGATGATACAGATAGATGGAGAGATATACCATGTTCTTGGATTGGAAGAATCAACATTGTGAAAATGACTCTACTACCCAAAGCAATCTACAGATTCGACGTAATCCCTATCAAACTACCACTGGCATTTTTCACAGAACTAGAACAAAAAATTTCACAATTTGTATGGAAACACAAAAGACCCCGAATAGCCAAAGCAATCTTGAGAACGAAAAATGGAGCTGGAGGAATCAGGCTCCCTGACTTCAGATTTACTTTTACAACACGGTAAACACAGTTGATTTAAAACATGTGTCTGAAAATTTCAACATCTGAACTCTGTCTCTGCTGACTCTGGTTTATGTTGGTTCTTGCTCATGTTATATTGTTGCTCTCTTTTTTGGCTCAGAAACTTTGATTGCTTGCTAGCCATTGTCCTTGAAAAATTATTTTGGGACATTTCCTGAGGCATAAGATGGATTTTCCCTCCTCAATATAGGTTTTTGATTTACCTCTCTTAGGTCTCTGGGCATGTTTAGTTGGGACAACTTCAAACCAAATTTAAGTTCTGCGAGTCATTAGTCCACCTAGACCTTGCTTACTTAGTGTGCAACAACATGAGAGACTTGATCTGCTGTTATAACCACACAAGTATGTTTCTTTTTGCTTTTCCTGTTCTTTTTCCTTTCCTACTTGGTTCAAAACCACAGCAGTCCATTCCACAATTAATCAGAGTTTGAAGGAAATATAGTGGGTCAACCTCTGGTTTGCTATGACTGAGGGTGTGGTTCAATATAAAGATCTCCCACAAGACTTTTTCCCCACCCCCAAAAAATCAAAATACAAGTACTTGTGGCATTAGTTCATACCTTTGGACATAGGCAACTTTGGTGTTCTAATATTATACTTCTGTTTGCCCATTACTAGAACCACAACTTCTATAGCTTTTTAAAAATTCTTTTCTTTATTTTTACTGGGCATCATCATGCTATGTCTAGGTTTGAGTTTCTATTTTCCCTCATGAAAATAATTCATTGGACTTCTTATTTATTAATTGTATTTTTCATCATTTCTGGAATATTCTCAGCTGTTATCACTTCAAGTATTGTGTCTACCATGCTTTGTATCTCCTCTCTCTGGAATTCCAGTTACACTTACATTAGACTCTCTAACTCAGTCCTCATCATTTCTTAACTTTTATATTTTTCACTCTTTCTGTGTGATACTGTGTTCATTTGCTAGAGCTGCTGGAACAAACTACCATGAATTTGGTGCCTTCAAACCACATAAATTTATTTTCTCATGGTTCTGAAGGCCAGAAGTCCAAAATCAAGGTGTCTTCAGGGTTTGTTCCTTCTGGATGCTCTAGGGAAGAATCTGTTCCATGTCACTCTCTTATTTCTTGTGGTTGTTGGCAATTCTTGGTGTTCCTTGGCTTGTAGACCCATCACTCCATTCCCTGCCTCTGACTTTACATGGTCTTTCCTTATGGGTCTTCTCATCTATATCTGTGTTTCAAATCTTCCTCTCCTTTCTCTTATAGAGACAACAGATATTGGATTTAGAGCCCACCCTAAAATTAGGATGAACTCATCTCAAGATTGTTAACTTAATCACATCTGCAAAAACCCTATTTCTGAATAAGGTCATATTCATAGGTGTCAAGGATTTTTTTTTTTAAGATTTATTTATTATTTATTTATTTATTTTTGGCTGCGTTGGGTCTTAGTTGCAGTGCGCGGGATCTTCATTGAGGCATGCAGGATCTTTCATTGCAGCACATGGGCTTCTCTCTAGTTGTGGCATGTGGGTTTTCTCTTCTCTAGTTGTGGCGCGCAGGCTCCAGGGTGCATGGGCTCTGTGGTGGTGCACGGGTTCCAGAGCATGTGGGCTCTGTAGTTTGTGGCACACAGGCTCTCTAGTTGAGGTGTGCAAGCTCAGTGGTCGTGGCACGCGGGCTTAGTTGCCTCATGGCATGTGGGATCTTAGTTCCCTGACCAGGGATTGACCCCATGTCCCCTGCATTTTAAGGCAGATTCTTTACCACTGGACCACCAGGGAAGTCCCAGTGCCAAGGATTTGAACATATCTTTTTTGGGGACACAATTCAACACACTGCAGCTACATTCTGATTAATCTACTCATATAAATCTTCCTGTTTATTAATCTATCTTTAGTTGAATCAAATCTACTGTTAAATGTATTCATTTATGTTTTTAAAATTTCAATTATTAAATTTTCATTATTCAAAATGCTTAGTCTTTTAGATTCTTCTCTGCACATTTTTAAAAACTGTCCTTAATTTTTGTGAATATATAAAAACATGACTATCTATATTTTGTGTCAAGTTACTGCAATATCTGAAGTTTCATGCATCCTTTCCCATTTTGTTGTTTCTCTTGGTTAAGAGTGCCTTGTTTTCTCATGTGTTTAGTGAATTTTGTCTGTGAGTAGTTCAATTTCATTGAAAATTTGCTTTTTAAGATTCATGGAGACCTGGTATTATGTGGGTTCCTTCAGAAAGTGTGTGCATTTTGTTTCTGCCAGAGCTAAGGATAACATTTTATTTGGAACTACATTAAATTTTTAGTTTGAGAGTTTAAGAATGATTCAGACACTATAAGTTTGCACCTTAAGTGCAAATTTAATCTCACACCTTAAGCCAGATTATGAATTCAGTTTTTTAGGGCTGTTGCCTTCCTCTGCTAAACTGCCAAGTTTCAGACAGATTTTCATGTAATCTTTGGTGAAAGTGAGCAGTATTTCTAGTTCTCTCTTACACTAAGGTGAAACCCTTCGGGGTCTTTGACTTAAAGGGGGAAAGATCTCTTCTTATACTTCCTATTTTGAGCAGATCACAAAATTTTCCTCCTGTACTCCATGTGCCATGAGACTATGAAAACTGATACCCAAGTTCACCTAGTTTGGCAAAGGCCCTCAAATTCATTTTACCTCTCTGGTTCACACCATCACTATATCCCTGGATTGAGAATTTCTTACTTTATTTACAGCTCAAAAGTGCTTTTTTTTTTTTAAATATGGAACGCTTCACAAATTTGTGTATTATCCTTGTGCAGGGGCCATGCTAATCTTCTCTGTATTATTCCAATTTTAGCATATGTGCTGCTGAAGCAAGCATTCAACAGTGCTCTTAATAAAACATTTTAAAGTTTTTATCTAGCATCTTAGTTATTTAAAATAGGAAGTTTAGTCTAGTAATATTGTCTGTTGTCTTATCAGAAACAGAAATCCTCTTTTTCTTTTTGAATCAATTTGGATGATTTCTATTATTTTAGAAAATTATCTCCACCACCTACATTTAAAAAATTGATTGGCCTAATTTTTTTTACCATATTCTCTCAAGGGCTGTAAAATTTTAACTATATCTGTGGTTATGGTCCAATTTTTATTTATAGTTAATTTGTACATTTCCCCTCTCTTTTTCTTTTTTTAAACTAATTAATTAATTTATTTTTGGTGTGTTGTGTCTTAGTTTCTGTGCGAGGGCTTTCTCTAGTTGCGGCAAGCGGGGGCCACTCTTCATCGCGGTGCGCAGGCCTCTCACTGTCGCGGCCTCTCCCGTTGTGGAGCACAGGCTCCAGATGTGCAGGCTCAGTAGTTGTGGCGCACAGGCTTAGTTGCTCCGCGGCATGTGGGATCTTCCCAGACCAGGGCTCGAACCCGTGTCCCCTGCATTAGCAGGCAGATTCTCAACCACTGCACCACCAGGGAAGCCCTCCTTTCTCTTTTTCTAATGTGATCAGGCCAATATAATTAATATAGACAAATAGTTGACAAAAGAAAATGTGATAAGAACTATGAAATTTCTATGAGTGTGTTATGGAGGTAAACACAAGAGACATTTTGTCAAGATTTAAATAGGAATACGTATGTAAAGCTCTTAGCACACTGTCTCATACTTGATAAAGTCTCAATAGATATTGATGCCGAAAGCTCAGCCTCTGTGCACCAGTGCCAAATCGAATCTTGGAGACAGAGTTTTGGGTGAAGTAGAAAAGAATAGCTTTATTGCTTTGCCAGGCAAAGGTGGACATAGTAGGCTCCTGCCCCAACAACTATGTGTCCCAACAGGGGAGGATTTGATGAGGAGTTTTATAGCAATGGTTCAAGGGTGAGGTTGCTGATAAGATTAGGGTGTATGCAGGGCCTCCACTCCTCTAATCTGATCTCAGGTAGTCTTCTTGATCAGTTTCTCTGGTTCCTTTAATGTAGCCTCAGGTGGTCTTTCTCTGGTATGAAGAATGATGACATGTTAAAGAGCTTAAAGACATTGTTATGTGCATCCCTTGAGGTGGAACCAGGACCATGCCTTAAGGCTGCACTATTGTTTCCTGGCTGCCCCTCGCTTGTCTTTGCATCCCTTCCTTTCCCAGATTAGCAACTGTTGGAATATGCCCTTTGGAACTCAGGGAAGGTCATGGAGGCCGGAGTCAAGAAACAGGAGACAGAAAGGCTTTTGAGCCCAGGAGCCCCACAGGGTTCTGCTCAATTTCAATATTAAACTTTACAGTATTAAGGAAAACTTTCTTAGAGAAAGCAGAGGGTAAGAATTATCCAGACAAAGTGGATCAGTGGATGAGTGGGAAAAGTTTAGTACTGATAAAGCTTAGAGCAACTAAATAAATTTTAACATAACTAAAGCATAGAATAAAAGAGTGGTAATGGCAGGGGGTGAGGTTGAAGACCTAAGAGTAAAGCATATCACGTAGAGCCTGGTAGGCATAATAAGGAATCTGGACTTTATTCTAAGAGAAACAGTTATTGAAGGGTTTCAAGCAGGAAAGTCTCCTGATTTTTTTTAAAGTTTTTTTTTATTGTGGTAAAAGTCACATAATATAAAACACATGATTTTAACCATATTTAACTGTACAGTTCTGTGGCACTAAGTACATTCACATAGTTGTGCAAATCTCACCATCATTCATCTCCAGAATTTTTCAACTTCCTAAACTGAAACTTTGTCCTCATTAAACACTAACTCCCCATTCCCCCTCCCCAACCCACCCCTCACTCCTTGGCCCCTGGCATCTTTCAATGTACTTTCTGACTCTATGAATTTGACTATTCTAGGTACCTTGTGTAAGTGGAATCAAACAGTATTTGTCTACACCTACTGTATATTAAAATGCATTTTTAAGGTTACCTTAATATATGTCTTACAAACAGATTGTATCTTCTTTTTTTCCCCCCTGTGCTATACAGTAGGTTCTCATTAGTTATCTATTTTATACATAGTAGTGTATATATATCAATCTCAATCTCCCAATTTATCCCACCCACCCCCTTTCCTCCCTTGGTGTCGATACGTTTGTTCTTTACGTCTCTGTCTCTATTTCTGCTTTGCAAATAGGTTCATCTGTACTATTTTTCTACATTCCACATATATGTGTTAATATACGATATTTGTTTTTCTCTTGCTGACTTACTTCACCCTGTATGACAGTATCTAGGTCCATCCATGTCTCTGCATATGGCACAATTTTATTCCTCTTTATGGCTGAATAATATTCCATTGTATATATGTACCACATCTTCTTTATCCATTCCACTGTTGATGGACATTTAGGTTGCTTCCATGTCCTGGCAATTGTAAATAGAGCTGCAATGAATATTGGGGTGCATGCATCTTTTGGAATTATGGTTTTCTCTGGGTATACACCCAGTAGTGGGATTGCTGGGTCATATGGCAGTTCTATTTTTAGTTTTTTAAGGAACCTCCATACTGTTCTCCATAGTGGCTGCATCCATTTACATTCCACCAACAGTGCAAGAGGGTTCCCTTTTCTCCACACCCTCTCCAGCATTTGTTGATTGTAGGTTTTTTGATTATGGCCATTCTGACCAGTGTGAGGTGATTGTAACTTTGATTGTAGCTTTGATTTGCATTTCTCTAATGATTAGTGATGTTGAGCATCCTTTCATGTGTTTGTTGCCAATCTGTATATCTTCTTTGGAGAAATGTCTATTTAGGTCTTCTGCCCATTTTTTGACTGAGTTGTTTGTTTTTTTGCAATTGAACTGCACATGCTATTTGTATATTTTGGATATTAATCCCTTGTCAGTTGCTTCATTTGCATATACTTTCTCCCATTCTGAGGGTTGTTTTTTCATCTCGTTTATGGTTTCCTTTGCTGTGCAAAAGATTTTAAGTTTCATTAGGTCCCATTTGTTTATTATTGTTTTTATTTTCATTACTCTAGGAGGTGGTCAAAAAGATCTTGTTGTAATTTATGTCAAAGAGTGTTCTGCCTAAGTTTTCCCCTAAGAGTTCTGTAGTGTCTGGTGTTACATTCAGGTCTTTAATCCATTTTGAGTTTATTTTTGTGTATTGTGTTAGGGAGTGTTCCAATTTCATTCTTTTACATGTAGCTGTCCAGTTTTCCCAGCACCACTTATTGAAGAGGCTGTCTTTTCTCCATTGTATATTCTTGCCTCCTTTATCATAGATTAGATGAGCATAGGTACGTGGGTTTATCTCTGGGCTTCTATCCTGTTCCATTGATCTATATTTCTGTTTTTGTGCCAGTAGCATACTGTTTTGATTACTGTGGTTTTGTAGTACTGTCTGAAGTCAAGGAGTCTGATTCTTTCACCTCCATGTTTGTTTGTTTGTTTTGTTCTGTTTTGTTTTTTTCTCGAGATTGCTTTGGCTATTTGGGGTCTTTTGTGTTTCCATACAAATTGTAAAATTTTTTGTTCTAGTTCTGTGAAAAATACCATTGGTAATTTGATAGGGATTGCATTGAATCTGTAGACTGCTTTGGGAAATATAATCATTTTGACAAACTTGTTTCTTCCAATCTAAGAACATGGTATATCTCTCCATCTGTTTGTGTCATCTTTGATTTCTTTCATCAGTATCTTATAGTTTTCTGCATACAGGTCTTTTGTCTCCTCAGGTAGTTTTATTCCTAGGTATTTTATTCTTTTTGTTGCAATGGTAAATGGGATTGTTTCCTTAATTTCTATTTCTGCTAATTCATTGCTAGTGTATAGGGATGCAAGAGATTTCTGTGCATTAATTTTGTATCCTGCAACTTTACCAAATTCATTGATTAGCATCAGTAGTTTTCTGGTGGCATCTTTAGGATTTTCTATGTATAGTATCATGTCATCTGCAAACAGTGACATTTTACTTCTTTTCCAATTTGTATTCCTTTTATTTCTTTTTCTTCTCTGATTGCCATGGCTAGGATTTCCAAAACTATGTTGAATGATAGTGTCAAGAGCGGACATCCTTGTCTTGCTCCTGATCTTAGAGGAAATGCTTTCAATTTTTCACCATTGAGAATGATGTTTGCTGTGGGTTTGTTGTATATGGCCTTTATTATGTTGAGGTAGGTTCCCACTATGCCCACTTTCTGGTGAGTTTTTATCATAAATGGGTGTTGAATTTTGTCAAAAGCTTTTTCTGCATCTATTGAGATTATCATATGGTTTTTATCCTTCAATTTGTTAATATGTGTATACGTTGTTTGATTTGCATATAGTGAAGAATCCTTGCATTCCTGGGATAAACCCCACTTGATCATGGTGTATGATCCTTCTAATGTGCTGTTGGATTCTGTTTGCTAGTATTTTGTTGAGGATTTTTGCATCTATATTCATCAGTGATATTGGTCTGTAATTTTCTTTTTTTGTAGTATCTTTGTCTGGTTTTGGTATCAGGGTGATGGTGGCCTCGTAGTTTGAGTTTGGGAGTGTTCCTCCCTCTGCTATATTTTGGAAGAGTTTGAGAAGGATAGGTGTTAGGTCTTCTCTAAATGTTTGACAGAATTCACCTGTGAAGCCATCTGGTCCTGAACTTTTGTTTGTTGGAAGATTTTTAATCACAGTTTCAATTTCAGTGCTTGTGATTTGTCTGTCTATATTTTCTATTTCTTCCTGGTTCAGTCTTGGAAGTTTGTGCTTTTCTGAGAATTTGTCCATTTCTTCCAGGTTGTCCATTTTATTGGCTTGTAGTAATCTCTCATGATCCTTTGTATTTCGCAGTGTCAGTTGTTACTTCTCCTTTTTCATTTCTAATTCTATTTTTCTGAGTCTTCTCCCTTTTTTTTCTTGATGAGTCTTGTTAAAGGTTTATCAATTTTGTTTATCTTCTCAAAGAACCAGCTTCTAATTACATTGATCTTTGCTACTGTTTCCTTTGTTTCTATTTCATTTATTTCTCCACTAATTTTTATGATTTCTTTCCTTCTACTAACTTTGGGGGTTTTTTTTTGTTCTTCTTTCTCTAGTTCCTTTAGGTGTAAGGTTAGATTGTTTATTTGAGATTTTTCTCATATCTTGAGGTAGGATTGTATTGCTATCGACTTCCTTCTTAGGACTGCTTTTGCTGCATCCCAGAGGTTTTGGAAGGTTGTGTTTTCTTTGCCATTTGTCTCTAGGTATTTTTTGATTTCCTCTTTGATTTCTTCAGTGATCTCTTGGTTATTTAGTAACGTATTGTTTAGCCTCCAAGTGTTTGTGTTTTTTATGCGTTTTTTCCCCTGTAATTGATTTCTAATCTCATAGCGTTGTGGTCAGTAAAGATGCTTGACAAGATTTCAATTTTCTTAAATTTACCAAGGCTGGATTTGTGACCCAAGGTGTGATCTATCCTGGAGAATGGTCCATGTGCACTTGAGAAGAAAGTGTTATCTGCTGTTTTCAGATGGAATGGTCTCTAAATATCAATTAAATCTATCTGGTCATTTGTGTCATTTAAAGCTTCTGCTTCCTTATTCATATTCTGTTTGGATGATCTTTCCATTGGTGTAAGTGAGGTGTTAAAGTCCCCCACTATTATTGTGTTACTGTCGATCTCCTCTTTTATAGCTTTTAGCAGTTGCCTTATGTATTGAGGTGCTCCTATGTTGGGTGCATATATATTTAAAATTGTTATATCTTCTTCTTGGATTGATCCCTTGATCATTATGTAGTGTCCTTCCTTGTCTCTTGTAATGGTCTTTATTTTAAAGTCTATTTTGTCTGATATGAGAATTGCTACTCCAGCTTTCTTTTGATTTCTATTTGCATGGAATATCTTTTTTCCATCCCTTCACTTTCAGTCTGTATGTGTCTTTAGGTCTGAAGTGGGACTCTTGTACACAGCATATATACAGGTCTTGTGTTTGTATCCATTCAGCTAGCCTGTGTCTTTTGGTTGGAGCATTTAATCCATTCACATTTAAGGTAATTATCAATATGTATGTTCCTAGTACCATTTTCTTAATTGTTTTGGGTTTGTTTTTGTAAGTCCTTTTCTTCTCTTGTGTTTCCCACTTACAGAAGTTCCTTTAGCATTTGTTGTATAGCTGGTTTGGTGGTGCTGAATTCTCTTAGCTTTTGCTTGTCTGTAAAGCTTTTGATTTCTCTGTCGAATCTGAATGAGATCCTTGCTGGGTAGAGTAATCTTGGTTGTAGGTTCTTCCCTTTCATCACTTTAAATATATCCTGCCACTCTATTCTGGACTGCAGAGTTTCTGCTGAAAAATCAGTTGATAACCATATGGGGTTTCCCTTGTCTGTTATTTGTTGCTTTTCCCATGCTGCTTTCAATATTTCTTTGAATTTAATTTTTGTTGGTTTGATTAATAGGCGTCTCGACATGTTTCTCCTTGGATTTATCCTGTGTGGGATTCTCTGCACTTCCTGGACTTGGGTGGCTCTTTCCTTTCCCATGTTAGGGAAGTTTTCGACTATAATCTCTTCAAGAATTTCCTCAGGTCTTTTCTCTCTTTCTTCTTCTTCTGGGTCCCCCATAATTCGAATGTTGGTGCATTTAATGTTGTTGTAGAAGTCTCTGTGACTGTCCTCCTTTCTTTTTATTCTTTTTTCTTTATTCTGCTCCTAGGCAGTTATTTCCACCATTCTATCTTCCAGCTCACTCATTCATTCTTCTCCCTCAATTATTCTGCTATTGAGTCCTTCTATTGTATTTTTCATTTCAGTTATTGTGTTGTTCATCACTGATTGTTTGTCCTTTAGTTCTTCTAGGTCCTTGTTAAACATTTCTTGTATTTTCTCGACCCATTCCTTCATTCTATTTCTGAGATTTTGGATCATCTTTACTATCATTACTCTGAATTCTTTTTCAGGTAGATTGCCTATTTCCTCTTCATTTATTTGGTTTTGCAGGCTTTTACCTTGTTCCTCTATCTGTAACATATTTCTCTGTCATCTCATTTTTGTTGATGGGTGGGGCTATGTTCCTGTCTTGCTGCTTGTTTGGCTTGAGGCATCCAGCACTGGAGTTTGCAGGCAGTTGGGTGGAGCTGGATCTTGGTGCCAAGATGAGGATCTCTGTGAGAGCTCACAGAGATTATTGTTCCCTGGTGTCTGAAGTTCTCTGTTAGTCCAATGCTCCCACCACAGGTGCTCAGGCCCAACCTCCAGCCTGGAAACTAAGATCCCACAAGCCAAGAGGTGCAGCAAAAAGGAACAAAAAAGAAAAACAGACAACAAACAAAAAAGAGCAGAACAATAACAAAGAATAAAAAATAAAATAAAATTAGAAAAATATATTAGAAAAAATAAAAATAAAAATGAATCAACAAAACACAACAGCAAAAAAATTTTTTTTAACTTAAAAAAATTTTTTTAAATTAAAACTCCCTGGTGCCTCTGCTATCAATTTCATTGCCCCCACAGTGAGCTACATCCAACCACTGCCTCCCTAGGAGGGCCTCCAACACCTTTAGGTAGTTATCTGGACCCGCTGGGTCCGCCCCACCTCTGTGTGTGTTTCTTTCACCAGTGTCTGCTTCTGAAGCTGGCCCAGAGCACATATGCTCGTGCAAGTCAGCTTGGGGGTAGGCTTCTATGGGTGTGTCCACAGGGGCCATCATGGCTTGAGGAGGCTTTGGAGAATGGTGGTGCTCAGCCTGCCTGGACCCTTGCAGCCCTAGGAGGGGCTTTGTCAGGGGCGGCACATGGGCCACCAGGACCTGTGCAGCCTTTGTAGGCTTTGTGGGGGACAGTGCTCAGGTCCACCAGGACCCGAGCAGCCCCCAGAAGCGCTGGGGGCTGTTGTACTTGGGTCCATTGGGACCCAAGAAGACAGAGGAGGCCTCAGCAGGGGCAGGGCTCAGGCATGGGACTTATATGGCCTGAAGAGACCTCCATGAGGTTAGGGCTCAGGCCCAGCACCCTAGCAGGCTTGCTGGTGCCCGAGTGGTGGTGGGGAACCCTGGTTTGAGGGGCGGGTGAGCCTGCTCAGGTGTGTGCCCCTGCCACTGCCCAAGGAGGCCAGGTTGGTGGGCAGGGAAGGGTGTTGCAATGGTGGCCTTTCCCTCTGCACACCACTCAACAATTGCGCCCCACTTCCCTGGTGGCCTGGGCCTCCTCCACCAACCTTCCTGGCTGTGGAACCCTTCCTCCCTGCCATCCCAGGTCATCTCCCCACCTCCCACAGCCGTCCCCTCCCTGGGTCCACCCTCCAAACCCCACTGTCCAGTACCCAGCCCTTCTCCCCACCAGGGGACACACAACCCAAGCTGGTGTGTGTAGGGGCCTAGCACAGACCACACACAGGTCCCACCCCTCTCTCCCCCCACAGACCTTTGCAGGGCATCCCTCTGACCCCCCGCCCCTTGAAGGTCCCCCCATCTCTGTTGATCCCCCCACCACTAGTGGGTCCCCCTGAGTGCTGAAACCTCTCCTCTCCCCCAGCCCCTCTCCCTAGGGGTGCCAGACCTGTCCCGTCTCCATCACTCTTCCCTCCCACCTTCCCTTCCATGTCCCACCCAGCTGCACAGGGACCCCTCCTGTCCCCCAGGTGTCCAAGGTTCTCCATTAATGCCCAGCAGGTGCTCTGTGAGAAGTGTTCTGATGCACCCCTGCTGTACCTGTGAGGAGATGCAAACTCCACTTTCTCCTACTCTGCCATCTTGACCCAGAGTTCGAAAGTCTCCTTATTATATTTACGTTTTAGAAATATTATTTTGGCTACTGTATGGAGAATAGCTTAGATGGGGTCAATAGTGGGTACTAGGAGAACAGATAGTAGACAACTGAGGGAATATAGGTAAGAAATGAAATGGGGAGAGTGGATGAATTAGGTATTTTGCAGCTGAATCCTTAGAAGTTTATGACTGAATGGATGTTGGGAGTGAAGGGCAGGCTAGAGTTAGGACAAAGCCCAGGTTTCTGGCTAGGGCAATCAGAAGGTGGTCTTATCACTCACTGATATGGGGGAACAAAGAAAAGAAACAGGCTTGGAAGATACAATAAGTTTTATTTGTGCATGTTGAATGTGAGACATGTTTGATACTTGTGATAATCATGAGAATGTCCCCTCTGCTCCTTTGCCTCAGGAAAGTACAAAAGATATAGATTTCCCTATAAACTGCTATGAATTTGACCAATTTTCCTAAAAGGAAGTTGGAGATCTTACACAAATCTTTGAGAATAGAAACCAATTCTGTCACCCCTTTCTTTAACTTCTCTACGTTTGACTCTGTATTAGATGTGGTCTGATCTTTTGCTTTCAAAGTATGGTTATCATATAGACAATTAAATTTAGCTTCTCCTGACCCAACAAACATGGTGTAGTTGACCACCTCTAAGATAGCCCCCAGTGATCTCCACCCCATAGTATCTACACACTTGTGTAATTTCCTCCCCTTGAGTGTGAACTTTTCAACTTACTTCTAAGGAATAGTATACAGCAGGACTGATGTGATGGCACTTCTGAGTTAGGTTATAAAAGGAGTGTATGGCTTGTTTTGGGTGCTGTATTTCATGCTGTCTCTTGAATACCTTACTATGGGGAGAATCAGCTTCCATGTCATAAGGCAGTGCTATGGAAAGGTGCATGTGGCAAAGAACTGATGCCTATCAGGAGCCATATGAGAACTTGGAAGTGTATCCTCTTCTAGTTGAGACTTGAGATAACTGCAGCTGACATCTTGATTGTAGTCATGTGAGAGATCATGAGCCAGAATCACTCAGTAAAGCTGCTCCCAGATTCATGATCAACAAAAACTGTCAGATAATAAATGTTCATTGTTCTCAGCGACAAGTTTTGGAGTAATTCATTATGTAGCAATAGATAACTAATATCCCTAACTTGCTGGCAGGGTAATCAGGCTGAGTCATGGAAATTATATTTGAGACAAAAGAATGAGAATGTAGTGATTGACAGAGCATAAGCTATTTTATTTATTGAAGAATTAAAATAGTACATTAACAAAACCTTATCTGAAAGAGAAATAACACCAGAACTCTTTTGAATGTGATTATCACCTAAACCACCAGAAATACCTATCCTGCTGAATTCCTTCATAGTTATGTAAATCAAAGGCTAAGAGATTGGCAGAAATCAGGATGTGAGTCATTGGATAGTTTATTTTGGAAAGACTTAGATGAATCAATAAGACCCTTTAATAAAGAAATTGAAATGAAACCTAACCTTTGAAGAAAGGGTACTCTGTCATTCCTGTAGCCAAGGCCCCCAGCCAAAAGGAAACAGAGGATTGTGACAACGATCCAGTGAACCTGGCCCCAGAGCTCCCTTAAGCTTATCTCTTGATTGACTTTGGAGAGTGGACTGGGCATGATTTAGAGGCCAGAGACTTGTTTGACAATGGGAAGATGCAAAAACTCAAGCTGCAGACCCATCCTTTGATCTTGAGCCATTAGTACCACAGGTTCTCTTGGACTTTCATGTCTGATAAATGCTCAGTTATTAATGAGTGACAAGGCTGCTGCCATGAATGGTAAAGGATTGTCTTGTTATCTGAGATGGGAAGTGCCTGACCAACACCCTCTTCTCTGGTTGTATGAGACAGGGACTCAACAGGGAAGAGATGGGAGGGGGACAAAGACACCAGTTCAGGAGGTGGTCATTTAGGGCTTCATGTTACAAGTGGTTTTGGATTTCCAGTGATGAAACAAGTCTCTCCAGCACAAGGCAGCCGCAGGTCATAATCCTAGGACCTGGCTGGTTTTGTCAATCTGGCAATTCAACGTCAGTGCAAAGGACATCCCCAATACCTGAGGGAAGAGTTGGGAAAATGTGAGGTCTTTACAGGTGGAAACATCTCACCCACAGTCCCTGGGATCAGTCCCAGAGAAAAAGAAATTGTCCATCACACTGAGACTACCCTTCCTACTATCCTTCTAATTCTTTCTCAGGAGTTTTCTCCTTTAGCTTTAGAATGGCAGTGGGGAGACAAGTGGGGGTAATGATGGTAAGACAGTAGAGTATAAAGTGTTGGGACATCTTTTGTCTCCTTAAGAGATCACAGAAGTCCTGCTGCTGGTATAATCAAGCTCTGCACAGGTCAACACTTTGTGCAGTGAGTCATCTCTACCCTTGCCTTAGGCCTCCTTGGTTTCCAAGCAGAGAAAAATCATTTCTCTCTGAGCTTCTTGATTAGGTCTTAGTTAATCTGTGATACACTCAAGACACTTGGGTATAAAAATGGTAGAAATATCACATAATAAAAAAACAAAAAACTACCCCCCATTCACCCTTGACTTGTCAAACTAAGCAGAGAAGCAATGAGGAAATTGATTACAGTTTTCATCACCAACTCCTGCTTAGCACACAAGGCCAATTTTTCAGGCGGAATGCTTTATTCATCACAGGCTTTTCCAGACCAGCTCTGTGAGGGACCAAAGTAAGGTTCTGCTTGGTGGCTTTTAATTTGACAATGAAACACTCATTTCCCTTAGGGATAAATTGACCAGATAGATCTTACAGCGTATTTTCTGTATGCCTTAAACTGGTAATAACATCATTTTCTACTTGACTGGGGGAGCTCATATTTATGTACCTGGTACTGTTCTAAAAATTACATGACATTTAATCCTCAAAGTAGTCCTCTGGTTAAGCTCTTACCTGGATCACACATACACAGATAGTGATGATTCCAATATACAGGAAATTGGAGTGAAACCACAGTTTTGCTTTTACATAGCAACCCTAGAAAAAATTACAAGTACACATGACACTACTATATTACTCAACTTTATCAGGAGGCTTATTTGGGAAGATAGTTTATATTTTGCCTTATGCCAAGAGACTTAGGCCAGGCATTATATTTTTATTTTTTTATATGGATGAAGAAATGGGCATAAAATAGAAAATATTAAACTAGAGACTTTTCTGGTATTGTTATCATTACAGTGTCATCTAAAGTAGAAGTCTTAGATCTTTACACACTGAGTTAAACTAGATCCTAAGAGGCAGGTCAACAACATATGTCTTTGTGTTTATTGAATATTCACTAGTGTCTTGGGATTGACAAATGGGAATATAGGTTATGCAATCCTAGGACTGGTTGCATTTCAGCTTCTGCTTCAAAAGCCAGTAAACATATAATAGGCCTGTCAAGCTGCAGGGCAGTTGCTGGTTGGTAGGTGTCCCAGTCTTTCTTCACAGACCCTCCCAAATTCCAGAGATTTCCAAACAACCTCAAGTGAGTAACATGGGGTAACAGGACCTTAGGGACTTAGTCTAGTTGAAAGTTGATTTGGGCTTCTTCTCTGGGTCTAGTCAGAAGTTCCATCAACTCTCTCTTCCCCAGCTCCTCACTCCTTCACTTATGATTCATTCTGCTAAAGGGTTGGATGCTGCCATCTCCAAGGAAGGAGAGCAGGGAAACAGGTAGAGAGAGAAGCTTTTCTGCTTCAACCTTACAATTTCACTTTCAACCATAAGAAGACCTAATTCTTGCTCAAGAAAAATCTAGACATAGTCTTCTGCCACTATCACATAAATTTTGCCCTCTAATGTAATAGTTTAGAGTAGCAAGATTCTTCATGGCATCTCTAATCTAGATGAACTTACTCTTTTTTTGTTTGTTTTTCTTATTTGTCTAGTTATATGGGTTGTTTCCCTGGTCTCTCTTTTGTTTAAGGTTTCCTGTTTCTTGCTGGGAGGACTAGGTCCTGTACGACTGGAGTTTCTAAGGTAATTAAAAGTTTAATCACAGTGGCCAATAGCAGAAGATTTCTAAAAATAAATTACCTTAACTTGTGGGTCTGAGGGGCAAGATGCTGGTGGGCTGCCCATCCAATCACTCGTGCCATTTACACCGCAACATTGCAGCTGAAAGCCAAACCCCAAACAAGTGATGGTTAGTAAGATAACAGAAAGAAAACCATGGGCCTTGGAGAAACGGTAGACCCTTCAGATCTGACTCTGTAGCAGAAAATCCAGAATTGGCCTGACTACTATGGCTCCTTAAAACTAAGTATTTTCAAACCTGTGATACCATTTCCTTCACACAAAACTTCTTGAAGTAGAAAAGGCATATTTAATTTATTCACATTTTACAAATAAAAAATTAGGCACACAGGAGACTTTATAATGGAGGGATCAGGCTGACCACACCTAGATCCATTGTATGGCTGTTAGCATAGCTGATGCTATCTTGGGCCCTTACAGTTTCTCCTGTCCTACCGCTGACCCTACCCAGGGTACAGTAAATCACTTCTATGTCATAAAGAGCTTTGTAATTAATAGATATTGTGGCCTCTATGCTCTGTTAGTCCCCAAACAATGATGATAACCTTTGCTGATGTACTCCCAGTGCCCACAAGACTAGTTACCATTCATTCTGACTTAGGAATGTATGTCCTGTTTCCAAGCATCTACCTCCATACTCTAAGTTAACTATAAAATTGTCCCAATGGCTCCTTGGCAGTGTGGAGTGTAGCTGCAAATGCTCCTTGATCGTTGTCCTCCAGATCCTAATACTACCCTGTGAGTAAGTTACCCTATAATAAACTGACCCAGTGATCATATGGAGCTGCCTGCCTTGTTTTTTGGTCTCAAGATGCCTCCTCAGTTCACTAGGCACTTTTCGTTCCCTCCATCCTTGGACAATTGGCAAGCCAGGCAGGAGACTGAAGATAATGCAGGAATGGGTGAAGGGGCCAAACAGGGAAAAGCTTGTTGTCTGTGGGGGAAATCCCAGGCTGGCCAGCCATTTCCATGTGGGGTCATCTGGCTATATTTATGGAACACTTCAGGCTGGTGCAAGAGTAGAGGGATACCCTGAAAACACCAAAGGGCATACTAGATGTATTAACCGAAGAGGTAGCAAAGCAAAAGTGGGGTGAAAAAAAAGTGAGCAAGCTATTGCAGCTGTTGCATGACCTTTGTTATGGACTCTAAATATTAGCACAGAAAAGGAATTACAGTTCACCTGGGAACTAGAGAAGACTAAAGAGGCGCTGGCACTAGAGAGGACTGTCTGGATGGCATGTTCTGCAACTTAGGACATTATGTCAAAGAAAATACAAGAGGAAGAACATATTGAAGTGATGGAATGTAAGATGGCTAATCTTGACTTAGGAATGCACGTCCTGTTTCCAAGTATCTACCCCCATACCCTAGGTTACCTATAAGACCATCCCAATGGCCCCTTGGCAATGTGGAATGCATCTGCAAATGCCTCCAAATCATCTGCCTACTCCCAATCCCACTCTGTAAGTTACCCTATAATAAGCTGATCCATTGATTATATGGAGCTGCATGCTTCACTTTTTGGTCTCAAGATGCCTTCTCAGTTCGTTGGGCAGTTTTTGTTCCCTCTGTCCTCTGACACTCACCAACAAGTCTTAAGATCACAAAAAGTAGGACAATCATATTCTGTGCCTTCTTATGTGATGCTGTAGGAAATATCTATGTTAGTCTCACCACAAATAGAACCTTTATCAAGCCTCCAGATTCACAAGTATGGGAGACAGAGACTCCCTGTTGCTAAAATACTTTGAGAAGCAAATAGCCAAATCCAGAAATTGGGGAATTCTACAGGACAAACAACCTAATTTCTTTCCACAAGTAAATAGCATGAACACAGAGAGATACTATCATACATTAAAAGAGATTTAGAGACATATTATCCAAATATAATATGTGGACCTCGTTTGGATCTTGGTTGGAAGAAACCAATTAAAAATAATATTTTTAGGTAAATGATTATAGACATTTATTAATGATATTAAAGAATTATTGTAAAATTTTAGGTGTATTAAAAAGTCATTATTTTACTAGAAGATTAAACAACACACTTCTAAATAACACATGATCAGAGAAGAAATCTCAAGAGAAATTTTAAAATATTTGAAAACATATATAAAAATGAAAACACACATGGAAACACAACTTATAAAAATATATGGGATGCAACAAAAGCAGTGCTTAGAGGGAAATTTATACACTGAATAAAAATATTAGAAAAGAAGAAAGATCAAAAAATCAATAATCTCAGTGTATATCTTAGAAAACTAGAAAAAGAAGAGCAAATTAAATTCAAAGTAAGAAGAAAAATAAATGAGAATTAAAGCAGAAATCAATGAAATTGAAAACAGGAAATCAATAGAGAAAATCATCAAAAGTAAAAGGTGGTCTGGGGCTTCCCTGGTGGCACAGTGGTTGGGAATCTGCCTGCCAATGCAGGGGACACGTGTTCAAGCCCTGGTCTGGGAAGATCCCACATGCCACAGAGCAACTAGGTCCGTAAGCCACAATTACTGAGCCTGCGCGTCTGGAGCCTGTGCTCCGCAACAAGAGAGGCCGCGATAGTGAGAGGCCTGCGCACCGCGATGAAGAGTGGCCCCCGCTTGCCGCAACTAGAGAAAGCCCTCGCACAGAAACGAAGACCCAACACAGCCAAAGAAGAAAAAAAAAAAAAAGGTGGCCTGGAGAGATTGATCAAGATGGTGGAGTATGAGGACGTGAAGCTCACCTCCTCCTATGAACACATCAAAAATACATCTACATGTGGAAAAATTCTCACTGAAAACTAACTAAAAACTGGCAGAAGGACTCCTGTACAACCAAGGCTGTAAAAAAAATACACATTTAATTGGGTAGGAAGGGAAAAAAAGTGATTAGGTCAGGACCTGTGCCCCTGGGAGGGGACTCAGAGTGAAAGGGAGAATGCATGGGTGGGATACCGACCCTGGGGAGTGAGTGGTGAGAACCACAAATTTGGAGCCCCAGTCGTGGGGTCCTATGCTTGGGAGAAAAGGTACCTTGTCTGACTGGAGTACTGGTTGGATTAACAGGAGGGCTGTGGAAGCCTGGACTCCACTCGTGAGGAGCGCATGCATGCTGGCTTGCCTCCAAGGCAGGGTGGAGAGATGTCTGCTTTAGCAGCTGCCAGATTTCTTGCAACCACCTACTCGCATGCCCTAACCCAAGCCAAGCAAATGCTCTGGCCCCACTCATTCCATGTCACAGTGCAGCACTGGATCTGGGGTGGCCATGACCAAGGAGAAGATGCAAACCATGGGACACAGAGGTGACCCAGTATCGTGGCGGAGCCTGGGTGGGGCAGCAGCTGCCATTGTTGGTGTTTACTCAAGCAGTGCATCAGAAACATCCTAGATCTCTGATGGAGGCTGTTCCACCACCTTCCCCCCGCCCGCCATACACTGAGAGTCCATGCGGACCCCACCTGCCCTGAGGCATGGCTCCACAACAAGGCAGGGGAGGCAGAGGCTGGGGGCAGTGATTGGCTGTGAGGGACAAGAGGATTTGCACCCAAGGCTGCTTCTGAGCAGAATGAGGGAAACAATTGCAGATGTCTGTGAAGCAGCATATCAAAGACAGCTCAGATGTCTGTCTTCAGCTGACATGAGCCAAGAGCCCACATGGGTCCCACTTGCAAGGGTCCCAGTGCAGGCAGAGGGGAAAACACACACTAAGGGAACAGAGCCAGTTCAGGTCTGACTCTCAGGGTTTTGGCTCCAGCAACTTGGATCAGACCCTGCCACTGATAGGGCAGTGATGATTACTGAGCAGAGGGGAAGTTCCACCTTACATCTGGCTCTAGATCTAGCCCTTCCACCTCTAGTCCTACTCCCCACCAAGGTGATAGCTGTCAGCACACACTAAGGAAAGATGTGACTTGCATCCACATCAAATCCAGCTCTCCCACCAAAGGCTTTGGGCATGCATAGTCTATACAGGGACACTCCCACATAACAACACCCCTTCAAGACTGCAATAGGTAACTCTTTCACCTAAATTCATAGAGGCAGAGAAAGTTAAGCAAAATGAAAAGGCAGAGGACCTGCTCTCAATTGAAAGAGCAAAAGAAAACCCCTGTAAAAATAAATAATGCAATAGAAATAATTTACAGATAAAGAATTCAAAATATCGGTAATAAAAATGTTAACTGAATTGGGGAAAATAAGAGATGTACACAGTGAAAACTTTAGAGGGGAACACAAAAATATAAAAAAGAAAGAAAGAAAGAGTATACAGAGTGGGAAGGAAGACATAAAACTGTTTTTGTTCACAGGTGATATGATCATCTATGAAGAGAATCTGAAAGAATTGACATAAAAAATTCCTGGGACTAACAAGCAATTATAACAAGGTTGCAGAACATAAAGTTAATATACAAAAGCCAATTGCTTTCCTATATTACAACAATGAATAAGTGGAATTTGAAATTAAAAACACAATACCATTTACATTAGCATCCCCCGAAATGAAATACTTAGGTATTCAATATAAATCTAACAAAATATGTACAAGATCTGTATGAGGAAAAAACTCATAAAACTCTGATGAACAAAATCAAAGAAGAACCAAGTAAATGGGGAGATATGCCATGTTCGTGGATAGGAAGACTCAATGTTAAGGTATTAGTTCTTCCCAACTTGATCTATAGATTCAGTGCTACCCCAATCAAAATCCCAGCCAGTTATTTTATGGATATGAGCCAACTGATTCTAAAGTTTATATAGAGAGGCAAAAGACCCAGAATAGTCAATACAATATTGAAGAAAAAGAACAAAGTTGGAGGACTGATGCTACCCAGCCTCAAGACTTACTATAAAGCTACAATAATCAAGACAGTGTGGTATTGGTGAAAGAATAGACAAATAGATTTAGAGAGCCCAGAAACAGACCTGCATAAATATAGTCAAATGATCTTTGACAAAGGAGCAAAGGCAATACAATGGAAAAAAGATAGTCTGTTTAACAAATGGTGCTGGAACAACTGGACATTCACATGCAAAAAAAAAAAAAAGAAAGAAAGAAAGAAAGAAAAAAATCTAGACTGAGACCTTACACCCGTCACAAAAATTAACTCCAAATAGATCATAGACCTAAAAGTAAAACACAAAACTATAAAAATTCTAGAAGATAATACAGGAGAAAACCTACATGACCTTGGTTATGATGATACATTTTTTGAAACAACACCAAAGGTATGACCCATGAAAGAAATAATTGATAAGCTGGACTCAGTTAAAATTAAAAACTTATATTCTGCAAAAGACAATATCAGGAGAATTAGAAGACAAGCCACAGACTGGGAGAAAATATTTGCAAAAGACACATCTGATAAAGGATTGTTGCCTAAATATTAAAAAAAAAAACCTCTTAAAACGCAACAATAAGAAAACAACCAACCTGATTAAAAAATGAACCAATGACCTTAACAGACACCTCACCACAGAAGATATACAGATGGCAAATAAACATATGAAAATCCACATCATATGTCATCAAGGAAATGAAAATTAAAACAATGAGCTACCAGTACACACCTATGAAGGTGGTCAAAATCTGGAACACTGACACTAAATACTCATGAGATGTGGAGCAACAGGAACACCCATACATTGCTGGTGGGAATGAGAAATGGTACAGATGCTTTGGAAGACCATTTGGAGGTTTTTTACAAATTATACATACTTTCACCAAATGAACCAGCAATCATGTTCCTCGGTATTTATCCAAAGGAGTTGAAAAGTTATGTCCACAGAAAAAAACTGCTCATGGATGATTATAGCAGCTTTATTCATAATTGCCAAAACTTGAAAGCAACCAAGATGTCCTTCAATAGGTGAATGAATAAGTAAACTGTGGTATATCCAGAGAATGGAATATTAACACTAAAAGTCAATGAGCTATCAAGCCATGAAAAGACATGGAGGGATCTTAAAAGTATATTAGTAAGTGGAAGAAGCCAGCTTGAAATGATTATATACAGTATAACTTCAACTATATGACATTCTGGAAAAGGCAAAACTATGGAGATAATAAAAAGATCAGTGATTGCCAAGGATGAGGGTAGGAGGAGGTATAAATAGGCAGAGCACAGAGGATTTTTATGGTAGGGAAACTACTCTGTATGATATTATAATGATGCACATATGTCATTATAAATTTGTTCAAATGAATAGAATGTGCAACACCAAGAGTGAACCCTAATGTTAACTATGGACTTTGGGTGATAATTATTTGTCAATGTAGGCTCATCCTTCATTTAAAAAAATGTACCATTCTGGTGAGTGATGTTGATAATGGGGGAGACTATGCATGTGTGGGAGTATATGGGAAATCTCTGTACCTCCCTCTCAGTTCTGTTGTAAACCTAAGACTGCTCTAAAAAAATAAAGTGTTTGTTAAAAAAGAACTTATCTTTATATTTAATTTTAAATGATATAATATATATTATTTGCTTTAATAAATACTAGCAAGAAAAGCATAGAGGTTTAGCTAAAACAACATCGGCAAAATGTTGACTATTGAAGCTGGGTGATATGTACTCAGAGATTCATTTTTCTATTATTCTCTTTTCTTTTGTATAAGTCTAGAAATTCTATAATAAGAAGGCTTCTAAACAGGATTTTAAAAAAAAAAAGGAAAGAAAAAGAAAGAATTGGGGATCCAGAAATGTTAAGTGACTTTTCCAAGACCACCCAATCCTGGTCTCTGGGCTTTAATTCCTGTGCTATTTCTTTTACTCCACACTAAGCAGGCATAGCAGGGCCACAGGTGACTCCATGTGGTCATAATGGTATTGTCTGAGACACAAGCTATGCCACTGTCATGCTGGCTCCCTGACCCCAACACACCAAGGCAGGAATACCAATTTAATATATATGTTTGTTGGTGGGTTAGGGCATGAGGAATGGGGTGCTGGTGAGCTAGATAACAAGAATGATTTGGGATACTCAGGACTTCAAAAAAGATTTCTTGCATTAAACAATTTCTGTTTTCAGAAAAATTTTGGAAAATACATAAACGAATCCAGTATAACATGTTTGGGTCTTTCTTACATCTTAGTAGGGCTTAAAAAATGAGTCTGAGTGGGTGAAGGGTAAAAGAGAGAATGTAGACAACTTTGTACCAATCAAGCTGATTCCTGTGCTCTCCTGTTTGTGAGAGCCAAGCATTATTCTGAACCTAGGGGCTGTGGACCTTAGATTCTGAAACTTTCATGAAAGGAAGACCCGTCTAGTCCCCAGGGACTGAGGTTGGAAAATTATGTCTGGGCTGAGCTGAGGAGGATTCCACTTGTACTCACAAATGACTGGATGGAGTCCCATGCCGCCTTGGTGCTGTTGTCTGAGTAATATTGCTGGATGCTGTCAGTCAGACCCTCAGCCACATAGTCATTCAGCTGGGTGGGGCACATTCCAGCAGAGAAGACATTGTAAAAAGCAAGTGAGTTCAAGGAACAAGGAATTTCTAATGTAGGCTAATAAAATGGTTCTATCTGCTCCTCCCTTCCAAATGGTCTCCTCAGAACTAGGAAGTGAGGGAAGGGAGCTTATATATAGGAAGAAATGCTGAGGATGAAATGCCATTGAAGGAAGAAGTACACAGTGGTCTCTTGTCCTTCCAGAACTCTGGTTTTACAAAGGAGGAAAATGGACAATCAAAGCATGAGTTCTCTTAGGCACTGAGACAGATATTCTGTACCGCCAAACACATGGAGAAAAGTAAATAGGTAAATAGGAGGAAGATAAACTTGTTTTTTTACTGTTCTTCCTATTCATCCTTCAAAACACCACTCAAATGCAATCTCCTTCATGATTTTTTTTCTCTCCCCAATTGCAATTAATCCCTCTTTCCTTCATCCTTCTACTTTGATTCTAACTCTATTATAGGACTTATTTTGTGCCAATTTCTTCTCCACTGCACACTACCCACTCTTAGCAATACAACAATGAGTTTTATTCTCTATAACTTACCTTCTGTTCATACACGAAGAGCAGGATGGCCAAGGTCACCTCAGCAAGGAGGATAATCAGCAGCAGGACAAAGAACTGGGACAAAGCAGAGAGATGCTCACAGCACTGATCCTCATTCCTCCCCCACTTCTACTTCACCCTGGGAGCATCCAGGCATGTCTCTGCACATGTGCTGCAGGTTCTGTTCCTGCCTGTTCGAGCCTTCATAAGCTTTCTCTTGTTTTGTGAGGAATATTTGTTCTTTTCCTACAACTAGACTCCAAGACTCTAGAGGGCAGATCAGCTGTCTTCTAACTTTGTTCTCTTCTTCCCATTGTGCCTACTGAGCTACATGTGCATAATGAATAGGCAATACCATTTGTTGAATCAGTGAAGAAGTTTTGGCATCAGCCTATTGAAACAACTGAGCAAAAACTAGTAAACTAAACCATGTGTCTTTAGAGTTTGGGACCTGGTCCTTTCTGCAAGCAAAGGGCTATTTTGGGGTGGAGGAAGGTGATAGTAGAGGTTGAGAGGAGCCCTGTACAGATGGGGAGAAAAGGTGCTCTAATCATGGTCTTAACTCATATTTATCTCCAACTCTAGGTGCTTATGCTAATCACAATTAACAGAAAACACATTTTCACTTATTCACTTTCCTTCATTTTTTACCCCAACACAAATTTTGACTACTGAAAACCTTTTTCCCAAGTCTATAATCTTCCATCTTTTGCCACTAGTCTGGGAACTATCTGAGAACAAGGACTTTCTTATTCTATCCCCCTTTTTTTTTTCTTTTTTAATTAATTTATTTATTTTTGGCTGTGTTGGGTCTTCGTTGCTGTGCGCCGGTTTCTCATTGTGGTGGCTTCTCTTGTTGCAGAGCACGGGCTCTAGGTGCACGGTCTTCAGTAGTCGTGGCTCACGGGGCTCTACAGTGCAGGCTCAGTAGTTGTGACACACGGGCTTAGTTGCTCTGCGACATGTGGGATCTTCCCGGACCAGGGCTCGAAGCCGTGCCCCCTGCATTGGCAGGTGGATTCTTAACTACTGTGTCACCAGGGAAGCCCTCTTATTCTATCTCTTGACTCCAGTTTAACAGTTGACCCATAATGGAAAGAAGATTAACCACATGACTTGAGGAAAAAGAAAGGTGATTGGGAACCCATATTTATGGATAGAGTGGCACTGTTATACCAAGCTCTGTTCTGAGCACACCAGAGAAATGAAGAGCTCTTCCTCCATAGATCTTACAGGAAAAACCTAAGTCTAAAGGTGCTCCTTCGGATAGGTAACTGACAGGGAGCAAGTGAAAAGCTCTAGCATCTCTCATGTTAGACCTCAATGGCTGCAGCCTAGGCCTTCACCCTGTTGGGTCACTCAAACTAAGGTGTATCTAGTGCAGATATCAGATAGGTAAGCATCCTCTGCCATATTAGGAGGGTTACAGCACTCAGAAGAATCTAGAGACTATATTTTCCATCAGTTAGTGACTCTGAGTCAGATCCTGGAAATATATAATAATGTGAGGAGGATTTAGGCAGATGGATGACAGTTGATTTCAACCAGATATAAATAAGAAATGGGGGGGGGGATAAATTGGGAAATTAGGATTGACATAGAAACACTACTATATATAAAACAGATAACTAATAAGAACCTGCTGTATAGCACAGGGAACTCTACTCAATACTCTGTAATGGCCTACATGGGAAAAGAATCTAAAAACAAAAAAAGAGTGGATATATGTTTATGTATAACAGATTCACTTTGCTGTACACCCAAAACTAACACAACATTGTTAATCAATTATACTCCAATAAAAATTTTAAAAATAAAATAAAATAAATGATGAAATCTATAGAAAAAAAAGAAATAAAAGTTATGAAGGCAAATTATAATGATAAGGTCGTCATTAACAGTGTAAAATGGATGTCAAGGAGGATAGCAATGCCCTCTCTTATCTACCCCTGGGACCCCAGTCAAAAACAAAATACTACTGGTCTAGACAGAGTGGACTGACCTGAGGTGCCAATTTTATGTTCCTATGATTTCCCTGCACTAATAGGTGAGCTGCCAGAAAACATCTTGCCTGTGGCTTAAGCCAAGGCATCATGTCACCCCACTTAGGACACCACATCAGCTGTGAGAGTAACTCACCGACATAAGTAGGCACTTATTCTCCTTGATGGATCCCATGCAGCCCAGGAAGGCAACCACCATGATAATGGAACCCACGATGACAAGCACGTTGCCCAGCGTGAGAGAGGGGAGGTTATGGAAGAGCACTCCAAAATTGTTATGGATCAGGAGGTAGATCCCAAAGCCCAAAATGCAACAGCCACAGAGCTGAAAGGAGGAATCACATAACATTCTGAAATAAAATGTGGTTCTTGAATATCTCCTCATACTCACTTAATTGAGATTAGAATCACCTTTTTCTATTGGTTCTACCCAACAAACTCTTTACCCAGATTTCCCCATGCACCTAGAAAAAAAGTTATCATCATCTCCTGGATGTCCCACTCATGCCTCATCTTACCCATATCAGATACCAGGGAAAGCTCATTCCTATGGGTAACACAGTATCTTCATGCTTCAGATTCCCAGTCTTGCTTCCAGATCTTCATGATTCAGATCCCTACTCCTTGTTCCCTCAGCTGCTTATATATGGTCTTCCCTTTGGAAACCACAACCATGTAAAGAGAATACCCTGGTTGAGAAGTTCATCTTTCTTGGCAGAAAACTAGAGAAGCCAAACTTTTAAGAATCTTCTCATAGAAACATGAGAACCAACCTATTCTATGTCTGAAATTCAATTGCTGAATCTGGTATAGTGACACCTCCCCAGAAAAGGTGACTTCCTTTTCAATCAGCTATTTTTTCCAAGGGGTCAGGTTTGGGCATTGAGGGAGCAAGAAAAAAAGAGCCATTCAATACAGAGAATGTAGAGTCTTCGGTTTCTCACCCATAGATGTCAGCAGTGAGCAGTAATAGCCTAAAGTTCCCAGAGAAACAGTATCCCCAACTGCACTGGTATCTTTCAATTTTGCAGAAAGAGGGGAGAAAATTATCATTCCCTTCTTCTTAGGCTGGGTATACTGCACCTGACCTGGGCATGTGTGGGTTCCACTCCACACCAGGCTCTTCAGGAGAGGAGAGATAAGTAGAGTGTAGCTAGGAAGAGGTGAGTTCAACCATGCTCAGAAGAGACAGACTTACCCAAAAGATCAAATTGAAGAAAAACAGGACATACTTCAGCAATTTCAAGCTACTCATGCCCATGCTGAGATATTCTTGCCCTAAAAAGTAGAAGGAAGAAAAGAGGACATAAGTGACCTGGCTCTGCAAAGTGGCACCAGAGATCAGAGGACACATATGTCCAGGGTTCAAAGATCTGCAGCATCACCTTGGGTTTGAGCTGTGAATCTTTTCTGGAAAGTTTCCCCAAACTTCTTGCTCTTTTAGTCTCTGAACTGAGGAACCAATTGTTTCATCTTGGACACTCACGTTTTTTTCAAGTCAGCAAGCTAAAGATGCTTAACATTGAATTAAGCACTCTAGAAGTAAGCAACAGAGCCATTCTTAGAGGAGGGTGAGTCAGTGACACATACCAGGCCAGTGCTCAGGGACTGAAGGCAGCCCTGGGATCAGGGATAGGCTGGTCAATCAGCTGTGGAGAAAGTCAGTGACTTGATCCACCAGTTTCTTAAATACCTTGAGATGCATATACATTCTACGTTTGGTCTATGAACTTCTCCACATGAAAACGGGGGGAACATATCTATGCCTCATTCATTCTTCTACTGAAGAAACATATATGGTGTTTTCTGTTCTAGGTGCTGTGGGAGATATAAACATGACTAAGCAATAGCTATCCTCCAGAAAATGTCAATCTTACAGCAGAGATAACACTGACCAACAAATATCCAGTGAAGAAACAAAAAGAGATTACAATGAGAGCTTGAATTTTTTAAAAATAGAATTTTGTTTTTCAGTGAGGACATCAGTATCCAAAGTCTGGTCCTCAATTCTAGAGATCCAGATACACAGTTTTGAATTTTCTCTCAGAAGTATTGAGTTTCTGTAGAGTGACTCATATTTTAAAACTGCACATAAAACTGATATACAAAGCAAGAAAGTCAAATGTTTTTTCTTCCATTAGAACTATGCTTTTTCTAGTGCATAGATTGCTTTTATAATCCATCATACCCTTGTTGCAGTGTCAAGATACCCAGAAATCAGATGGTCTTAAGGGATGGTTCATTCAGGCTATAAATAAGCCTGATGAGCTACTTATGTTACATAATAGAGTAATCTTCTCTGTTAAAAAGGTCAAATACTTATATCTATCTATCTCATACCATTTTCCTATTTCTTTACTTTGTCCTTCTCTTTTCCCTTCCTTCTTATCTTGACCCTCAGAATTATTCTTAATTGTTAATAATTACTTTAACCAAGTTCAAATAAAGGTGGATTTTAATTTTATTTGGAAATGCTTAGGAGGTAAAAAAAATAAAAGTATGCTGATTTATTACATAAGCTTTGAAGTCAAACTTGAAGTCAACTTTCACATATGCCACCGAAAAGGTGTGTGAGATTTGTAAACCTACTTAACATTTCCAGTTACAATTTATCCCTGTGTAAAATGGGGTAATACTTATACATTATAGGGTAGAAGTAAAGGTTAAATCATCTTACCACAGAGACTGATATATGACCAGTATTCAATAAATGGAACCCAAGTTTATTTAGATGGATTTGAGTATTTCCCAGTCCTCATAGTCAAGGGTTAGCTGCTCAAAAAGACTACACTCATTTGAATGTGTTCATTTGAATGTCACCTCCTTCATCAATCCAGCTGAAAATCTTTGTATTTCCATGGCAGTTAGTACTGTTCTTTGGGACTTGACAAATTCATCTTTCATTACTTGATATTGCCTGTGCAAAGTGCTATCATAAGGAATCTCAAAAATTTGGAGATAAGGACTGGTAAATTTCACATCTTAAGAGTTAAATTAATTAAAAATTCTAGTTAAACAAATAATTTATCCATAGATATATCTCAGTCTGGGAGATACTTGGTCAATGTACAGAGAAAAAAGAACAAAGCTGAGATTATAACCCTCCCAGACTTCACACGTACTATTGGGTTGGCCAAAAAGTTCTTTTGGGTTTTTCTATAAGATCTTATCCATAAGATCAATACAAAGTTACGGTAATCAAAACAGCATGGTATCGGCCCAAAAACAGATACATAGATCAATGGAACTGAATAGAGAGCCCAGAAATAAACCCATGCACCTATGGTCAATTAATATATGGCAAAAGAGGCAAGAATACACAATGGAGAAAAGACAGTCTCTTCAAAAAGTTGTGCTGGGAAAACTGGACAGCCACATGTAAAACAGAGAGGTTAGAACATTCTCTTACACCATATACAAAAATAAATGCAAAATGGTTTAATGACCTAAATGTAAGATCGGAAGCTATAAAACTCCCAGAGCAGAACATAGGCTGAACACTCTCAACATAAATCATAGCAATATTTTCTTGCATCAGTCTCCTAAGGCAAAAGAAATAAAAGCAAAGATAAACAAATGAGACCTAATTAAAGTTAAAAGTTTTTGCACAGCAAAGGAAACCATCAACAAAATAAAAAAACAACCTATGGGATGGGAGAAAATATTTGCAAATTATGAAACCAACAAGGGGTTAGTATCCAAAATATATAAACAGCTCATACAACTCAATATCAAAAAAACAGATAATCCAATAAAAAATGGGCAGAAGACTTGAACAGACATTTTTCCAAAGAAGACGTGCAGATAGATGGCTAACAGGAACATGAAAAGATACTCAGCATCACTAATTATTAGAGAAATGCAAATCAAAACCACAGTGAGGTATCACCTCACATCTGTCAGAATGGCTGTCATCAAAAAGTCTACAAATAACAAATGTTGGTGAGGATGTGGAGAAAAGGGAACCCTTGTACACTGTTGGTGGGAATGTAAATTGGTGCAACCACTAAGGAACTATGGAGGTTCCTCAAAAAACTAAAAATAGAACTACCATATTATCTAGCAGTTCTACTCATGGTTATATACCCAGAAAAACCAAAAACTCTAATCCAAAAAGATAATTGCACCCTAATGTTCATAGCAGCACTATTGAAAATAGCCAAGACATGGAAGCAACCCAAGTGCCTATCAACAGACGATTGAATAAAGGAGATATTGAATTGAATAAAGAAATATATACATTATATATATATATATATATATATATATATATATATTAGCCATAAAAAAGAATGAAATACTGCCATTTGCAACAATGTGGATGGACCTAGAGAATATTGTGCATAGTTAAATAAGTCAGAGAAAGCCAAATACTATATGATATTGCTTGCATGTGGAATCTAAAAAATAATACAAATGAATGTATATGCAGAACAGAAACAGATTCATAGATATAGAAAATAAACTTGTAATTACCAAATGGGAAAGGGAAGAGGGAGGAACAAATTAAGGGTATGGGATAACAGATACAAATTACTATATATAAAATAGATAAGCAACAAGGATATACTGTATAGCACAGGGAATTATATCCATCATCTTGTAATAACCTATAATGGAGTATAATCTGCAAAAATACTGAATCACTATGCTGTACACCTGAAATAATACAATATTATAAATCAACTATACTTAAATAAAGAAAGAAAATCCATAGTACTTCTGTACATTAGCAACAAATAATCAGAAGTCAATTTTTAAAAAATACATTTACAATAGCATCAAACTATGAAATATTTAGGGATTAATCTTACAAAAGATGTGAAACACCTACACACTGAAAACTAAAAAACAAAAACAAACATAAATAAACAAAAAAACATTGCTGAGAGAAATTGAAAAAGATATAAATAAACGGAGAGATATACCATGTACATGGGCTAAGAGACAGTGCTGTTAAAATGTCAATTCTTCCCAAATTTATCTATAGATTCATTGTAATTGCAATCAATGTCACAGCTGACTTCTTTGTAGACATTTGAATATTGATTCTAAAATTCACTTGGGAATGCAAAGGTCTTAGAATAGCAAAAACAAATTTAATAAAGAACAAAGGTGGAGGACAAGCACTACCTGACTTTGCTACTTTCTATGAAGTCACAACAATAAAGAAGGCATAGTATTGGCATGAAGATAAACAAATAGATTAATGGAACAGAATAGAGAACTAGAGATATGTGAACAACTGATTTGCAACTAAGATACAAAGTTAATACAACAGAGAAAGGTTATTTTTTTCAACATGATACTGGAACAGTTGGATATTGCAAATATGCAAAAAAAAATTAATTTGGATACATATATCTCAAAAATTAAGTAAAAAAATAGATCATAGACCTAAATATAAAACCTACAACTATAATACTCCAGAAGAAAATATAGGAGAAAATATTTGCAACCTCGTTAGGCAAAGAATTCTCTGATAAGGTGCCAAAAGCAAAATCCATAAAAGAACTGATAAATTGGACTTCTATAAAATTTTAAAAAACTTCTGCTCTTCAAAAGATACTGTTAAGAGAATGAAAAGACAAGCCACAGATGAGGAGAAAATATTTCCAAATCACATATGAGATAAAGGGATTCTATCCAGATTCCAAAAAGAGGTTATGGGAACTTCTGACTTATAGGAAGTAGGTCAGAAGCACAGGTAACAACCTGGGCTTGGGACTGGTATCTTAAGTGGAAGGAAGTCTTGTGGGACTGAGCCCGTTACTAATGGAATCTGATTCTATCTCTGGGTAGACAGTGTCAGAATTGAGTTGAATTCTTGGACACTCTGCTGGTCTCCAAGAATTGCTTGTTAGTGTGGGGAAGCTGCCACACACACATGTTGGAATTAGGTCCAGGAAGCTAATTTACAACCTAGAGCTCTAACAACAGGTGAATGGATAAATAAACAGTGGTATAACTATATAATGGTATACTACTCAGGAATAAAAAGGAATGAACTGTTGGTACACTCTAGAGCATAGATGAATCTCCAAATGATTAAGGTGAGTGAAAGAAGCGAGACAAAACAGGAGTACCTAATGTGTGATTACAGTTATATAACATTTTAGAAAATGAAAACTATAGCAACAGAAAGCAGATGGATGATTGCCTGGGGACTGGGGTAGAGGAGTATGGGGTGGGGTAAATAGAGGGGGAGCAGGGAAGGACAGGAAGAAGAGATCACAAAAGACCGTGAATAATCTTTTGTGAGTGATGAATATGTTTGTTACCTTGACTGTAGTGACGGTTATTTATTTTTTTTAGGTAGCTACTGCGTGCGGTCCGTATTCTTTTTCTATTGTTGTCACAACTTAGCATCTTTTTTTAATTTTTAAATTTTATTTATTTTTTTTTATACAGCAGGTTCTTATTAGTCATCAATGTTATACACATCAGTGTATACATGTCAATCCCAATCGCCCAATTCAGCACACCACCACACCCACCCCCCAAAAACTTTCCCCCCTTGGTGTCCATAGGTTTGTTCTCTACATCTGTGTCTCAATTTCTGCCCTGCAAACTGGTTCATCTGTACCATTTTTCTAGGTTCCACATATATGTGTTAATATACGATATTTGTTTTTCTCTTTCTGACTTACTTCACTCTGTATGACAGTCTCTAGATCCATCCACGTCTCAACAAATGACCCAATTTCGTTCCTTTTTATGGCTGAGTAATATTCCATTGTATATATGTACCACATCTTCTTTATCCATTCGTCTGTTGATGGGCATTTAGGTTGCTTCCATGACCTTGCTATTGTAAATAGTGTTGCAATGAACATTGGGGTGCATGTGTCTTTTTGAATTGTGGTTTTCTCTGGGTATATGCCCAGTAGTGGGATTGCTGGATCATATGGTAATTCTATTTTTAGTTTTTTAAGGAACCTCCATACTGTTCTCCATAGTGGCTGTATCAGTTTAGATTCCCACCAACAGTGCAAGAGGGTTCCCTTTTCTCCACACCCACTCCAGAATTTGTTGTTTGTAGATTTTCTGATGAAGCCGATTCTAACTGTTGTGAGGTGATACCTCATTGTAGTTTTGATTTGCATTTCTCTAATAATTACTGATGCTGAGCAGGTTTTCATGTGCTTCTTGGCCATCTGTATGTCTTCTTTGGAGAAATGTCTATTTAGGTCCTCTGCCCATTTTTGGATTGGGTTGTTTGTTTTTTTAATATTGAGCTACATGAGCTATTTATATATTTTGGAGATTAATCCTTTGTCCGTTGATTCATTTGCAAATATTTTCTCCCATTCTGACGGTTGTCTTTTAGTCTTGTTTATGGTTTCTTTGCTGTGCAAAAGCTTTTAAGTTTCATTAGGTCCCATTTGTTTATTTTTGTTTTTATTTCCATTACTGTAGGAGGTGGATCAAAAAAGATCTTGCTGTGATTTACGTCAAAGAGTATTCTTCCAATGTTTTCCTCTAAGAGTTTTATAGTATCCAGTCTTACATTTAGGTTTCTAATCCATTTTGAGTTTATTTTTGTGTATGGTGTTGGGGAGTGTTCCAATTTCATTCTTTTACATGTAGCTGTCCAGTTTTCCCAGCACCACTTGTTGAAGAGACTGTCTTTTCTCCATTGTATATCCTTGCCTCCTTTGTCATAGATTAGTTGACCATAGGTACGTGGGTTTACCTCTAGGCTTTCTATCTTGTTCCATTGATCTATGTTTCTGTTTTTGTGCCAGTACCATATTGTCCTGATTACTGTAGCTTTGTAGTATAGTCTGAAGTCAGGGAGTCTGATTCCTCCAGCTCTGTTTTTTCCCTGAAGACTGCTTTGGCTATTCGGAGTCTTTTGTGTCTCCATGCACATTTTAAGATTTTTTGTTCTAGTTCCATAAAAAATGCCATTGGTAATTTGATAGGGATTGCACTGAATCTGTAGATTGCTTTGGGTAGTATAGTCATTTTCACAATATTGATTCTTCCAATCCAAGAACATGGCATATCTCTCCATCTGTTGGTATCATCTTTAATTTCTTTCATCAGTGTCTTATTGTTTTCTGCATATAGGTCTTTTGTCTCCCTAGGAAGGTTTATTCCTAGGTGTTTTATTCTTTTTGTCCCAATAGTAAATGGGAGTGTTTCCTTAATTTCTCTTTCAGATTTGTCATCATTAGTGCATAGGAATGCAAGAGATTTCTGTGCATTAATTTTGTATCCTGAAACTTTACCAAATTCATGGATTAGCTCTAGTAGTTTTCTGGTGGCATCTTTAGGATTCTCTATGTATAGGATCATGTCATCTGCAAACAGTGACAGTTTTACTTCTTCTTTTCCAATTTGTATTCCTTTTATTTCTTTTTCTTCTCTGATTGCTGTGGCTAGGACTTCCAAAACTATGTTGAATAATAGCGGTGAGAGTGGACATCCTTGTCTTGTTCCTGATCTTAGAGGAAATGCTTTCAGTTTTTCACCATTGAGAATGATGTTTGCTGTGGGTTTGTCGTCCATGGCCTTTATTATGTTGAGGTCGGTTCCCTCTTTGCCCACTTTCTGGAAAGTTTTTATCATAAATGTGTGTTGAATTTTGTCAAAAGCTTTTTCTGCATCTACTGAGATGATCATATGGTTTTTATTCTTCAATTTGTTAATACGGTGTATCACATTGATTGATTTGCGTATATTGAAGATCCTTGCATTGCTGGGATAAATCCAACTTGATCATGGTGTATGATCCTTTTAATGTGTTGTTGGATTCTGTTTGCTAGTATTTTGCTGAGGATTTTTGCATCTATATTCATCAGTGATATTGGTCTGTAATTTTCTTTTTTTGTAGTATCTTTGTCTGGTTTTGGTATCAGGGTGATGGTGGCCTCATAGAATGAGTTTGGCAGTGTTCCTTCCTCTGCAATTTTTTGAAAGAGTTTGAGAAGGATGGGTGTTAGCTCTTCTCTAAATGTTTGATAGAATTCACCTGTGAAGCCGTCTGGGCCTGGACTTTGGTTTGTTGGAAGATTTTTAATTGCAGTTTAAATTTCATTACTTGTGATTGGTCTGTTCATATTTTCTATTTCTTCCTGGTTCAGTCTTGGAAGGTTATATCTTTCTAAGAATTTGTCCATTTCTTCCAGGTTGTCCATTTTATTGGCATAAAGTTGCTGGTAGTAGTCTCTTAGGATGCTTTGTTTTCCTGCGGTGTCTCTTGTAACTTCTCCTTTTTCATTTCTGATTTTTTTTAAATTTTATTTATTTTTATTTATTTATGGCTGTGTTGGGTCTTTGTTTCTGTGTGAGGGCTTTCTCTAGTTGTGGCAAGCGGGGGCCACTCTTCATTGCGGTGCGTGGGCTTCTCACTATCGCTGCCTCTCTTGTTGCGGAGCACAGGCTCCAGACGCGCAGGCTCAGTAATTGTGTCTCACGGGCCCAGCTGCTCCGCGGCATGTGGGATCTTCCCAGACCAGGGCTCGAACCCGTGTCCCCTGCATTGGCAGGCAGATTCTCAACCACTGCGCCACCAGGGAAGCCCCATTTCTGATTTTTTTGATTTGAGTCCTCTCCCTCTTTTTCTTGATGAGTCTTGCTAATGGTTTATCAATTTTGTTTATCTTCTCAAAGAACCAGCTTTTAGTTTTATTGATCTTTGCTATTGTTTTCTTTGTTTCTACTTCATTTATTTCTGCTTTGATCTTTATGATTTCTTTCCTTCTGCTAACTTTGGGTTTTGTTTGTTCTTCTTTCTCTAGTTCCTTTAGGTGTAAGGTTAGATTGTTTATTTGAGATTTTTCTTTTTTCTTGAGGTAGGCTTGTATAGCTATAAACTTCCTTCTTAGAACTGCATTTGCTGTATCCCATAGGTTTTGGATCATCGTGTTTTCATTGTCATTTGTCTCTAGGTATTTTTTGATTTCCTCTTTGATTTCTTCAGTGATCTCTTGGTTATTTAGTAACATAGTTTTTAGCCTCCATGTGTTTGTGTTTTTTATGTTTTTTCCCCTGTAACTGATTTCTAATCTCATAGTGTTGTGGTCAGAAAAGAGGCTTGATATGATTTCAATTTTCTTAAATTTACTGAGGCTTGATATGTGACCCAAGATGTGATCTATCCTGGAGAATGTTACATGTGCACTTGAGAAGAAAGTGTAATCTGCTGTTTTTGGATGGAATGTCCTATAAATATCAATTAAATCTACCTGGTCTATTGTGTCATTTAAAGCTTCTGTTTACTTATTTATTTTCATTTTGGATGATCTTTCCATTGGTGTAAGTGAGGTGTTAAAGTCCCCCACTATTATTGTGTTACTGTCAATTTCCTCTTTTACAGTGGTTAGCAGTTGCCTTATGTATTGAGGTGCTCCTATGTTGGGTGCATATATATTTATAATTGCTATATCTTCTTCTTGGATTGATCCCTTGATCATTATGTAGTGTCCTTCCTTGTCTCTTGTAACATTCTTTATTTTAAAGTCTATTTTATCTGATATGAGTATAGCTACTCCAGCTCTCTTTTGATTTCCATTTGCATGGAATATCTTTTTCCATCCCCTCCCTTTCAGTCTGTATGTGCCCCTAGGTCTGAGGTGGGTCTCTTGTAGACAGCATATATATGGGTCTTGTTTTTATATCCATTCAGCAAGCCTGTGTGTTTTGGTTGGAGCATTTAATCCATTCACGTTCAAGGTAATTATTGATATGTATGTTCCTATGACCATTTTCTTAATTGTTTTGGGTTTGTTTTTGTAGGTCCTTTTCTTCTCTTGTGCTTCCCACTTAGAGAAGTTCCTTTAGCATTTGTTGTAGAACTGGTTTGGTGGTGCTGAATTCTCTTAGCTGTTGCTTGTCTGTAAAGCTTTTGATTTCTCCATCGAATCTGAATGAGATCCTTGCCGGCTAGAGTAATCTTGATTGTAGGTTCTTCCGTTTCATCACTTTAAGTATATCATGCCACTCCCTTCTGGCTTTTAGAGTTTCTGCTGAGAAATCAGCTGTTGACCTTATGGGAGTTCCCTTGTATGTTATTTGTCATTTTTCCCTTGCTGCTTTCAATAATTTTTCTTTGTCTTTAATTTTTGCCAATTTGATTACTATGTGTCTCTGCGTGTTTCTCCTTGGGTTTATCCTGTATGGGACTTGCTGTGCTTCCTGGACTTGGGTGGCTATTTCCTTTCCCATGTTAGGGAAGTTTTTGACTATAATCTCTGCAAATGTTTTCTCTGGTCCTTTCTCTCTCTCTTCTCCTTCTGGGACCCCTATAATGCGAATGTTGTTGTGTTTAATGTTGTCCCAGAGGTCTCTTATGCTGTCTTCATTTCTTTTCATTCTTTTTTCTTTATTCTGTTTCTCAGAAGTGAATTCCACCATTCTGTCTTCCAGGTCACTTATCCATTCTTCTGCCTCAGTTATTCTGCTATTGATTCCTTCTAGTGTAGTTTTCATTTCAGTTATTGTATTATTCATCTCTGTTTGTTTGTTCTTTAATTCTTCTAGGTCTTTGTTAAACATTTCTTGCATCTTCTCGACCTTTACCTCCATTCTTTTTCCGAGGTCCTGGATCATCTTCACTATCATTATTCTGAATTCTTTTTCTGGAAGGTTGCCTATCTCCCCTTCATTTGGTTGTTTTTCTGGGGTTTTATCTTGTTCCTTCATCTGGTACATAGCCCTCTGCATTTTCATCTTGTCTATCTTTTGTGAATGTGGTTTTAGTTTCCCAGGCTGCAGGATTGTAGTTCTTCTTGCTTCTGCTGTCTGCCCTCTGGTGGATGAGGCTATCTAAGAGGCTTGTGCAAGTTTCCTGATGGGAGGTACTGGTGGTTGGTAGAGCTGACTGTTGCTCTTCAGTTTTTTTTTTTTAGAGGAAAATTTACAACTTTATTTTATTTTATTTTTTGTATTAAAGTATTGTTAAATTACAGTGTTTGTAGTTATGGTTTTATGCATGTATACATATGTTAAAAGGTCCTTCCTAATTTGCTCCTGTCCATCTCTCCAAATTCATTGCAACATTCTCGGTCTTATACTTTAAAATCTAGGAAGTAACATTGAATACTTTTCTCCATGCTTCCTTCCTTACCTTTGCTCAGCAGTCCTTTGCTGGAATTTGCCCCTTTCTTTCCCTCTGACCCCTTAATTAGGTTAGCTACTAATCATCCTGAAACTCAGCTCACTAGACTGTCAGCTCCTTGAGGGATTCATCTTTGAATCCTCGAGGCCTAACACAGTACCTAATTACACTAAAAAATTAAGATGTTTGAATGAACAAATGACTGGAACTTTGCTCATTAACTCTAAATAATCTGGTATAGTGGAATGAACATGACACTGCAGAGTGAGGAGCTTTGGGCTTGAGATTTATTGTGCCATTAAACTAATTTTTTAGACATGGAAAATAACTGACCCAGATGAAGATTGGGCCAGATGCCTCCTAGAGTCACCTCATGTCCAATATCTTCAGATCCTGTGACAGCTGCTTCAGGACCTTGTAATCTAATTGTCCACAGAGCACCAACTAATGAGGTGCCCACAAACCTGCAGATATCCCCACTGATTCTTTCCTTCACAGACAGGAAAAAGAACCTCTTTCTCCTTCCTGATTTTCCACTTAGACTTGCACCAAACTGAAGGAGAAAAGCTGCCCATTTTGTGAAGATCATTATTACTTTTACCATATGCAACAATGAACCCAGCTTTTACATAAATCAAGAGAGAACGTCACATAAATCAAGAGAGAATTCCCCTTTCCTTTCTTCACTGTAGCTGGTCAGTTATTGAGTTCCCACCCCTTCCAACCCCACTGGAAAAACTGACACCCCTCTGCAGTCAAAATCTGTGACTCATGTGGCCCTGTGAAGAAAGTCCCTGACGTCAGCTTCCAGGAAACCTCTGTGACTGAACTGCAGTAATTGCAGCACCTCCCACACCTGACGTGGAGGCCAAGGAGGAAGTTCACCCTTTACTAATTTTCCTCCAAGCAAAGAGCAGCTCAGGCTGATAAGCTGTCTCATGGATTTCTAGTTCAATCTCTTTCTTTTCTTTAACCCATACTTGCCAGTCATCTAATACAGTCTTGAAGGTAATCAAGCTTAGAAGTGACTAAAGTTGGACAGACGTTCCAAGAAACTATCAATTCTTGCTCTCCAGCCTTATATGATCCAATTTTAGATTTGGAGCCACAGCAAGACAGCTTTGGTGTTACATGGACTATTAGATTTATGAGATGTTAATAAATATTCCTCAAACAAAAAAACCCAAACAAAACCATAGGGAGCGAGAGGAATCCATGGTCAATAATTTTGGAAGTGAGATTAAATAAAAATAAAACATAAAATAATAAACAGTTTTTTTAATGAGTGACTTCTGTGAAAACTGATATATACTAACGTACATTGTGGGTGTCTAAGAGAAAAGTCTACTTATATAACTACAAACCTATTCATATATTACAGATTACTTATTAACAGCTCAGAGAACATAGTGTTCCAGGGAACACAGTTTGACAAACACTAGTAATGGACGTGGGCAGGTTTAGTTTTGAATTCTAGCAGTGGAAAATGTGATAAAACATTAATATTTGAGAAATCTGAAATACCAAAATGGAGAGACGGTCTAGAAAATACTTGCCTGTACTTTTCAAGAATATCAACTTCCTTAATCTCTCTAACTTTTTCAATTTCCTCATCTTTAAACTGGTGATACATTAATACATACCTCATAGGTTGTTCTGAGAGTTAAATGAGATAATATTTCCTAGATGGTTCAGTATCAGAGTGCCTCGTTCAGTGAAAACTGAGGAAAAGATCAAGTTCAGAGACTCCTTAACAGTCCATTCTTAAGGGTGACTCTGAAATTTCCTCTAGATTTTCAGGAATAAAATACATTAGATGCCAGAAGGCCTTTTTAGTATCCTTTGCTTGTTTCATTTTTTGTAAATATCTTTTAAAAAAAGTTTTGTGTGTTCTTGTGAAAAAATTTAAACCATAAAGAGAGTACAAAGAAGAAAGCATAAAATCTTATGAAACTCCACATCCCAGAGATAACCACCATTAACATTTTTGGTGAACATCTTTCCAGACATTTCTTGATATACAGATCTATTTGCTAATTTACATAGAAGAACATGTAATGTTCTTACATCCAGCATGGTAATTATTGGCTTCCCATTTATTCCTACACAGAGTCTGTGGAGGTCTTTAATTCATTGCTGAACAATATTGGGGCCATTATTAACATAAGTTTTTTCTAAATAGGAAAGGAAATCTGTTCTCCATGAGGGCTCCCAAATCATGGCCGTCTTGACAAAATAAATTTAGATAAATGATATAGTTCACTGAACTCTGCAAAATGCCAAGCTCTTCATAAATAAATTTTATTTATAATCCTCATATCAACCTCGTAACTTAGGTGTCAATAGCCCCACTTTTCAAACAGGAAGTCCAAGACTCAGACAGCCTATGTAACTGGCACAAGATCACCCAGCTAATAATCAGCAATGACAGGGCACAGGCCAAGGTCTTTCAGTCTCCCAAGCCTACATTCCTTCCATTGTCCCAGGCTCCGAGTTCTTACCTCCCACTTCCCAACTCAACTCCCTCCACTGAAATGTGATGAGCCTCCAGGAGGACTCCTTCCATCTTTCACAGTTTTAACCCCTGTGAGCAGTGGCTGAGGTAGGATGTGGGTTTTGCATGTATGTCTATTCATGGAGTAATAAGCAGTTACGGGGGGAGGGGTGATACTAAAATTAAACCAAATCAAACCATCAACTTTCATGCATTAGTTTCCTCTCACCTCTCCATAACTTTGTCAAAAGAATGTGTCTGTCATCTTATTCTTCCCTGAAATTGTGTTCCGGTGAGAATTTCCTTTCAAGGTTGTCCTCAAGGGAGAGGAACTGGTGATTTATAAAAGAGAGAAAGAAGGAAGAAGCAAAGAGAAGAGAAAAAATGAGGAAAAACAAATCCAGATGATCTTGGGGGTCTCATTTTCCTCCATTTGAGAGCTTAGGAAGATGATCACTCAACAGAAAAATCATAGATGTTCCTAGCTGCTGAGCTGAGACAGGGACTTAAATCAGGAACAGTTCCACAAAACAGTTACCATTGTTCCAGACTCAGTGGACTAGTGGTTCTCTTTCCTTAGCATAAAATGTGTAGAATTTTGCTGTGGAGGGTCCCTGTCCTAGAGAACTGTCCATGGTGTGTTCAGGCAAGCTATGCCCACGGTGGACAAGGCTCTCTGTGGGATAACGAAAGCCGTTTCTGCGATATTCCTATCAAAAGTTGGAATAGCCTGAATCTAGTCACAAGGAAACATCAGAAATACCAAAATGGAGAGACAGTCTAGAAAATACTTGCCTGTACTCTTCAAGAATATCAACGTCATGCAACACAAAGAAAGACTCAGGAACTGTTCCAGATAGGAGACTAGAGAGACGACGGTGAAAAACAATGTACGATCAGAGATTTCCCTTTGCTGTAAAAAATATTAGTGGGCAATTGGTGGAATCTGAATAAAATCTATAGAGTGGTAATAGTATTGTATCAGTGTTAAAATCTTGATTTTGATCATTATAAAGTGGATATATAAGAGGATGTTTTCGTTTGTAGAAAATACACACTAAAACACTTAAGGGGAAAAGATATCATGTCAGCAATTACCCTCAAATGAGAAAGCTGGAGAAAGATAAAGAAAATGTGATAAAACGTTAATATTTGAGAAATCTGAATGAAGGGGGTTCAGAAATTCTTGGTATTGTTTTTGTAACTTTTCTGTAAGTACAAATTTTTGTCAAAATAAAAAGTAAAAAAAAAAAAAAAAGTTGAACATAAGTAAATGATCTGAAGGATTCCTATCTTGAAATCATTATGATTTAAGTCCCTCATGGTATAAATACTGCGATTCTACAATAACTATTTTTAGAAGAATAAACCATGGGATAATTCTTTAAGGCCTCTATTTGTTCCTAATATAGAGTAAATATTAAGCCATGAGTTCAAATTTACTTGAACAAATTTTAAAAGATGTGAGTTATCAAAATCATTTCTCACCTTTATTCTTCAATCTAGTTCTCCTGAAATATAAAATGTCAAACAAAAGTTTGACAAATTAAATAAACATTAAATACTTGATTTGTTAGCATATTGATTTCAGATCATCTGGATTTATAGTTAAGCTGTATTTTCATGTCTACCTATGTTAAAAAGCACTGGAAACTTCTTTATGTGAACAAATAACACAGTTTAATGATGCCTATTTAAAAAGAAGTCTATAAGAAAAAAGTGTATAGTGTAGTGTGGAGAAAAGAACATTTCACAGAGACTCAGGAAACATTCTAGATAACTAGTTAAGTAATTTTATGACTTTGGACAAGTCACCTGACCTGAAAAATACACAAATTGGAACATTATAATAGCAAAACAGGGCTCCCACTATGAGTTGGACATTTTATTTAAGCTTAAATAATCTCTAAGTTCCCTTTAAGTATCAACATTCTAACACTTGGAATACAGTGTATTTATTTTAAATGGTTATGGAAATGTATCCTTGTGGCTGAACAACTTTTGGCCATAGCTAGGATGTATTGTTGCTACTGCTTGGGGAGGAACTCTACTGCGAAATGGGAAATGAATAGAGGAATTGCCTCTATATCCCAACACAGAGATGGACAGCCTGAGGGCTCACCCACTGGCTTTAGAAAAATGTTATCTTCCTCTTTCTGAAGGCCTACTTCCAGATGTCCTTCCCAAACTGACCACCCAACCTCCAGTTGCAATCCTCTCCTCCTCTGTCCTAGCAGCCACCCTGGAGGCCCACTTTGCAGAGCCGTCTAATGTCTCTGCATTACTCTGCTTCAGTGCTCTGCACCTGCAGTGGCAGTTGGGTCCTGGAGGTTCCTGAAGGCAGGTGTCCAGTCTCTAGGCCCATGGTGATCTGTACAAATTGGACGCTCACTCGGTACAGGAAGTACTGTAGGCTGACTAATTCAGGAACATAAACCAAACCACCGTAACTAAATCAACACAGCATTTCCGGAAACAGAAGCTGAGAGAAAGAGAATGGCTGTAACCTTGCAAAAAGCTCCACCTTTCACTTAAATCTAGGGGGAAAACCTAGGTTGAAGAAGAAGAAATCTGACTCTCACCCTCATTTCAAGCCACATTCCATCAAGCCTGTCAAGTGGAGGTTTCAGGCATAGCTCCGTCCAGGGCTGGGCTTGAGACCCTCCTGGTTAGAGATCTTGCCTTCCACTTTCAGGTGTTGGGGTTCTAGAACCAAGTAGGAGAAATTTCCTACTTCCTGTGGTCCTGCAACCATGGTTTGTTATAGTCCAATCTCATTTGCTTACTCTCATTTCTAGCATGCCTGGGTGTTCACATTTCTTTGAGTTTGCATATACTGTGTCTTGTCTGAAATGCCATTACCCCCAGTCTCCATAGCAAACTCATCCTTCCTTGAAAATGAACCCAAGCAGTCACCTCTCCCAGGGAGTCTTTGGCACACTCCTGAACTCCTACATTTTGTGCACATGCTTGCTCCATTATAGAAAAGATCACATTGTGTCATATTTGTGTATTGCTGTGTCTGTCCTTCATGTTACTCTACAAATGCTTTGAAATTGTTAACCACATCAGTTATCCTTGGGTCTCCAGTGCTTAGCATATGCCTAGCTGCTGGCATGTTGCAAAGTAGGAGTGAGGAAGGTTAGACAGACCTCAGGTCCTAGTCTGAAGCCCTCTGCACGGTCAGAAGTCAACCTGAGGACATAAGAAACTACAGACCAACAGAGTTTGAGGTTTCCAGTGTGTGTCTCTTGTCAATTACCAAATGCAAGGTCACTTAGATAGTAGTAGATGTAAAAGGCTGGGCTTTGAATCATTCCTTGCTGGTATAAAGATGTCCAATCCTTTCATTTAAAGGTTAAATACTCTAATTGACCCACACAGGAAACATCACAGGAAATCATGTTTCAGTTCAGCCTCTGCTCTAATTCAACCACAATTTCAAAATAGTGCAGATTCTGGTAGAGATTGAGAAAGCAAAACTTTGTTTAGCCAGCAGCTAAGATTCTGCTTTTGCTCAGTTCTCTTCCAAAGCCCTTGCATACATATCTGATATTTCTTATCTCCCAAGGGAGTTCCTTAAGGGCAAGATTGTTTGCTGGACAAATATCTTCCTTCTACTTTGCCCCCTTCCTCCCAGGCACAGTGCCTGGCCCTAGGAGGTACTTAACATCTGATTATTAAATTAATTCATTAAAAAGTCTAGTCTTTATTTTTTAAATTCAAAGCGCAATAACCCCTGAGGTGCTTTGGGAATCTAGAGCCCTTTTCCCCATTCCCATGCCTCATTGTTAGGTGAGTGAGTATGGTTCTAGGGGACTTTCCCCTCCATTCCCAGTAAAATCCTTGCAAATATTGGAAGGAGAAAGTTTTCATCTAGAGTTCCCTGTGGTAACCTTACCCCCAGTGACTATAGTGGTTACAGAAAGCCAGGACCAAAACTTAGCTATCACTTTCTGAGTCCATAAGACCTCAGTTATTAGTTATGGGACCTGAATTAGAAATCATTGCAATATCAAGTTTGTTTTGCAAGTCATGCAAAGTTGGTGCATGTCATATTATATTTATCAATATTCTTGTTTTGAATACTAAGGATAATTTTATTTGGGGGAAACCTGAGGATCACAGTGGTCTTCCTGCCCTTTAAAAACAACCAATCTAAGCATCTCTTAGTGGTGTCTAGCTTTTACTTCTCAAAATACAGGTTCTGAGCATATCCTGTGTCCTTGACTCTGAGCTGGGTATTGTGATTTATAGCAGTCCTTCTGTTTAGTGTCTCTAAGAATCACAGTGGGAGTCACTAACTTTACTTTTGAAAATTTCTCAAATGAAGAAGATCTGCATCTCCCAGCTGCCTTTTAAAATAGCTATGACTGTTGGTTCTCTGCTCACTTTAAAATCACAAGACAAATCTTCTGAAGACCAGCGCATGTAGGAAATCTCCCCAGCTTCATCTTGTACAGATGGCTCTGGTCAACAGAAATGACCAGACAGAGAAATTCAAGTTCTGAAGCAATTTAAGCACATAAATGCCCTGACCCAAAGAGATATCAGATAATGGGAATCCGGTTAATTGAAACTCCTTCCGGCCTGATTGCCTTTTGAGGGTCACTAGAATCTTGTTCATAATTTTACTACCTGCAGTAAATATCTGCAAAAGTTTCAGGAAATTGTAAAGTTACTAGAGAGGTATATAGAGACTCCTAAGAAGATATCCTAGCCCACATAATATGGTTCAGGTCTCTGCTCTCAAACCAGATTAAAATATCACCAATCTTACCTTTTGCAGGCTCTTTTCCTCAGTCTTTTAGGCAGAATTGGTGATTATCAATGAGGCTCCGAGACAAGGCTGGTAACACGGATGTCGGGGCTATTTGTGTAAAAGGAGAAGTGAAGGGGGAATAAATGTGATCACACTGTGATGACAGGAAGCCCAGATGAGGAGACGGAGGAAGTGGGGCTGGGCCCGCCCTCTTTAGCCTCAAAGATACAATCCTTCCCCCGTGGGTTTTAGAAGCTTACTCCACAACCCACCCAAATGTCTAAACCAGTTTCTCTGCAACTCAGGAAAAACTGGAAGTCCAAGCTGGTTCAGGCAGGAATCTATGAGAACTGGTGGGTTCTGGGGAGATTTTGGCATTGATTTTTGTCTAAAAAAGGGCAGTGCTTCTCAATCAAGGTGACATCTCAGAATTACCTGTGGATCTGTTCAAGATTAAGTATGCCTGACCCCACCATACTTCTTCAGTCCCATTCAGGTAGACAGACTGGAGTGGAACCCAAGAATCAATAATTTAAGAAGTTTTCTAAGACTGAGACTTAAGAATGTCTCTTAAGCCACTCCACCTTCTCTCCACCCTCCCTCCAGCTACCTTCCAGAAGATCTGTAGTCTCCAGTTTGATTGGGTCACTATTTTCAGATTTCCATGTCTCAAAAGCTGGACTGTCCTTATGTAAGGGTATTGTCAGGGGCAAACTCCAAGGCACAATCCAGCGGGCACTAGTAGAAATGATTTGGTTAGTAGAGGGAGCTCCAGGGTTAGAGTCCCAAGATCTGGGTTTCAGTCCCAGCTTTATTTCTGTTAGCTGTGAGATACTGAGAAACTCTCAACCTCTCAGCTTCAGTTTATTAATAGTAACATCCAATAATAATTCTGCTATCTTCCTTTGCCCTGAGACATAAAGACTCTGGAATAACTTCTGGCCAGGGTTGGCTCATGGGGAAAGCTGAGTTAAACAAAGAAGAAAAGGTTCTTTACTGCAGACTGTGTTGTGTCAGTCCCTAATATTCTCTTAAGATTCCCTAAATATGTAGCTTTTCCCAAACTTGTTTGATCATAGAACAATGTGTGTGTGTGTGTGTGTGTGTGTGTGTGTGTGTGTGTGAGGTATTTCTCAGGGAACAATTTTTCAGTGTAACTATACTTCAGGAAATGCTGTTATAAACTCTCCTCTCTTCAGCTGGCATCACTCTGAGAAATCACTGCCCCTCATCCGAGGCTGCTGTCACACTGACAGGCCCCTGAAGTGGAGTAATTGAAGAAAGACTTCTTGATGAGTTTGATTACTATCTCTCTGTGTCAAAGATGCACATCTCTATGTGCAACCTGGTCTCTCACTTGAGCGCCACACAGGCACCTCAAGTACAGTATCCAAAATTCAGCTTAGTAAACTCAGCTTCCTCCCACTCAGCCTGATTTCCACCCCCTCACCCCCATTACCATCTCAGGGAAAGCGTGACTAAACTCTCAGTTGCCCAAGTCAGATTCAAAGCATCCTTTTAGGCTACACTCTCTCCCACGCTACCACATATTATTGCTAAAAAATGATTAAAGAAGACAATTTTGGTGACAGGAGCAAATTTCATTTAACATTTCTTGAAGTAGACAGTCTCCATTCAGAGAACTGCAAAGTGGGGCAGAAAGCAGGAAGCTTTTATAGAATAGAAAATAAAGAGCAAAGAAGAGAAAAAGAGAAAAATATCTGGTTGACTGGGGCCACATAGTCAAAGTTGTTTGGGGTGAGAAGGAACAAGGAAATAAGTATAGCACCTAGAGTTGATGTGTTGACCAGTCAAGCAAAGCATTTACAAGGACACAAAAGTTATAAAAAATTTCAGTTTGCTGACATGGCACCTGGGGCAGGAGCAGCTCCATCCTGGGCCTAAAGAGTTATGTCAATGCTATCAACCACCAAGTCTTTTAAATTATACCTTTGCCTAAATGTTTTTCAAATCAGGCTACTTCATATCACTCCAGGGCCATTACACTAATCCTTATCTCTCACCTGGGTCACTGGATACCAGCCTCCTTCAAGATCAGGTTGGATGTTTTCTGCCTCAGTCCCGAAGAGCACCTTCTAAAAATGCATATTTAATCATGTCACTCCCCAGTTTAAAACTCTTCAATGGCTTCCCATAGGTTTTAAGCAGGTCCTATTAACTCCTAACACTCAGCTGTCCAGTCCTTCCCCACACCCACCCCTACTGTACTGCCATACTGGTTATTGAATTCCTTTGTATTGTGTGAACAAATCACTCTAGTTCTCTTTCTTTCTCTCTCTCTCTCTCACTCTCCCTCCCTCCCTCCCCTCTTGTCTTTGGAATATTCTCTCACCTCTAGACTCAAAGCTCTGTAAACCTCTGTGTTGCTCTGTGTATGTAGAACAATTGTGTCTGGCGCATAAGAAGTGCTCTATAAATGTTTGAATAACTTCAGGCCTGAAAGTTAGGAGAACTGGAGATTTGGGAAGGGAGGAGAAAGTAAGAGAAAGAGAGAGAGATAAGTAGAGTGAACATCTATGGAGAGAGAAGTGGTTATTAGAGAGAGGATTTTAGGAATATCAGGAAGAATATCTCAAGACAAGAGTTCCTCATAGCAGAAATGGATGATCATTTTGATGGAGAAAATGTTTTCTTTAATGTACTCCTCTCCATCATCCCAAGTGCTGATCCAAATGCTCGACAACCAGAGGCAGCTGTGGCCTGGGAGTCAGGGAAGGGTAGAGAACTGTATACCCACTCAGACCGAATCCTACAAGATTTCATTGAGAACTTAATGTTGTTTCTGACCATTAGATGTTTACAATCCATTTGGAGGAACAAGAAAAAAAAATGGAGAATAAGACAATGTCAGGGCAGCCCATGTTGTTGAATAATCCAGAAGAATGCTCAAAAACTATGAAAAAAACTAAATTAGAAAAAGGATATAGCAGAAGGTCAGACTCATGGTTTGGTTTTCTCGGTTCATGTTATTGATCAAGCATCACAGGTGATAACAGAACCTGGGTGTTTAGGAGACTTGAAGTTGGCCAGATAAGGAGTGGGAACACAAAATATTGATGCTGCATTATCATGCAGTAGTACCTGCCAAAATGCCTCCTGAATGGACAAAACCTCACATAGACATGGAGAAATCACTGGGTTCCCATTTAGGCCTCCTTTTTTTTTTTTTTTTTTTTAAGATGAGTGAGTCTGTTTTTATTATTGGAAAATATTGAAATATGAGAAGAATACAGATAGAATCCCAAGCTGAGGGTAGAGAGCATTTTTTTTAAAATTCCAGCTATAATAACCAACAATGATACTGCCTTGCTTTTAAGGCATAATCCAATGTGACATTGGGATTGGGAAACCTGCATCCAAAGCAGCCCCCTACTGGCATCATTGTCCCAGATGACATACTGCCAAAAAGTTTGGCACTTTTTTTTTTTTGGCTGTGTTGAGTCTTCGTTGCTGCATGCGGGCTTTCTCTAATTGTGGCGAGGGGGTGCTACTCTTCGTTGTGGTGCACAGGTTTCTCATTGTGGTGGCTTCTCTTGTTGCAGAGCATGGGCTTTAGGCACGTGGGCTTCAGTAGTTGTGGCACATGGGCTCAGTAGCTGTGGCTCATGGGCTCTAGAGTGCAGGCTCAGTAGTTATTACCCACGGGCTTAGTTGCTCCACCCCATATGGGATCTTCCCAGACCAGGGCTCAAACCCGTGTCCCCTGCATTGGCAGGCGGATTCTTAACCACTGTGCCACCAGGGAAGTGCCTGGCACTTTTTAACGTAATGTCTATGATATATTATGCCTACCTGATTTAGGCCCTAGGAGTGATATGGGCTGTAGAAGTAGAAATACAGTGTTGCACACTGAAACTTATAGTGTTATAAATCAATGTTATCTCAATAAAAAATAAATTTAAAAAATTTAAAAAGTACTGTCTTAGTATGTTCAGTCTGCTATGACAAAAATACCGTAGATTGGGTAGCTTATAAACAACAGAAATTAATTTCTCATAGTTCTGGAGACTGGGAAGTCTGAGATCAAGGTGCCAGCAGGTTTGGTGTCTGGTGAGAGCCTGCTTCCTAGTTGATAGAAGGTCGTTTTCTTGCTGTGTCCTCACAAGGCACAGAGGAGAGATGGAGAGCTCTGGGGTCTCTTTTATAAGGACACTGATTCCATTCATGAGTGCTCCACCCTTATGACCTAATTATTTCCCAAAGGCCCCACCTACTAATACCATCACATTGAGGATTATGTTTCAACATATGAATTTGGGGAACACTTCCAGTTTATAGCACATACCCAGAAGAGAATAACTGAATTATGGAACTCAGAGCTAGGAGTACACTGTAAAGGAAATAACAGAGGGTTGGAAACCAAAAGGTATTCAGAGAGATACTTTAAGGAAGTCATTTAACATCTTTGAATCTTAGTTTCTTCATTTGTGCTGTGGGGATCATTTCTACTTTATAGCCAAATGAGAAACTATGTGAAAGAGCTTTATAAAATTTAAAGTATGATATGAATGTTACTTGTTATCTTCAGCATATTCCTTAGAAAACACTTAGCCAATCTTCCCGATTTTTCAGACTCATAGCCTAAAACCTAAAGTGCTGAAGAGACTTGCCCCAGGTCTCTCAGCTAAGAAAGAACTAAGCAGATACCACAACCCTCCACTCTCTCAGTGGTTAGGGGGGGTGGTCAGACCCCAGGAGCATGCACAAGGAGTGGACCTCTTGTGCTGAAGACTCTTGATTTCTGCCTGAAAGTTGTGACTCTCTCTTACTAAGGTCCCATATTCTTTGAGCTCGAGCAGGTGTGGACCAGTGAGAAACCACCAAGATTGTATGTGGGTTTTCTTGTCCTCCTGCCTGAGATCAGAGAGAGCAAGGTGACAGGTCTCTGTGAAAACACAGCTACTCCCTATGATGGCAGGAGGGGCTATGACCTTCTCTCCTGACTCCATCTAGTTGGTTGTACATCTATATCCCTCTCATCTACCAGTACGGCCTGCACAGCCCTGGGACAAGAATGAGAAACTTACAGGTCATCGTGTAACCTTCCCTTCACTTCTCCTCAGAAGGAATCTAAGTCTGTGAGTGACAAGAGGCTTCTTTTGCAGACCAACCCACTCCTGAGCCTAAAGGCACAAATATGTCAGGGTGTGGTCATGCTACCTGGAGGTGTCCAGTGTCCCGCAAGGACAGGCATCTCTGATAAACCTGGGAAAGTCACTGGCAAGTGTTGCTTCAACCTGGTAGAAGTCAGTTACAGAGATTCAGAGGCTTAAAAAATACAGTGCAGGTAATTGACATACAAAATTTCCTGCAGAAATCATCATCCTAGAAGCTGTGGTCTTCTCTAAATACTGTCTCTGTCTTGTCCTCTCAGTCAGGGCACACCAACTGTTCTTGACTTTATGGGACGTAAACTAATCCAAACATGACCTTCATGTTTTTGTATTTTTTTCCAGCAGGGAAAATAAGGGAAGCTATAATGAAAGGAAAGGTCTAGTAAAAAAAAATTGTGTGTTTGTGTGTTTGTGTGTACACGTATTTAGCAGCAAAAGTCTTTATTCAAATGAAGCTTTAAATGGAATAAATAAGATACATCAAAACAGAATTGCTCAGTGAGTGCAGGGGTGGGGCTCAGAGACTGCTTAACCTCTTCCTCGCCTTTGGTGGATTCTCAGGCACCTTTGCCCAAATCTAAGGTCAGAAAACCACTGGTTTGGGTGAGATGAGACCCCTGGGTTCTTTGCCAGTGTTGGGGCTTATTTTCAGTTGTGGGAGCAGGACTGTGGCTTTTCCATTCCTGCAGCCCTCACTAACTTGGAAGAGACTCCCCAGGCTTCATGTTTCATTGCCATGTCTCAATGGAAATAGGAAGCTAGTTCTATCCCCAACATGTCCCCTTCCCCATTTGAGAGGTTGAGAGCTGTGGCTTCCTGCAGAAGGAGTAGTGGATAAGTTTCCCCAGTTGCTGGCAATTGTGCTGGCCACAAACATTCTGAGGCTTTGTTACCTGAGTAGAGCTGCAGGCTTGTAGGAGATGGAATGTAAGGCTTGAGGCTGGAGGGGAAGTTCCATGGCTCTGGCATGTGCTGTGATACACTACACTCTCTCCTAGCCAAGTATAACCAAACAGTGATGCTGGCATATACAGGAATGTTCCTTATGTGTCCCTAGGCAAGGAGAAAACCTACTGAGTTGGTAGGTGGTATGGTATAGGGGAGAGAGGACAGGACTCAGATATAGAATTTCTGGATTCTAGTCTGTGTTACCTGGGGAAAGTCCACTTAATCCCCTAGGGGATCACTTCTTGTGAAGAAGATATTGTGTAATCCATACATTCTCTCTGGGCCTTAAACATTCTGAATATTTATTACTTTGTAATATCAAAAATGAATTTTGACTACATAATAGTTTTGGCTGGGATTTGGTACAGAAGGTGGAACCTAGAAGAAGCGTTACAAGAGCTACCATTTACTGAGGACTTGCTATGGGCCAGACAGACAATGCATGTTCTCACTTAGGGACAGTGTGAGATGGGCATGGCATGTCCTCCTTTACAGATGAGAAAGGCTAAAATTGGTGAGTTTAGGTAACTTGCCCAAAGCACATTACAAGAAAGTGGCAGAGCTAAAATTAAAAACTTTCCCATGACACAAAAGCCTGCTCTCCTATCCAATTTCCTGCAGAGCTAGTCTGACATTAACCCTTGCTCCCAATGAGCCACCTGTGGATAAATGAAACCTGACAAGTTTTACTTTTACCGGGAGTACCCTAAGATGATCACACAATATTTTCCTAGTTTACAAGAGGAGCAAGAAGAGGGCAATTCTCTCTTCATAAAGCAAGGTCTGAGAATGTTTTCAGATACCCATCATAGTCTTGTATGTGCTGTTTCCCATCCAGGGTTTTGAGTAACCCCTACGCATGGTGAACATAATCTCTTTGCTTAACTCAAAAAAAGAAGAAGGCTTCAGAAGAAAGTTTAGGCAAGAGATAATCCTAAACTCAGCACTAGGGAAGCATAATTTGTAGGAGCCAGAAAAGAAGGCAGGCAGCATCTGAGTGTGCAATGCTGACCTCAGCTTTCCTACTCAGAAGTCAACTCAGCTCTTTAGAGTTGCATAGAGCAAAAAATACATGCCCACCACACCCTATGTTCTAACTTACCGAGAACATGTGCCAGTAGGAGGGGGAGCAAGTTCAGGCAAGAACCTGGGAGAGGGCCTGGTAGGAAGAGGTGGAACTCAATAAATACAACGCTCCAGCTTCCAACTGAGCCTGCCACCATAATAGCAGGGGAGATGGAGCATCATAGATTCATCATGGGTCCTCTGCCTAGCCCTCATTTCCCCAAATCTTTGTTTCCCACTTCTAAGTCTTGAGTGCAAGACTGGCAACCACTGATCTTTTTACTGTCTCCAAAGTTTTGCCTTTTCCAGAACATCATATATTTGGGATAAAACACTATATAGCATTTTCAGATTGACTTCTTTCACTTAGTAATATGCATTTAAGTTTCCTCCATGTATTTTCATGGCTTGATAGCTCATTTCTTTTTAGTGCTGAATAACATTCCATTGTCTATGTATCACAGTTTATTTTTCCATTCATCAGCTGAAGGACATCTTGGTTGCTTCCAAGTTTTGGCAATTATAAATAAAATTGCTATAAATAGGTGCAGTTTTTTGTGTGAACATACGTTCTCAACTCATTTGGGTAAATACCAAGGGGTGTGATTGCTCAAACATATGGTAAAAGTATGTTCAATTTTGTAAGAAATGCCCAAACTGTCTTCCAAAGCATTTGTACTGTTTTGCATTCCCACTAGCAATGAATGAGTTTCTGTTGCTCCATATCCTCACCAGCATTTGGTGTTGTCAGTATTCTGGACTTTGGCCATTCTAATAGGTGTGTAGTAGTCATCTTATTATTCTTAATTTTGGATCACAAGTGTAATTTTATATTTATATATGTAGTTTTATACTAGTTATTTGATTAACGTTTGTCTTCCCCCATGACTGTGAATTTAATGAGCGCAGGGACTTCCTCTGTTTTTGTTTATTTTGCACTTATATTTTGTACAATGCCTTGGACATAGTAGACCCTCAATGAGTATTTGAACAAATGAGTGACCAGCATTATCAGCTCATTTTGGAGATGAGCTTCTACACAAGGATCCTGGAGCAGAATGGAGCAGAATCTGACCTGCTTAGACCATTCCTGGGACACCAGTTCACCTGACGCTGTCAGAATTCAGCAGTGTTCTCAGCCATACTCACAGGCATCTGGTCATCAGTCTTTGGTAACTAATAGTTTAAGTAATTGCCTTTTATGTAGACTCTAAATTACTCAATCCAGTTTATGAACCATTGAACAAATATAGTTCTTTTCCTATTTGCATCTTCTAAGGAAACCTGGCTTCTTACTCAAGCACTTCTTCAGGGTTTCATGGATGTTTCTGTTTCTCAGGCTATATAGATGATGGGGTGGAACATGGGTGTTAAGATGGTATAAAGTAGAGAAAATCCTTTGTGCAAGAGTTGGGAAGAGTTGGCTGAGGGCACAAAGTATGTGGCAGTCAGTGTCCCATAGAACACCATGACCATGGTAAGGAGAGAGGAGCAGGTGGAGAAGGCCTTTTGCCAGCCTGTGCCAGATGGAGTTCTTAGGACAGTAGCAAGAATGCAGGAGTAGGAGGTTGTGATGAGAAGAAATGGGATCAGAGTCACTGCAGAAGAGGTGGCATAGGCAATGGTCTCGGTCAGTGAAGTGTCCATGCAGGAGAGATGGACCAGAGAGGTGAAGTCACAAAAGAAGTGATCAATTTCATTGGGTCCACAGAAGGTTAGTCTAGACAATAGGACCATCGTGATTGCTGTGAGAAGGAAGCAGCAGAGAAATGTGGCCATTTCTTTTGCCACATCCTGCAGTGTGTGTGCATGTAATTGTGTGAGTAGTTAAGCTCGTCCTGCTATCTCTTATCATACAAAAGCCTTCAATACATTAATCCCATTTTAAAATTGACCCAGTGTCCTAGATACCATTTTGTGGAGATCTGGTTCCAGCTTTTCAAAGGGGCTCACAGAACTAACCTGGAATCTGTGCTGACCAAAATTCCTGGTGCCCAGAAGATGTCCAGCAACTGGCGATTCAGACTGAGCCCATTCAGTGGAGCATGGAGAAGGCACAAAGAGAGAACTTCTCTCAATCCCCTGCAAAGCACAAATAACAACCTGAGATCTCAGGGAGAGGGCTTCGGTCTGACAGAATACAACCAAACTCCTGGATGTTGCTGCTTGTTGCTGCTAATGATGATGATAGAACTTGATCCCAGGCACTGTCCTAAGTACTGAAAATATGTAACCCACTTAATCATCACAACAACCCTATGTGGTGAGTACTCTTATTATCTTTACTTTCCAGGTTGAGTCACGGAGAAGCTAAATAACTTAACCATGGTCATCAGCTAGAAAGTGGAAGAGGTGAGATTCAGACTTGCTCTGGATCCCTCACTCCTAACCATGAACACTGCCTCTCATGGGGCTTGGGTACATGGCTAGTTTGCATTATCTCACAGAGGTGGGAAGGGGAACGGTTCCACAAGGAAACCTCTCATCCAAGTTTTAACTTCAGGGAAGGTGAGACTTGCTTTGTCAGTTGGTGAGGGAACAATTCCATAAAGGGTCACAAACTCTGACAACCTTCTCTACCTGTCTCCTGTACTTGCTTTCACACTGCTACTTTTATGTCCTTTCTTTATTACCTTAAAAAAAAATCTAACACTTTCTGGATATGTGCATAGGAAATTACTGCTTTCCCTCTACCAGGCAATTACATGTCTGCTGCACTATCTTGATGCAGTGCAGGAAGGCATGATAGAGAATAGAAAGCAGGTGAATGGTATGAGAGAACTGACTAGAAAGACAGTGAAGGCTGGTTAAGAGCACAGGCTCTAAAATTAAACTGGCCTAGATTCAAATTCCTGCTCAACCACGAATATATGTGAGCAAAACCATTTTATAACCTTTAAGGGAAGAGCAACTCTACTGCCTCTAGGTCTGAGCAGATGAAGCTTTTAAGGGCAACAGAGAGGTTGATGATACTAATCCCCCACCTCTGACCCTAATATACAGCTACTATCTCTCCCTCTATCACCTCAGCAGAAGCAAGGAAATCAAAAAAGGATATTATTGAAAAAGGTAGAGATGTAGACTCTGCTAACACGCTCCTGTGTTAACTCTGTGCATGCACACTGCTGGACTCTAGAGCCACAACCCCAAATCACATGATATGTCTGTGATTCATGTCTGCACAGAGCTGGGTCCAGAGTAAGGGCTCAATAAATTGTAGCGCATTCCACCCCTCCTCTCTTCTTCATCTCTTTCTCTTCCACTCCCTCCTTCCTCCCAAGTATGCCAGCCCAGTTAGTGCTATCTATAGGTAGATGAGCTCTTCTGCTAAAAGGAAGGCATCTGCTTCCCTTCATTGGAGATATTGAGAGGACAAATTATAAAGACAAAGGAGACTAAAGCACTGGAGAGTTATTTGGATTTGATGATTTTTAACATCCCTTCCAACTTGAATATTTTTCCTAATTGGGACGCATTCCATTCCCTCAGGACACACACATAAAGCAAGCTTGTGGGAAAGAGAAGAGACTTACCACAAAGCAAAGTAAAAACACAAATACTCAGTAAATAATCAGAGGTTTTATAGCTTCCACTAACAAAAAAGCAAGGAAAGACATGAAATGACTCAGGTGCTATCTGAAACGGAGCCATTCTCTTAGCTGAATTCAGTGGTCAATAAATTAACCAATCAAGTCAGCCAACATTTGGCTTATTGATAAGGGCTGTTGTCTCTTGCCACCTGTTGGTTAATTCAGATGAACAGTTGGTCTACCAGACAGACAAATAATTTGATTTTCTCACTAAACTGATAACTGATTTAGTATGCCAGGGAATTGTATCTCTGACCTCATCTAGTAAAGGCCAGATTTAAAACAGGGAAAACTGAAGCATATACCAGCAGAATAGATAAGCTCTACCTGTCAGTGCCTCAGAGGGGTCCACATCAAATTTGGGGAGTCAGGCCACAGAGACAATGCATGTAAATCTCCCCTTGATTCATAGAACTGAGCTAGACAGCTGGAATCCTGCTTTTATCCAAAAATACACCTCCCTGTGCAACTGACAAAAACAAAGTTGAAACTGTCTTTCCACATGAACCTTAGGAGGCCAGTTGAGTTTTGGCCCCATCTTTCAACCTCCTTCCTCTGTGTAAACTTAAGTCCCTCTGTGGGCAAATCCATAACTTCCTCTGATATTGGTGCTCATGGGCATTTCCCAAGTGACATTTGTGGGGAATTGTTATTTTGAAAATAATATGAAACCAAGTTACCTTAGAGGAAATCTCTTTTTCCCCTTGCTTTGTGTTAAGCTTCTACTTTAATAATGACTCTGTATTTATATGACCTTTGTAAAGAGCTTTAATTTAACTATTGAAAATGTATCATTATGTTATGTTTTGGTAGAATGGATTAAAGTAACATTTTGAAGGAAATATTCAATCTTTTTCTATCCTCAGGAAGAAAAATTACTGTGCACATCTTTATTGTGTAGGTTTGGTGGAAACTGAAACAAGTATCTGTGATAGTAAACATTTATCACCAAAGCCATTAATTAGGATTCTAAAGAACTTGTGTCATCTTGGATTCTTGTTATTGATTAAAAATAGTAACCAAGGCAAGTCCTGTTCTGGGACGTGTACATTTGTGAGCAGAAACCTTATGGAATTAAAGTTATCATTTACTGATAGACATTAGCAAACTGGAGAGCTATTAGCTCAAACTAACATATTTATACAGCTATCCAATAAGTGTAACAAATGAAACAGTAATAAAATAATCAATTAATTGAAACTACCTCATTTGTTCTTTAGAACTGAAATATTTTCCTCTAATGAACTATCTGAATACATGAGACCTCTGGGTAGGATGTCCTTATTGAAATCTACTAAGTAACCACCATATGCCAGACATTGTGCTAAGCCTATGCTATTATCTATAATCCTCACAACCCTTCTTACATATTGCTTATTTTACTCATGAGGAAATCCAGGCTTTTAGAGGTGATATGACTTGTTCAGAATTACCCAGCGAGAAGAATGTGAGGGAACTGGAAATGGACTAAAAGCTCCATGAAGACAGAGCATGTCTATTTCAGCCTCTACTCTATCTACCTCAGAGCCTGGCACATAGTAAGATTTTTAATAAATATTTATAAATCAATGAATGAATAAATATGTGAGCAAATATCTGACTTCATATAAAGTGTTCTTTCTGTTTTATCAAGCCCCTTCCTCCAACCTTCACAAAATGATATTGTTGCCCTGTTAAGTTAAAGGAAGGGCTCTAAAACCTGAATTGAGGCTGACTAGGTAATGGAAGCAGTTACTGATGCTAAAAAAATTTTTAATGGCAAATTATACCTAAAAAAAAAAGCAAAGATTATTTTATTTAGAGCAAAGTCATTTAGGAGAAGCCTGATTCAGTAATTAAGCCAATTAGTTATTTTTCAGAAAGGCTACTTCTCAATTTCTAAGAGGTTGTGAAACCCTTTTCTACTCTTAAAAAGAAAAGATATTTATTTTTTGGAAACCAAGCCACTGATGCAAATTTATTTAAGGATACAAGCTTCAGTTATGTTCTGCAGCTGGTACATATTCCAGCTAAATACTTTGGACTTTCAAGCCATATACCACAGTGCAACTAGCAATTATAACTCTGTTCCTTTGGCTTCAAGAAGAATTTAAATTATAATGTCTACATACTGTAAGTCTAAAAAAGGTGAAAATTTCTAAAAAGAAAATAAAAGGTGTTAAAATAATAGCATGTTTGAGCCTAATGTGTTAAGTGCAGTTATTCAAGACGATTGGGAAGGTGACTTTGTGGATATAATGGAAAGTTCACTGTATGTTTGCCTATTACATTTTCTCTTTTACTCCCTTGTCCCCATCCCTTAAGAACCTCAAGCCCCCTTCTATCTCAGAGACTTTGTAATTGTTGACTCTGTCTAGACTATGCCCTGTTTTTATTTCTTTGTGTCAGGTATCACTATTTCATTTCATTTTACTTGTTTACTTGGTTGTTGACCATCTCCCCCTTAAGACTATAATCCTACAAGAGCAGGGATGTTTCTGTCTTGTCTGCTACTATATCCAGTGCAGATACTCTGTGTGTCTCCACACAGTAGAAAATAACTGGCACATAGTAGATAATAACTATTTGCAAGAAATAATGAAAACAAAAATCTATAGTGTTACCATGAAGTTTGCAGTTATTCTAAGTGATTGGATTTTCAGCCCCTTTAGGGGCTGGTTATTTTCTTTAGGGAATTTTGTGAGCAGAAACCTTATGGAATTAAGGTTTCTTAATTTTTTTTTTCCCTGAGGGAAATTAAGGTTTCTTAATTTTTTTTTTCCCCTGAGGGAATTTTTGCAACTTTGTTAAATGAGCATTTGTTAAGTAGAGCCCTGGGTATCTGGTTGCTGAGCCATAGTTCAAGAAAAGGAATTGAAATAGAGAAGTTTATTACTCACAAGTCCTGGAGGAGGTGCACTGCATGCCTCATGGGGCCATGAGAGGAAGTCAAGGCAGGGTACAGGAAGAGAGAGCATGGCAGGACCTGGGGCACATGCCTTTATTAGGGTCTACAGGTGGAATATTTTGGTGTTTTCTGGCTAAGTCCAGATTGGTCAATTCAAACCAAAAAGAGTGGGATTTTGGTGAGCTTTGTGGAGCATCTTATTTAAGGGGTGCACAAGGAGAAGGCCTTGGCAGGCAGGGGAGAGTAATTACCCAAAGGTGGCTGGGGGAGTCATATCAGGATCTTACATTTACTTATGACTGTAATGGTGTTATCTAGGGCATGCACTCACTGGATGGGGGCTAGTTAGTTTAAGGCCCCTGCAGGCTGCTTGGTCACACAAAATGGATGCTGGGGCAGCAATATTATCGAGTAGTTTAGCAAAACTCTCAACAATGACTAACCAGTCAAGATTCTTCACATGCAGACCACAGACAGAGGAAATGTGGACCACACAATCCTACTCCTTAGCCATATTTTAAAATAGACATGTGAATAGTAAAGAAATAAATTACTTGCATTGAATAAAATTTAAGTGAAGATAAAGATTTTAAAAATATATATGAACTCCAGCTCCAGTTCCTCATAGGTTATTTTATTTATTGTCTGAGCCTCATAGCAAGGTGAATTTTTGCTTAAGGCCAGAAGCACTGTGGGGAATGTGGACTGCTCCAGCACCTGGGCTTCAGGCTCTGTTGATAGGTGGATCTAGTCCAGTCTTACTTCCCTGTTCATAACCTGTGAGAAGAGAAGATATTAATTTACCTTCTTAGGACTTTTAAGTGACTTGTGAACAATAGTTAAAAGATGGGAGGGGCATCGCTTTTTGCTTTATAAGGTTTTATTTCAAAGTTCCTCTTCATCTTTATTTCCTACTATTTTTCTTGTAAAATGGAAGAAGAAACAGAACTATTTCTCAGAGTGACTCCTTGAGCCTACATAAATTGTTTGGTGGTTCCCTTCCAATCATAAAAGGCTTTCTTGGCAACCATGGCTCTAATTCACTCATTCCAAATTTGTCTTGCTCAAACTGTTTTCCAGATATCATGCCTGAAGGTTCAGAAGGAAGGGACCTATTTACCTACTAGAATTCCTGGTTCCATTTGGTTTTTGTCTTTGTTCATTTATTGACTATGTACTCTGTGCTAATTTGGTAATGCAGACTGGAAATTATGAAGGTACACTCCTTGCCTTCATGTTATTTAGAGTCCAATTAGGGAGGTTGAGTACAAACAGATAATGTCAATAAAATGAGATATAAGTAAAACGACTTTAAAAGAAGACTGAGGGAAAGAGGGGTCAGCTGAGATGATGACATAGGAGGCTCCTAACCCCACTTCTCTCATGGACACAATGAATGTTCTGTTACTACACAGAGAGCAATTACCTCTGAAAGAAATCCAGAAGCAAGCTGTGTGACTCCTACATATTGGGTGAGTAAGAAAATACCCACAGCAAAACAGGTAGGAAAGCAGAGTGAGACATGTTTGCCATAAGCCCCATGCTCAGCACAGTGTCATACAATTGGGAGGAAACACCCAATTCCAAACTTCTACCTGAGGAATTAAAAGTTTGGGCCCCATATTTAGGACCCCAACTTTTAAGACTCCAACTTGAATGACAGGCTCCCAAAACACCTAGCTCTGAAAGCCAACAAGGTTTGCATTCACAAGACCCACAAAACTATAGCAAAGAAACAGTTGTTAGCAGGTGCAGTCACTCATCATGGCTGTCTCCCCAAGGTTCAACAGAGAGGAAGCAGGCAAAATTGCTTCTAGTTTTTCCCTGAGAAAGTTCTATCTGAATACTTTAAGAGCTTCTACCTGAGGGTCAGGCTTCTAATATAGCATGCATCTGGGAGCTGGCTATAGTCCTCTCCAGTTTCTGTGGAAGATGCTGGACACTCTTCTCCCTCTAGCCCACCCCAAAGTCACAAGTATCTCCCTGGAAAGAGCTTGTACACATATCTGGTACCTCAGATCGTGTGGCTGCTGCCTGAGGGATGGGCCTCTGGATTACCTGGCTCTGATAGCCAATGGGGTTTGAATTCACAAGTCCCATAGTACTATAGCAAACAAAGAAGCAGTTCTTAACAGGTGCAGGAGAACACCTCTACAGCTATACACTTGGGCCCAGCACAGAGAAAACAGACAAAATCAACTATCTCCCAGTTTCTTCTTCCTTGGAAGGAGCTTAACTATATACTTTCTCAGTTGCTGTCAGAGGATGTGATTTCCAATCAGCCTGCATCTAGGTGCTGAATGTAATCTTTCCTTTGGGATGCTAATGGGTCTTGGTACAGGTATGGGGAGGTACTAAGAATAAGCTTGGACAATCAAAGATTTGAGAGGCAATCAGGAGATTTGGCTGGACTGATAGACAAGGTTCATCTCCTACACAGGACCACTCTGTTGAGATGGGGAGAGGTGGCGTTTTTATCTGATGTATAGAAACCAACACAGAGAGTTGAGGAAAATGAAGAAAAAAAGAAATATATCCCAAATAAAAGAACAAGATAAATCTACAAAAATATATCTTAATGAAACAGAGATAAGCAATTTACCTGATAGAGAGTTCAAAGTAATAGTTATAAAGTTGCTCACTTAAGTCAGGAGAGTAATACATGAACAAAGTGAGAATTTTGATGAAGAGATAGAAAATATTTAAAAGTACCAAAACAGAAATCACAGAACTGAAATATATGATAACTGAATTGAAAAATTAAATAGAGGGGTTCAGTAGAAGACTAGATCAAGCAGAAGAAAGGATCAGTAAACTCGAAGACAGGACAGTTGAATTATCCAATCAGAGGAGAAAAAAGAAAAAAGAATTTTAAAAAGTGAAGGTAGCTATCAACAATAGAGAGATCGTCCAGACAGAAAAATCAATAAGGAAACATTGAGTTTAAACTACACTTTAGGGACTTCCCTCGTGGCACAGTGGTTAAGAATCCACCTGCCAATGCAGGTGACATGGGTTCGAGCCCTGGTGTGGGAAGATCCCACATGCCATGGAGCAACTAAGCCCATACACCACAACTACTGAAGCCCGTGCACCTAGAGCCCATGCCCCACAACAAGAGAAGCCACCGCAGTGAGAAGCATGCACACCGCAACAAAGAGTAGCCCCTGCTCACCACAACTAGAGAAAGCCCGTGTGCAGCAACAAAGACCCAACAAGCTAAAATTAAATAAATAAAAATAAATAAATTTATTTAAAATAAATAAATAAACTACACTTTAGATCAAATGGACCAAAAGATATTTACAGACCATCACATCTAACAGCAACAGAATATACATTCTTCTCAAGCACACATGGAATATTTTCCAGGATAGATTATATTTTAGGCCACAAAATAAATCTTAATAAATTTAAGATTGATGTCATATCCAGCATCTTTTCTTACCAAAACAGTATGCAACTAGAAATCAATTACAAGAAGAAAACTATAAAATTCACAAATATGCAGAGATTAAACAACATGCTCCTGAATAACCAATGAGTCAAAGAAGAAATAAAAGAGAAGCTAAAACTATCTTGAGGCATATGAAAATGAAAATACAACATACCAAAACTTTGGGATGCAATGATAGAAGTTCTAAGAGGGAAGTTTATAGCAATAAATGCCTATGTTAAAAAAAAAATCTAAATAAACAAACTACCATTCTACCTCAAGGAACTAGAAAAAGAACAAACTAAACCCAAAGTTAGTAGTAGCAGGAGGGAAATAACAAAGATCAGAGTGGAAATAAATGAAATAGAGACTAAACAGATAATAGAAAAGATCAAGGAAACTAAGTGCTATTTTTTAAAAAAGATTTAAAAAGTAGACAAACTTTTGATAGATTTACCAAGAAAAAAAAGAGAAAAACTCAAATAAATAAAATTATAAGTGAAAATTAATATAATTGATCCCCACAAGTTTGAAGATTATAGAGATTACTCTGAACAATCATATACAAACAAATTGAACAGCCTAGAAGAAATTAACAAATTCCTAGAGATGTACAACATATCAAGATTAAACCATAAAGAAATAGAAAATCTAAAAGTCCAATTACTAATAAGGAGATTGAGTCAGTAATCAAAACCTCTCAGAAAATAGAAGTCCATGACCAGATGACTTCACTGGTGAATTCTACCAAACATTTAAAGAAGAATTAATATTAATCATTTTCAAACTCTTCCAAAAAAATTGAAGACAAGGAAACACTTCCAAACTCATTTTACAAGGCCAGTATTACTTGATACCAAAGCCAGACAAGGACAGTAAAAGAAAACTTAATTACAGGCCAATATCTCTGATCAACCTAGATGCAAAAAATTATTAAAATATTAGCAAACTAAACTAAACAATGTTTAAAAGAACCATAAACCATGATCAAGTGGGATTTGTTCCAGAGATGCAAGGATGGTTCAACATCCACAAATCAATTAATGTGATACACCACATTAACAAAATGAAAGATAAAAATTATATGGTTATCTCAATAGATGCAGAAAAAACATTTGTCAAAATTCAACATCCACTCCTGATTAAAAAAAAAAAAAAAAACTCCCAAAAAACTGAGTATAGAAGGAATGTAACTCAACATATTAAGGCCATATATGAGAAGCCCACAGCTAATACCATGCTCAATAGTGAAAACCTAAAAGTTTTTCCTCTAAGATAAGGAACCTGGCAAGGATACCCATTCTTGCCTCTTTTATTAAACATAGTACTGGAAGTCCTAGACTGAGCAATTAGGCAAAATGGAAAAAAAAAAAAAAGACATCCAAATTTGAAAGGAAGAAGTAAAACTGTCCCTGTTTGCAGATAGCATGATATTATAGGTAGAAAACGTTAAAGACACTACACAAAACAAAACAAAACAAAACAAAAACCTGCTAGAACTAATAAATAAATTCAGTAAAATTGAAGGATATGAAATCAATTTACCAAAAAAAGTTGCTTGTCTATACACTAAAAACAACTATTGGAAAGAGAAAATAAGAAAACAATCCCATTTATAATTGCATCAACGGAATAAAATACCTAGGAACAAATTTAACCAAATAAGTGAAAGACCTCTACACTGAAGATATGGAAGAAGATACAAATTGATAAAAGAAATGGAAGAAATAAACACAAATAAATGGAAAGAGATTCCATGCTTTTCTGATATACTACAAAGCTACAGTAATCAAAGCAGTATGGTATTGGCACAAAAACAGACACATAGATCAATGGAACAGACCGGAGACCCAAGAAATAAACCCACACACTTATGGTCAATTAATCTACAACAAAGGAGGCAAGAATATACAGTGGAGAAAAGACAGTCTCTTCAATAAGTGGTGCTGGGAAAACTGGACAGCTACATGTAAAAGAATGAAATCAGAACATTCTCTAACACCATGTACAAAAATAAACACAAAATGGATTAAAAACTTAAATGTGAAACCAGAACCTGTAAAACTCCTGGAAGAAAACATAAGCAGAACACTTTCTGACATAAATTGTAGCAATATTTCTTTGGATCTGTCTCCTAAAGTGAAGGAAATAAAAGCAAAAATAAACAAATGGGACCTAATCAAACTAAAAAGCTTCTGTACAACAAAGGAAACAATCATCAAAACAAAAAGCAATCTACTGAATGGGACAAGATATTTGCAAACATTATATCTGATAAGGGGTTAATATCCAAAATATATAAGCAGCTCATACAACTCAAATGAAAAAAAAAATCCTGATTAAAAAATGGGCAGAAGACCTGAATAGACACTTTTCCAAGGAAGACATACAGATGGCCAACAGGCACATGAAAAGATGCTCAGCATCGTTAATCATCAGAGAAATGCAAATTAAAACCACAAAAATATATTACCTCACATCTGTCAGAATGGCTATCATCAAAAAGATCACAAATAACAAATATTGGTGAGGATGTGGAGGAAAAGGAAACTGCACACTATTGGTGGGAAATATAAATTGGTAGAGTCACTATGGAAAGCAGTATGGAGGTTTCTCAAAAAACTAAAAGTAGAACTAATATATGATCCAGCAATTCCAATGCTGGGTATGTATCCAAAAAGAAACCAAAAACACTAATTCAAAAAGATACATACATCCCTATGTTCACAGCAGCATTACTTACAATTGCCAAGATATGGAAGCAACCTAAGTGTCCATCAACAGATGAATGGGTGAAGAAGATGTGGATTCCACATACAATGGAATATTACTCAGCCATAAAAAAGAATGAAATTTTGCCATTTGCAGCAACACGGATGGACTTGGAGGGCATTATGTTAAGTGAAACAAACCAGATGTCAAATACCTCTCTGATGCTCCTTCCTGTCTCCTCCTTATATGGAAGTTGTGATTACATTGGATCCACCTGGATAACTGAGGATTTTTCCACCTCAAGATCCTTAACTTAACCACATCTGCAGAGTCCCTTTTGCCATTTAAGGTAACATATTCACAGGTTTCAGGGATTAAGACATGGCTATCTTGGGGGTTTGGGGGAGACATTATTCTACCTACCACATGATTGATGAAAGGCTGTGGTTAGGAATTTTAGATTACTCTACTTTCCACTCAGATAGTCTTTGCTATCTCTTTTTGACAGAATTGCCTATTTTCTAATCCACCCTTTCACTGAACATATAGGACATGTAGGGTCTCAGCTTTAAACTGAGGCCTAAATTCAAACTATACCTCATTTGAGCCCAAAGCTTTATTCCCTGGCCTCATGTAGCCATTAAAAAACAAGTGTCTTGTCTTCTGAGATTGGTAAATGCCCCAAAGGTGACTGTGACTTCAGCACTCACTCACTCCCCTAGTTTTTGCCTTCTCTGCTTTTTTCCTCTTCCTATCTTTGAGCTCAGTCACACATCTGAAAGATGTTGTTGTTGTTTTAATCTAGAATTTAGGCATTTCTAGACGTTTTTAGGTAGAAGATCTTTCAGCTTATCTACTCTACCATATTTCCACTTCTTTAATGTGTTATTAGTTAAGATATTGGAAGTGGAATTTCTGATAATTGCAATCAAAAGTGTCTTAACTTAATCGCCATGTCCTAAGGTGATCATATCTATCTTTGTAGATGTTTGATCTCAGCTGTTTTAAAATTTCTGGCAAAGTTAGTAACTTCAGGGGGGATAGTGGTACCTATCCCTAACTTCCCCAAAATAACCAGTGTAGAGATAACCTGAGTTACTACCTTCTTTCCTAAGTGAACAAATGCTTTATCCTAACATAGTGCTATAATTTGTGTCCTGGCTATTCTTTTTTTTTTTTTTTGGCTGCACCACATGGCATGTGGGATCTTAGTTTCCTGACCAGGGGATTGAACCTGCATCGCCTGCAGTGGAAGCATGGAGTCTTAACCACCAGACCACCAGGGAAGTCTGTGGCTATTCTATTTTAGTCCTTGAATCTGGGTCTGGTCACTTGATTTGCTTAGGCTCATGAGTTGTTAGCAAATAGAGACTTCAAAAGTGCTTGAGCACTTGAGTTTACCCTTGCTCTTGTATCTCTGCAACTAACATGAGAACATTCCAGGGCTATTGTGTTGGAGGATGGTAAACAGGTAGAGACTCACCCAAGCCAACCCATATGAGGCATCCTAGATCAGCCAAGAGACAGCCCATCCTTGGATATGTGAGCAAGCCCAACCAAGATTAGCAGAGCCACCTAGCCAACCTCCAGTAGGCTCCAGATTCATAAGCAATAAATGTTTCCTATTTAATGCCACTGAGGCTTTATTGTCATTTGTTATACAGCATGTTTATAATAGCAATAGGTAAATAATAGGTAGCAAAATCTGTTTCTGCTGAAGGAAGTTTATCTTGTCTCTTTTTCCTCAGTGAGAGTTACCTTCTCTTTGCTCTTTCATGAATCAGTTAGGAATAGTGTTTAGCTATGAGTAACAGAAAAGTTATCTATATAATGGTTAAACACATTTTGGATGGTACTTTTCTCATGTCACAAGAAGTGTTAGTTAAGCAGATACTGGCATAGGTTCGATGGCCCAGAATCTTAGGACTGAGGTTTCCGTGATGATCTTGACTTTTCCCTCATTATTTCAAGGTGGATATGTAGCCCCAATCCTCACATTCATATTCTTGAAAGAAAGAAACAGGAAATAAGAGGGAGAAGGAGAAGGTAATATCAGGAAAAGGAGAAAGTGAAAGCAAGCAATTTCCTTTTAATAATTTGACAAGGAAATTGAACACATTACTGCACTTACATCATTGGAAATGTCAACTCTTACTTGATAGTCATTTGCCCTGCTGAAATTTTTTTGGCAGGAGAGAAAGTTCTGTAATTATTAGGAAAAAAGGGAGAATGGCTACTAGGAGACCTATATTTGACACAGCAACACTACTAGTTGAGCTGTTTAATTTCATCTTTTAATTCTGAGCATCCAACAAAGTAGATCCAACTGCTATTTTATCTTTTTTATTGTGAATTATTCTTGTTTCCATCCTTTCCAATAGAATTTTTTTAACATTGGGAGATAATCTTGAAAAGCTAATCATTAAAAGACTGGTGAGAAAGAACATTTTTCAAGAACAGAGGTGATAAAACTACACAAAAGACATTGTGGATAAGATGTTAAAGTGAAGTATAATAAATTGAGCAACAAGATAACAATTGAAATCAAGGCAGTCATCATCTCAAACAGCAGTCAACAACATTATATTCAAAATCAGTACCAGCAATCAAGAGTATCAAACCACAACATCCAAAACCAAGCATTATTGAGTGTTTACTATGTATCTGGTTCAAAAGAAAATTTTAAAAATTTATAAATAAAAAATTAAAATTTTATGTCCCCAATAGAAAACTATTGACTAAAGGAAGGCATTAAGACATATTTAACTGCCTATAAAAACTAAAACTCTGAACACCAATGTTGTGTAAAGAGTTAAGCTCTAAATATTGTTGGAAGTTTTTTACAGTGTAAATTTGGTCAAGTCATTAGATTTTTTCCTTTGTTTTCCTAATGGGAAAATGAAACAATACAGAAGAAGAGCTTTGTAAACTATAAAGCAATGCAAATTATGATGATAATGATGATGATGATATGCAGAAATCAGTAACAGTAGAAAGTCAAAGTCAGAACTGAAGCTAGGGGGATTCAGAACATAGCATTGGACTGACCTGTGTAACACAAAGTTTCATGCCATCATTTTGCAAAATAAAAAATAAATCGTGAAGTCACAGATGGACTGAAAACAGACTGTTTTTAAAAAGTTTATTTTTAAGAAGAAAATAAAATTACTACATCCCATCACCTAAAAATAACTGCTATTAATATTTTGATGTATATCCTTTCATATTTTTTTCTCTTTCTCTCTATTTTCCCTCTCTTAGCTCACACACACTCACATACACACCACACATTCTTACAGGAATCAAGTAATACTGTTCACTCTTTTTTATAATAATTTAATGTAATACTTATAACCTTACATATTAATAAATATATTTCAACTATATTCTTATTGTCTGATTTTATTTCATTGTATGTCTTTGGGAGGTGATTAGGTCATGAAAGAGGAGCCCTCATGAATGGGATTAATGTCCTTATAAAAGAGACACCAGAGAACAAACTTTCCCCTTCTACTATGTGAGGACACAGCCAGAAGATGATCATTTATGAACCAGGAAGTGGGTCCTCACAAGACACTGAATCTGCTAGGACCTTGATCTTGGACTTCCTAGACTCCAGAATTGTGAGAAACAAAAATTGTTGTTATAAGCCACTCAGTCTGTGATATTTATGTTATAGCAGCCCAAATGGACTAAGATAACCACAGTAAGCATGGCATTAGTAGAGAATCATATTTTGGTTAGAGAAATTCACGATGATTGAAAGTATGAGTCTAAGGTCTTGGGAGAGAAATATTTTCCTTAGGAAAAAGCTGCAGATGAGACATATGTCTCAGGGTAGATTACCAAAAAATAAATAGAATAATTGACAGGAAACCAATGGTTTCCAGAAAAAAATAGATGGAGTCTCCAATGAAAATGAGGTTTATAAAATCCTTTTGTACGTCTGTCAGTTTCAGTTTGCATGCTCACACCCATAAAGTATGCAATCCAAATTTTAAAAAATTTTTATAATTTTATAAGAATCTCCAATAGCAACCAATATTATGGTCTCTTTGTTTTATATGAACTTCCCAATTTTACAACATTAAGCCATGAGAAGGTCAGAACTAAGTGTAGTGCACTCCTCATTTCCATTTCTTTCTCATTGTGTAACTGTAGTATGGTTAGAGAAACTAGTTCTACTCTGAGCTGGGCCCTGATTAAGTCAATCATGTTTATTTCCCTAGGTAGTGGCCCAGGAATCGTCATGTAAGCCATTTATTCCAAAGCATTCTCTACTAACAGTTTTTGGTCCAGAGGTAGGCATAGGACTTAAGTTGGTCCAGACTGGAGAGAAGAATTCTTGTTCCATGGTGTAGGTAAAGTTACTCTTCCTCTGTTCCTCTGGATGCGTACAAAGAAGCACATTATGGCTATCTTAAGCCTGTGAAGAAAGTCAGTCTCAAGATGGAAACAACACTGTGTACAGCAGATCCATGGACAAAATTACTCTGAGTCTTTGATGCAATCACAGTACCACTGAATCAAACCACCCTGAAGCTTGTCCAACCTCTGTACTTCCTGTTATGTGAGTTTACACATTGTTTGTTTTTTAAAGAAAACTAAAACATATACATATATATAGATAGATAGATAGATATTAACAGGAGCACTTTGTAAAGTAAAAAACAAATAATAACAATAGGACATTATTTAAATAAGTCTCTATTTGCTAACAACTCATGACCCTAAGCAAATCAAATGGCCAGACCCAGATTCAAGGACTAAAATAGAATAGCCACGGACTTCCCTGGTGGTCTGATGATTAAGACACCATGCTTCAAATGCAGGGGGCACAAGTTCGATGCCCTGGTCAGGGAACAAAGATCCCACTTGCCACATGTTCCATTTTTTAAATGTGAGTAGTTCTATGGGTTATCTATTTCCATCCTTGTATTTTTATACTTTCTGTTTCAAATGTAACTCATAAATAGAATTCCATTAAAATTCTTCAGTCTACCACAACAAACTGTTTTTAGCTTTACCAAATTTGTAATTAATTTGTTTTGGATTTAAATCTATCATTTTATTTTGTTTTTGTATTTGCCTTTTAGTCTAGGTTTATTTTTCTCTCCTTTCTTGGCTTCTTTTGGACTTTCTGACTTCATATTTCCATCCCCCTCTTATTAGATTACAAGTTATGCTTTCTATTTCTACTCATTTAGTGATTGCTACATAAATTAAAACATACACATTTAATTTATTCAAATATAAAAACTTTCAATATCTTATCCTCACCTAGGTAATACAGAAGTCTTAGAACATTTTAACTTCACTTTTTCTCGTCTCAACTAATACTGATTTTGATTATCTTAGTTCTATTATTTTAACTCCATTAGAAGTGTTATATAGTCAATATTTATTTTTACTCATACACATATTTACACATTTTTGGCTCTTTGTTCCTTCTTGAATCTCAAACCACCAAACTGCCTAAACTGAAGTACAGCCATAGAATTTATTCTAGTAAAATACTTCTGGTGATAATAATCCCAGTTCTTATTGTTTGAAAATGTTTATTTCATCTTCATTCTTGAAGAATATTATTGCTGGGTATAGAATTATAGGTTGACCTTTTTTAACCCATTAAAAATGTTATTAACATTATCTTCTTGAGTTCATTGTTTTTGCTGATCTAACAGTGGTCAGTCTAACTGTTACTCCTTTTGGTACTCTGCATTTTTCTCTCAAAGCTTTTAGGATTTTATATTTGTCTCAGATTTTCTGCCAAAAAAAAAAAAATAGTGATGTATCTAGGTGTGGATTTCTTTTCATTTGTAATGACTGGAATTTGTTGAACTTCTTGAAGATCTGTAGATACATCAATATTTTTCAGTTTGAGGAAAATTCTCAGCTTTTATCTCCTCAGATATTACAGCGTCCCTATTTTCTATCTCCTCTTCACCTGGGACTCTAATCAACTATAGATTTCATCTATCATCATAATTCTTAATCTCTCTTTTCTACCTTCTACATCTTTTTGTCTATATATGCTGCCTTTTGCATAACTTACTTCAACTCTGTTTCAATTTATCAATTGTTTCTTGGTCTATCCTAATCTGCTACTGAGTAGCTGAATTTTAAATTTGGTTATTATTTGTTTCTAGAAGTTTTACCTAGTTCTTTTTTAACAGTTGAATTAATTTTTATAGTTTCCTATTCCCTAATGATATTTTCAGCTCTTCTTTTATTTCATTAAACACAGTTTTATTAAATTTATTTATTTATTATTTTTTTGGAGTGGGGGGAACTGCGTTGGGTATTCATTGATGTGCACAGGCTTTTTCTAGTTGCGGCTAGTGGGGGCTACACTTCATTGCGGTGCACGGGCTTCTCATTGCAGTGGCTTCTCTTGTAGCAGAGCGCGGGCTCTAGGCATGCAGGCTTCAGTAGTTGTGGCACAAGGGCTCAGTAGCTGTGGCTCACAGGCTCTAGAGTGCAAGCTCAGTAGTTGTGGCACACAGGCTTAGTTGCTCTGTGGCATGTGGGATCTTCCCGGACCAGGGATTGAACCCCTGTCCCCTGCATTGGCAGGCAGATTCTTAACCACTGTGCCACCAGGGAAGTCCCCAACACTGCTGTTTTATACTCTGTGTTGAATGATTGCAATATCTGAAGGCTTTGTGTGTCTTTTCCCTTTGTTTACTGTTTTTTTCCTATTTTTTTCATTATGTCTTGTTTTTCTTTTTTTAACATCTTTATTGGAGTATAATTGCTTTACAATGGTGTGTTAGTTTCTGCTTAATGACAAAGTAAATCAGCTATACATATACATATATCACCATATCTCCTCCCTCTTGCGTTTCCCTCCCATCCTCCCTATCCCACCACTCTAGGTGGTCACAAAACACCAAGCTGATATCCCTGTGCTATGTGCGTGCTTCCGACTAGCTAACTATTTTACATTTGGTAGTGTATATAGATCCATGCCACTCTCTCACTTCGTCCCAACTTGCCCTTCCCCTCCCCATGTGCTCAAGTCCATGCTTTACGTCTGCGTCTTTATTCCTGTCCTGCCCCTAGGTTCATCAGAACCAAGTTTTTTTTTTAGATTCCATATATATGTGTTAGCATAGAGTATTTCTTTTCTCTTTCTGACTTAGTTCACTCTGTATGGCAGACTCTAAGTCCATCCACCTCACTACAAATAAATCAATTTCAATTCTTTTTCATGGCTGAGTAATATTCCATTGTATATATGTGCCACGTCTTCTTTTTTTTTTAATTAATTATATGCAAGATGTTTATCTTATTTTAAAACAGAAATGAAGTTGCAATATACATCATTTTTGCTAATAACTCCAGTTAACACCACTACAGGGCTGATACCAGTTTTTGTTAAAATTAGTACATTTTTTTAAAAACATCTTTATTGGAGTATAATTGCTTTACAATGTTGTGTTAGTTTCTGCGGTATAACAAAGTAAATCAGCTCTATGTATACATATATCCCCATATCTCCTCACTCTTGCATCTCCATCCCACCCTCATTATCCCACCCCTCTAGGTGGTCACAAAGCACCAAGCTAATCTCCCTGTGCTATGCAGCTCCTTCCCACTAGCTATCTACTTTACATTTGGTAGTGTATATATATTGATGCTACTCTCTCACTTCATCCCAGCTTACCCTTTCCCCTCCCTGTGTCCTCAAGTCTATTCTCTACATCTGCATCTTTATTCCTGTCCTGGCCCTAGGTTCATCAGAAACTTTTTGTTGTTGTTGTTAAGATTCCATACATATGCGTTAGCATATGTATTTCTTTTTCTCTTTCTGACTTACTTCACCCTGTATGACAGACTCTAGGTCAATCCACCTCACTATAAATAACTCAATTTTATTTCTTTTTATGGCTGAGTAATATTCCATTGTATATATGTGCCACATTTTCTTTATCCATTCATCTGTCGATGGACACTTAGGTTGCTTCCATGTCCTGGTTATTGTAAATAGTGCTGCAATGAACATTGTGGTACATGACTCTTTTTGAATTATGCTTTTCTCAGGGTATATGCCCAGTAGTGGGATTGCTGGGTCACATGGTAGTTCTGTTTTTTGTTTTTTAAGGAACCTCCATACTGTTCTCCATAGTGGCTGTATCAATTTACATTCCCACCAACAGTGCAGGAGGGTTCCCTTTTCTCCACACCCTCTCCAGCATTTATTGTTTGCAGATTTTTGATGATGGCCATTCTGACCGGTGTGAGGTGATACCTCATTGTAGTTCTGATTTGCATTTCTCTAATGATTAGTGATGTTGAGCATCTTTTCATGTTTGTTGGCAATCTGTATATCTTCTATGGAGAAATGTCGATTTAGCTCTTCTGCCCATTTTTGGATAGGACTGTTTCTTTTTTCTGATATTGAGCTGCATGAGTTCCTTGTATATTTTGGAGATTAATCCTTTGTCAGTTGCTTTGTTTGCAAATATTTTCTCATATTCTGAGGGTTGTCTTTTCATCTTGTTTATGGTTTCCTTTGTTGTGCAAAAGCTTTTAAGTTTCATTAGGTCCCATTTGTTTATTATTGTTTTTATTTCCATTTCTCTAGGAGGTGGGTCAAAAAGGATCTTGCTGTGATTTATGTCATAGACTGTTCTGCCTATGTTATCCTCTAAGAGTTTTATATTGTCTGGCCTTACATTTAGGTCTTTAATCCATTTTGAGTTCATTTTTGTGTACGGTGTTAGGGTGTGTTCTAATTTCATTCTTTTACATGTAGCTGTCCAGTTTTCCCAGCACCACTTATTGAAGAGGCTGTCTTTTCTCCATTGTATATTCTTACCACCTTTATCAAAGATAAGGTGACCATATGTGCGTGGGTTTATCTGTGGGCATTCTATCCTGTTCCATTGATCTATATTTTGGGTTTTGTGCCAGTACCATACTGTCTTGATCACTGAAGATTTGTAGTATAGTCTGAAGTCCAGGAGCCTGATTCCTCCAGCTCTGTTTTTCTTTCTCAAGATTGCTTTGGCTATTTGGGGTCTTTTGTGTATACATACAAATTGTGAAATACTTTGTTCTGGTTCTGTGAAAAATGCCAGTGGTAGTTTGAAAGGGATGGCACTGATGTGTAGATTGCTCTGGGTAGTATAGTCATTTTCACAATGTTGATTCTTCTGGTCCAAGAACATGGTATATCTCTCCATCTGTTTGTATCGTCTTTAATTTCTTTCAGCACTGTCTTATAGTTTTCTGCATACAGGTCTTTTGTCTCCTTAGGTAGGTTTATCCCTCAGTATTTTATTCTTTTTGTTGCAATGGTAAATGGGAGTGTTTCCTTAATTTCTCTTTCAGATTTTTCTTCGTTAGTGTATAGGAATGCAAGAGATTTCTGTGCACTAGTTTTGTATCCTGCTACTTTACCGAAATCATTGATTAGCTCTAGTAGTTTTCTGGTAGCAACTTTAGGATTCTCTACGTATAGTATCATGTCATCTGCAAACAGTAACACTTTTAGTCTTCTTTTCAGATTTGGATTCCTTTTATTTCCTTTTCTTCTCTGATTGCTGTGGCAAGGACTTCAAAAACTGTGTTGAGTAAGGGGGCGAGAGTGGACATCCTTCTCTTCTTCCTGATCTTAGTGGAAATGCTTTCATTTTTTCGCCACTGAGTATGATGCTTACTGTGGGTTTGTCATATACGGCCTTTATTATGTTGTGATAGGTTCTCTCTATGCCTACCTTCTAGAGAGTTTTTATCATAAACGGGCATTGAATTTTGTCAAAAGTTTTTTCTGCATCTATTGAGATGATCATATGGTTTTTATCCTTCAAGTTTTTAATATGGTATATCGCATTGATTGATCTATGTATATTGAAGAATCCTTGCATTCCTGGGATAAACCCCACTTGATCATGGTGTATGACCCTTTTAACATGCTGTTGGATTCTGTTTGCTAGTATTTAGTTGAGGATTTTTGCATCTACGTTCATCAGTGATATTGGCCTGTAGTTTTCTTTCTTTGTGACATCTGTGTCTGGTTTTGGTATCAGGGTGATGGTGGCCTCGTAAAATGAGTTTGGGAGTGTTCCTCCCTCTGCTATATTTTGGAAGAGTTTGAGAAGGATAGGTGTTAACACTTCTCTAAATGTTTGATAGAATTCTCCTGTGAAGCCATCTGGTCCTGGGCTTTTGTTTGTTGGAAGATTTTTAATCACAGTGTCAATTTCAGTGCTTGTGATTGGTCTGTTTATATTTTCTATCTCTTCCTGGTTCAGTCTTGGAAGGTTGTGCATTTCTAAACATTTGTCCATTTCTTCCAGGTTGCCCACTTTATTGGCATACAGTTCTTTCTCTAATTGCTTTAGGTGTAAGGTTAGGTTGTTTATTTGAGTTTTTTCTTGTTTCTTGAGGTAGGACTGTATTGTTATAAACTTCCTTCTTAGAACTGCTTTTGCTGCATCCCATATGTTGTGGGTCATGGTGTTTTCATTGTCATTTGTTTCTAGGTATTTTTTGGTTTCCTTTTTGATTTCTTCAGTGATCTCTTGGTTATTTAGTAGCACATTGTTTAGCCTCCACGTGTTTGTATTTTTTACAGTTTTTTTCCTGTAATTGATATCTAGTCTCATAGCGTTGTGGTCGGAAAAGATACTTGATACAATTTCAATTTTCTTAAATTTACCAAGACTTCATTTGTGACTCAAGATATGATCTATCCTGGAGAATGTTCCATGAGCACTTGAGAAGAAACAGTATTCTGTTGTTTTTGGATGGAATGTCCTATAAATATCAATTAAGTCCATCTTGTCTAAAGTGTCATTTAAAGCTTGTGTTTCCTTATTTATTTTCTGTTTGGCTGATCAGTCCATTGGTGAAAGTGGGGTGTTAAAATCCCCTATTACTATTGTGTTACTGTCAATTTCCCCTTTTATGGCTGTTAGCAATTGCCTTATGTATTGAGGTGCTCCTATGTTGGGTGCATAAATATTTCCAATTGTTATATCTTCTTCTTGGATTGATCCCTTGATCATTATGTAGTGTCTTTCCTTGTCTCTTGTAATATTCTTTATTTTAAAGTCTATTTTGTCTGATATTAGAATTGCTACTCCAGCATTCTTCTGATTTTCATTCACATGGAATATCTTTTTCCATCCCCTCACTTTCAGTCTGTATGTGTCCTTAGGTCTGAAGTGGGTCTCTTGTAGACAGCATATATATAGGTCTTGTTTTTCTATCTATTCAGCCAGTCTGTGTCTTTTGGTTGGAGCATTTAGCCCATTTACATTTCAGGTAATTATCAATATGTATGTTCCTATTACCATTCTTTTAATTGTTTTGGGTTTGTTTTTGTAGGTCTTTTACCTCTCTTGTGTTCCCTGCCTAGAAAAGTTCCTTTAGCATTTGCTGTACACCTGGTTTGGTGGTGCTGAATTCACTTGACTTTTGCTTGTCTGTAAAGGTTTTAACTTCTCTGTCGAATCTGAATGAGATCCTTGCCGGTAATCTTGGTTCTAGGTTTTTCCCTTTAATCACTTTAAATATGCCCTGCCACTCTCTTCTGGCCTGCAGAGTTTCTGCTGAAAGATCAGCTGTTAACCTGATATGGATTCCCTTGTATGTTAATTGTTGTTTTTCCCTTGCTGCTCTTACTATTTTTTCTTTGTATTTCATTTTTGATAGTTTGATTAATATGTGTCTTGGCGTGTTTCTCCTTGGATTTATCCTGTATGGGACTCTCTGTGCTTCCTGGACTTGATTGACTACTTCCTTTCCCATGTTCGGGAAGCTTTCAACTATAATCTCTTGAAATATTTTCTCAGACACTTTCTTTTTCTCTTCCTCTTGGTTTGAATGTTGGTGATTTTAATGTTGTCCCAGAAGTCTCTAAGACTGTCCTCAATTCTTTTCATTCTTTTTCTTTATCCTGCTCTGCGGTAGTTATTTCCACTATTTTATCTTCCAGGTCACTTATCCGTTCTTCTGCCTCAGTTATTCTGCTATTGATTCCTTCTACAGAATTTTTAATTTCATTTATTGGGTTGTCCATTGTTGTTTGTTTGCTCTTTAATTCTTCTTGGTACTTGTTAAACACTTCTTGCATTTTCTCCATTCTATTTCCAAGATTTTGGATCATCTTTCCTATCATTACTCTGAATTCTTTTTCAGGTAGACTGCCTATTTCCTCTTCATTTGTTTGGTCTGGTGGGTTTTTACCTTGCTCCTTCATCTGCTGTGTGTTTCTCTGTCTTCTCATTTTGCTTAACTTACTGTGTTTGGGGTCTCCTTTTCACAGGCTGCAGGTTTGTAGTTCCCGTTGTTTTTGGTGTCTGCCCCCAGTGGCTAAGGTTAGTTCAGTGGGTTGTGTAGGCTTCCTGGTGGAGGGGACTGGTGCCTGTGTTCTGGTGGTTAGGGCTGGATCTTGTCTTTCTGGTGGGCAGGGTCACGTCCAGTGCTGTTTGGTGGTGTCTGTGAACTTAGTATGATTTTAGGCAGCCTCTCTTCTAATGGGTGGGGTTGTGTTCCTGTCTTACTAGTTGTTTGTGTGCCACATCTTCTTTAACCATTCATCCATCGACAGACACTTAGGTTGCTTCCATGTCCTGGCTATTGTAAGTATTGCTGCAATGAACGTTTTGGTACATGACTCTTTTTGAATTATGGCTTTCTCAGGGTATACGCCCAGTAGTGGGATTGCTGGATCCTATGGCAGTTCTATTTTTAGTTTTTTATGGAACCTCCATACTGTTCTCTGTAGCGGCTGTATCAATTTACATTCCCACCAACAGTGCAAGAGGGTCCCCTTTTCTCCACACCCTCTCCAGCCTTTATTGTTTGCAGATTTTTTGATGATGGTCATTCTGACTGGTGTGAGGTGATACCTCATTGTAGTTTCAGTTTGCATTTCTCTAATGATTAGTGATGTTGAGCATCGTTTCATGTGTTTGTTGGCAATCTCTATATCCTCTTTGCAGAAATGTTTGTTTATGTCTTTTGCCCATTTTTGGATTGGGTTGTTTGTTTATTTGATATTGAGCTGCATGTACTGTTTGTATATTTTGGAGATTAACCCTTTGTCAGTTGCTTTGTTTGCAAATATTTTCTCCCATTCTGAGGGTTGTCTTTTTGTCTTGTTTATGGTTTCATTTGCTGTGCAAAAGCTTTTACGTTTCATTAGGTGCCATTTGTTTATTTTTGTTTTTATTTTCCTTTCTCTAGGAGGTGGATCAAAAAGGATCTTACTGTGATTTCTGTCATAGAGAGAGAGTTTTATAGTCTCTGGTCTTACATTTAGGTCTTTAATCCATTTGGAGTTTATATTTCTGTATGGTGTTAGGAACTGTCCTAATTTCATTCTTTTACATGTAGCTGTCCAGTTTTCCCAGGACCACTTATTGAAGAGGCTATCTTTTCTCCATTGTATATTCTTGCCTCCTTTATCAAATGTAAGGTGACCATATGTGCGTGGGTTTATCTCTGGGCTTTCTATTCTGTTCCATTGATGTATATGTTTATTTTTGTGCCAGTACCATACTGTCTTGATTACTGTAGCTTTGTATTATAGGCTGAAGTCAGGGAGCTTGATTCCTCCAACTCCGTTTTTCTTTCTCAAGATTGCTTTGGCTATTCGGAGTCTTTTGTGTTTCCATACAAATTGTGAAATTTTTTGTTCTACTTCTGTGAAAAATGCCATTGGTAGTTGATAGGGATTGCATTGAACCTGTAGATTGCTTTGGGTAGTATAGTCATTTTCACAATGTTGATTCTTCTGGTCCAAGAACATGGTACATCTCTCCCTCTGTTCGTATCATCTTTAATTTCTTTCATCAGTGTCTTATAGTTTTCTGCCTACAGGTTTTTTGTCTCCCTAGGTGTGCTTATTCCTAGGTATTTTATTCTTTTTGTTGTAATGGTAAATGGGAGTGTTTCTGTAATATCTCTTTCAGATTTTTCATCTTTAATGTATAGGAATGCAAGAGATATCTGTGCATTAATTTTGTATCCTGCTACTTTACCAGATTCATTGATTAGCTCTAGGAGTTTTCTGGTAACATCTTTAGGATTCTCTATGTATAGTATCATGTCATCTACAAACAGTGACAGCTTTACTTCTTTTCTGATTTGGATTCCTTTTCTTTCTTTTACTTCTCTGATTGCTGTGGCTAAAACTTCCAAAACTATGTTGAATAATAGTGGTGAGAGTGGACAACCTTGTCTTATTCCTGATCTTAGTGGAAATGGTTTCAGTTTTTCACCATTCAGAACGATGTTGGCTGTGGGTTTGTCATATAGGGCCTTTATTATGTTGAAGTAAATTCCCTCTATGCCTACTTTCTGGAGGGTTTTTATCATAAATGGGTGTTGAATTTTGTTGAAAGCTTTTTCTGCATCTATTGAGATGATCATATGGTTTTTATCCTTCAATTTGTTAATATGGTGTATACGTTGTTTGATTTGTGTGTATTGAAGAATCCTTGCATTCCTGGGATAAAACCCACTTGATCATAGAGTATGATCCTTTTAATGTGCTGTTGGATTCTGTTTGCTAGTATTTAGTTGAGGAGTTTTGCATCTATGTTCATCAGTGATATTGGCCTGTAGTTTTCTTTTTTTGTGACATCTTTGGTTTTGGTATCAGGGTGATGGTGGCCTCGTAGAATGAGTTTGGGAGTGTTCCTCCCTCTGCTATACTTTGAAAGAGTTTGAGAAGAATAGGTGTTAGCTCCTCTCCAAATGTTTGATAAAATTCTCCTGTGAAGACCTCTGGTCCTGAGCTTTTCTTTATTGGAAGATTTTAAAACACAGTTTCAATTTCAGTGCTTGTGTTTGGCCTGTTTGTATTTTCTATTTCTTCCTGGTTCAGTCTTGGAAGGTTGTGCTTTTCTAAGTATTTGTCCATTTCTTCCAGGTTGTCCATTTTATTGACATATAGTTGCTTATAGTAATCTCTCATGATCCTTTGTATTTCTGCAATGTCCGTTGTTTCTTCTCCTTTTTCATTTCTAATTCCGTTGATCTAAGTCTTCCTTTTTTTCTTGATGAGTCTGGCTAATGGTTTATTATTTTTGTTTATCTTCTCAAAGAACCAGCTTTTAGTTTTATTGATCTAGGCTATTGTTTCTTTCATTTCTTTTTCATTTATTTCTGATCTTTATGATTTCTTTCCTTCTGCTAAATTTGGGGTTTTTTCATTCCTCTTTCTCTGTTTGCTTTAGGTGTAAGGTTCGGTTATTTATTTGAGACTTTTCTTGTTTCTTGAGGTAGTATTGTATTGCTATAAACTTCCCTCTTAGAAATGCTTTTGCTGCATCCCATAAGTTTTGCATCATCATGTTTTCATTGTCATTTATTTCTAGGCATTTTTTGATTTCCTCTTTAATTTCTTCAGTGATCTTTTGGTTATTTAATAGTGTATTGTTTGGCCCCATGTGTTTGTAATTTTCACATTTTTTTCTTGTAATTGATATCTAGTCTCATAACATTGTGTTCAGAAAAGATACCTGATACAATTTCAATTTTCTTAAATTTACCAAGACTTCATTTGTGACCCAAGATATGATCTATCCTGGAGAATGTTCCATGAGCACTTGAGTAGAAATTCTAATCTGTTATTTTTGGATGGAATGTCTTATAAATATCAATTAAGTCCATCTTGTTTAATGTGTCATTTAAAGCTTGTGTTTCCTTATTTATTTTCATTTTGGATGATCTGTCCATTGGTGAAAGTGTGGTGTTAAAGTCCCCTACTGTGATTGTGTTACTGCCAATTTCCCCTTTTATGGCTGTTAGTATTTGCCTTATGTATTGAGGTGCTCCTATGTTGGGTGCATAAATATTTACAATTGTTATATCTTCTTAGATTGATCCCTTGATCATTATGTAGTGCCCTTCTTTGTCCCTTGTAATAGTCTTTATTTTAAAGTCTATTTTGTCTGATATGAGAATTGCTACTCCAGCTTTCTTTTGATTTCCATTTGCATGGAATATCTTTTTCCATCCCCTCACTTTCAGTCTGTATGTGTCCCTAGGTCTGAAGTGGGTCTCTTGTAGACAACATATATACAGGTCTTGTTTTTGTATCCATTCAGCCAGTCTATGTCTTTTGGTTGGAGCATTTAATCCATTTACATTTAAGGTAGTTATTGATATGTATGTTCCTATTACCATTTTCTTAATTGTTTTGGGTTTGTTTTTATAGGTCTTTTCCTTCTCTTGTGTTTCCTGCCTAGAGAAGTTCCTTTGTCTTAGAAGTTCCTTTGTTGTAAAGCTGGTTTGTTGGTGCTGAATTCTCTTACCTTTTGCTCTCTGTAAAGGTTTTAATTTGTCCATCAAATCTGAATGACATCCTAGCTGAGTAGAATAATCTTGGTTGTAGGTTTTCCCCTTTCATCACTTTAAATATGTCCTGCCACTCCCTTCTGGCTTGCAGAGGTTCTGCTGAAAGGTCAGCTGTTAACCTTAAGGGGATTCCCTTTTATGTTATTTGTTGTTTTTCTCTTGATTCTTTTAATATTTTTTCTTTGTATTTAATTTTTGATAGTTTGATTAATATGTGTCTTGACATGTTTCTCCTTGGATTTATCCTGTATGGGACTCTCTGTGCTTCCTGGACTTGACTGAGTATTTCCTTGCCCATGTTAGGGAAGTTTTCAACTATAATCTCTTCAAATATTTTCTCAGACCGTTTCTTTTTCTCTTCTTCTTCTGGGACCCCTATAATTGTAATATTGGTGCATTTAATGTTGTCCCAGAGGTCTCTGAGACTGTCCTCAGTCTTTTCATTCTTTTTTCTTTATTCTGCTCTGCGGTAGTTATTTCCACTATTTTATCCTCCATGTTACTTATTTGTTCTTCTGCCTCAGTTATTCTGCTATTGATTCCTTGTAGAGAATTTTTTATTTCATTTATTTTGTTGTTCATCATTGTTTGCTCTTCAGTTCTTCTAGGTTCTTGTTAAACGTTTCTTGTATTTTCTCCATTCTGTTTCCAAGATTTTGGATCATCTTTCCTATCATTACTCTGAATTCTTTTTCAGGTAGACTGCCTATTTCCTCTTCATTTGTTTCGTCTGGTTGGTTTTTACCTTGCTTCTTCATCTGCTGCATATTTCTCTGTCTTCTCATTTTGTTTAACTTACTGTGTTTGGGGTCTCCTTTTCAGAGGCTGCAGGTTCATAGTTCCCATTGTGTTTGGTGTGTGCCCCCAGTGGGTGAGGTTGGTTCAGTGACTTGTGTAGGCTTCTTTGTGTAGGGGACTGGTGCCTGTGTTCTGGTGGGTGGGGCTGGATCTTGTTTTTCTGGTGGGCAGGGCTGTGTCCAGTGGTGTGTTTTGGGGTGTCTGTCAACTTATTATGATTTTAGGCGGCCTCTCTGCTAATGGGTGGGTTTGTGTTCCTGTCTTGCTAGTTCTTTGGCATGGAGCATGCAGCACTGGAGCTTGCTGGGCATTGAGTGGAGCTGGCCTTAGCATTGAGATGGGGATCTCTGGGAGAGCTCTTTCCAATTGATATTACATGGGGCTGACAGGTTTCTGGTGGTCCAATGTCCAGAACTCAGCTCTCCTACCTTAGAGGCTCAGGCCTGACACCAGGCCAGAGCACCAAGACCTTGTCAGCCACACGGCTCAGAAGAAAAGGGAGAAAAAAGATAGAAAAAAATTTTTTTAATAAAATTTTTAAAATTATTAAAATAATAAAAAAAGAAGGGAGCAACCAACCAAAAAAGTAATCCACCAATGATAACAAGCGCTAAAAACTAAACTAAGATAAACATAAAAATCAGAAACAAATCAGTCACAGACAGCAAACCCCGAGTCTACAGTTGCTCCCAATGTCCACCGCCTCAATTTTGGGATGATTCATTGTCTATTCAGGTATTCCACAGATGCAGGGTACATCAAGGTGAATGTGGGGATTTAATCTGCTGCTCCTGTGGCTGCATGGAGAAATTTTCCTTTCTCTTCTTTGTTGTCACAGCTCCTGGGGTTCAGCTTTGGTTTTCGCCCCACCTCTGCATGTAGTTTGCCCTCAGGCATCTGTTCCCTGCCCAGACAGGAGGGGTTTAAAGCAGCAGCTGATTAGGACACTCTTGCACACTCAGGCTGCAGGGAGGGAGAAGTATGGTAATCATAATTGGAATGCAAGGCAAGCCTGCAGCGCCAGGCCAACATGACGTTACAACAGCCTGAGGCATGCCTTGTGTTCCCCCCAGGAAGTTGTCCCTGGATCATGGGACCCTGGCATTGGCGGGCTGCACAGTCTCCAGGGTGGGGCGGGGTGTGGATAGTGACCTGTGCTTGCACACAGGATTCTTCGTGGCAGCAGAAACAGCAATAGCGTTTCATGCCTGTCTCTGGGATTCAAGCTGATAGCCACGGCTCACGCCCATCTCTAGAGCTCACTTAAGCGGTGCTCTGCCTTCTGTGGGCACACGGGGAAGGAATCCCCTCTCCTCACGCACCCTGAAACAATGGTCTCTTGCATCTTTGGCAGGTCCAGACTTTTTCTCGGACTCCCTCCCAGTTAGCTGTGGTGCACTAGCCCCCTCAGGCTGTCTTTATGCAGCCAACCCCAGTCCTCTCCCTGGGGTCTGACCTCCAAAGCCCGAGCCTCAGCTCCCAACCCCACTCTCCCCAGCAGGTGAGCAGACAAGCATCTCAGGCTGGTGAGTGCTGGTCAGCACCGATCCTCTGTGCAGGAATCTCTCTGCTTTGCCCTCTGCATCCCTGTTGCTGTGCTCTCCTCCATGGCTCTGAAGCTTCCCCCCTAGCCACTCCCCATCTCCACCAGTAAGGGGCTTCCTAGTATGTGGAAACTTTTCCTCCTTCACAGCTCCCTCCCAGAGGTGCAAGTCCCATCCCTATTCTTTTGCCTCTGCTTTTTCTTTTTTCTTTTGCCCTACCCAGGTATGTGGGGATTTTCTTACCTTTTGGGAAGTCTGAGGTCTTCTGCCAGCGTTCAGTAGGTGTTCTGTACGAGTTGTTCCACATGTAGATGTATTTTTGATGTATTTGTGGGGAGGAAGGTGATCTCCATGTCTTACTCCTCTGCCATCTTGAAGGTCCCCCCCTATGTTTTGTTTTCTTGTATGCCTGGTTATCTTTTACTGTGTGCTGGTCATTGTTATTGAATAAATATTTGTAAAAATAATTTTATGTATAGGATAAAGTTGCCTTCCTCCAGAGAGAATTTGTTTTTGTTTCTGCCTAGTGCCTGGGTGTATTACCAGTCTGGGGACTACCTTGAACCAATTTCAAATATTTATATTTTCCTGACCAACTGAAGTGATGTGAAGCCAGCTGAAAAAACAAAAATAACTGTGTAAGGGCAAATTTTCTTCTGGTTTGGTCTTTCCCAGAGAATTGTACCTTTTGAAATCCTGACTCATTGAAGAGAGGGTATAAGACTTCTTATTGGTCTAACCCTGGAAAAGGATTTCTGTATTCTCTTGCCTCACAAGGCTCCTAAAGTTAAAGTTTAAATTTGCCAGGGTTGGCAAGTACTTTCAGGGTAAAAGAGGATTTAATGTTCTGCTTAATTCTATGAGTTCCCTTTTTCCCTTCACTTTTGGCTCTTCAATGCTTTTTTAAATTAAAAAATATTGTTCTGCATTTTTAGTTATTTTCATGAGGGAGTTTGATCCAAATAACCTAAACCACCACTATGAGAAACTATTAGTCTTTATTCATATGTCATTGTGCATTTTGCCTGATTATTTGGTTTGGATATGTTCCTAATACTAAAATTTCTGGATGAAAGGGAAAACATATTGTTAAGGCTTCTGATACACATAGATACAAAATAAAATGAAAAAATCTTTCCTTGTCTTATAACTCTTAGTATTTACTCACTTAACAACTTTCATATATAACATATAGCAGTGTTAATTATATTAATCAGGTTGTACATTACATCCCTAGTACTTATTTACCTTATAACTGGAAGTTTGTTCCTTTTGATCATCTTCATCCAATTCCTCCTCCCCCCACTCCCCACCTTTGTAACCACAAATCTGATCCTTTTTTCTATGAGTTCATTTGTTTGTTTGTTTTTGAAGTATAATTAACCTAAGCCACTGTTAGTTTCTGGTGCACAGCATAGTGATTTGATATTTCTATACATTATAAAATGATCACCTCTGTTTGTTTCTTTTTAATGTTTTCTATCTCTTTGTTAAACTTCTCATTTTGCTCTTGTATTGTTTTCCTGATATTATTAAATTGTTTATCTATGTTCTCTTGTAGCTCTCTGTATCTTTAGAGAAATTATTTTGAATTCTTTGTACAGAAATTCTTGGATCTCCATTTCTTTGGGACCAATTATTGGAGGTTTACTGTATTCCTTTGGTGGAGTCATATTTCTATGATTCTTCATGATCCCTATAATTTTGTGTAGGTGTTTGTGCATTTGAAAAAGCAGTCACTTCTCCCAGACTTTATGGACTGACTTTAAAGGAAACCTTTCACCTGTGGTTGGGGGCATGCTGGGTCAAGAGTCTAGTGGTACAGGGTGCCAAATGTGGGGTTTTGTGGTGGCCCTTGGTCTTGGGGGCATGATATCTCTTTAGCTCAAGTCACTGGAGTCCACAGCATCAACAACTGTGTGGTCCTTGGTAAGCACTGCAAAGGGTCCATAGTGGCTGCAAGGACTGTTGGGGTCCTCAGTAGCACCTCCAGGTGCAGTATCTAGGGACCTGGGTAAGTAGCAGTGGTGGCCAGCAGTATGCACATACTTGGCTGTGGGGGCCAGATGCAGATTCCTAGTAGTTGCACAGGCCAATTGCTGACACACACACACAATGGGGGCCAGGGCAGATGGTAAGGGCCAGGACCAACAGTGGCAGCTGCAGAGGCCCTGGCTATAGGCATATTATTCCTGTGGCTGCACCCTCTCCCCCTGCGTGTATACAACACAGTGAAAACTAGTGATAAGGGTCAGGATGGGGGCATGAGGTGCACAGCTGGTGAGACTTGCTACACTTGGGCACAATGGTACCAGCCAATGACAAAAGACAGGAACTGATCTGGGACCACAAGCAGCTGTGGGCACCCTGGCTGTTGGTGTGTTAACCTGTGAATACACACTCTCTCCCTGGGTGTGCATGCTGTGGTGGAGGCTAGCGACAGGCCAGTGGGTGCAGGTGCACAGCTGGAGGGGCTATCAAAGAGTGTGACCATGAGCACAAATGTGAGGGTCAGCTTGGGGAATCCTGGCTGGAGTCTTACATTCATGCAGTCACAGAGGCCTTGGATGGCTGCTGGTGTGGTTCCTAAGGTCCAGCAAAGGCAAGGAGGGGAGAAAGCGAGGATGGACTCAGGCAGCTGTCATCAGCAAGTGTGAATACCTGCGGGGCAAAAGCTCGTGAAATCTTCAGGGGATCTGTGGTGGCTGTGTTGGCCATTGCTTTGTCAGTGGCAAAATGTTCCGAGTTTGTCTGCAGAGCAGGTCTCTCTGAACTGCAATCACTCCCACTGTGAGTCTGCTAATAAGAGCTTCTGCTTTTCTTCCTTATTCCTTGCCAGCTTTGTATGTGTTAACTTTGCCAGTCTGGGTTGGGTGAAACCAAAGCGGGATTTTTGCATAGTGCCCTGAGAGGCTGGAGAAGCTGGTCACTCATTCCACTCTTCCTTTCCTTGTGAGAGAAATTCTTTCTAGCTGGGAAATTAGTTCTTGGTGCTGAACAATGCTGACTTGTGGAATGGGATGATCAAGACAAAATGAAGCTGTCTTCCTTCTCTTCTTGTGTAATTATTCTGAGGTTTTTTTGTTCCACTGTGTTGCTAAAACTTCTTAAGTGGACTCTGGAGATCTTCCAGAGCTGTTTTATTTGTGGATAGCTGTCCAATTGTTCATCTTTGTCAAGGAAAGGGGAAGCTAGGTTCTTCTACATCACATTTTCCCTGCCTCCACAATCTTCATCTTAATTCAAGTTTCAAAATATGTCTGTGTGTGTGTGTGTTTCTGAGTTCTTTCTCTTGTTCTGTTAGTCTATTTCTCTATCTATGAGCCAATATCAGGGCCTTATTGACAGTAGCTTTATGATAAATCTTGACATCCAATGGAGCTAATTCTTCCACCTTATTTCTCTTCTTTAATAGTGTCCCAGCTATTGTTGGCCATATGCATTTTTTGTCAAAAAATACATACATAATTATATTATCTATGAATAATGACAAATTGTTCCTTTATTTTTATATACACTTCAATATTCTCCCTCTCTCTGTCTCTCCCTTCCACTCTCTCTCTTTACCTTTTTGTAATGGCTTGGATTTCTGGTACAATACAGAAAATACTGATGTTAGCAGGCACCTATTTTGCTCCAAATCTCAAATGGAAAAATATTAATATTTTTCCATTAAGGATGATTACAGTAGATTTTTGAGGCTATCTTTTTCAGAGTAAGGAAATTCCTTTCTTTTTTGAATTTACTTAAAGTTGTTATAAATGTTACTTGAATTTTGTCAAATGTTTTTTCTGCATCTATTGAGATATTCATATAATTTTCCTCTTTTTAACTGTTAAATCAGCCTTCCATTATTGAAATAAACTCAACTTGATTGTTATCTAAGAGACTCCCTTATATTGCTGTATTTGGTTTACCGATATTTGTAAAAGATGTTTGCATCCATATTCATAAGAAAGATTGTCCTTTCATTTTCCTTTCTTATATTTTCTGAAGGAGAAATGTTAATAAAAACTAGTCTAAAGTCTGTAAGTTCTCTAGATATTCCACACTCTACCCTGGATTGAACCATACCAGCAAAGCATTGTTTATCTGACCCTCCTTCAAAACTTTTACTTTGCATTTTGGTGTGTTGTCATTGATCTCTCATAAATAACAAACCTTCATTGTGTTTATTGTAAAGATGGTGTTAAGGACATGGTTCATCATGTTGGTTTTAGTCTCCTTTTGAGGATTCTCAGGAGAAATTTCTCTCATACCTTAACATTAGAATGGTGTTGCTTTTCCTGAACTATTTGGTTTTTGTCAAGGGTCACAGTTTTCAAGGACTATGCATTTTTATCAGGTTTAAAATTGTTATTTCTCTTAGCAAGTGACTGCATAGAATGCATTTTCAGTTCTCTATCCTAAGGAAACAATACTAAAATTGGATATTGAAAAAATATTTAGTACAAATCTGTTTATTATACAGTAGTCTCCCTTTGTTTATAGGGGATATGTTCCAAGGCACCCAGTGGATTCCTGAAACTGTGGATAGTAGTGAATCCTATATATACTATGCTCTTTCCTATACATACATACCTATGATAAAGTTTATAATTTATAAGTTAGGCATAGTAAGAGATTAACAACAATAACTAATAAAATGGAACAATTATAGCAATAAACTGTAACAAAGGTCACGTGAATGTTGTGTGTGTGTGCCTCTTTCTCTCTCAAAATGTCTTATTGTAGAAATGTAATGCCTTTTCCATCTTAACTAAGTGCTTACCACACACTATGACTGTAACTTTTTCAGTTTGAGGTGCAACAGCAAAACTAACATGAATTTCTTTTTCCTTATTCACAATTTCATGAAGATTTGTTCTTACTGTAGATCTTAGCAACGTCAGCATACAATTTTTTTTCTTTCCTTTTTAAGTCGAGAACGTTTACCTTTTCACTTAAAGGAAGCACTTTATGGTTTCTCTTTGGCATATACCAAATTGCCAGTATCATTTCTCTTGTGCTTTGGGGTCATTATTAAGTAAAATAAATGTTAATTAAACACAAGCACTCTGACACTGCAACAGTCGATCTGGTAACCCAGATAGCTACTAAGTGAGTCATGGATGGGATACTCTGGACAAAGGAATGATTCATGTCCCAGGCAGGACAAGTCCGGATAATGGGGATTTCACCATGCTACCCAGAACAGTGTGCAACTTAAAACTTATGAATTGTTTATTTCTGGAATTTTCCATTTAATATTTTCAGACCATGGTTGATTGCAGGTAACTGAAACCGTGGAAAGTGAAACCACGGATAAAGGGGGGGTCTATTGTAGTTCTATAAATAATATTTATGATAAAAAATAATATCCAATTACATCAGCATGGGTTGGTCAATTATGGAACAGAACATGATGAAATGTTACACATCTACCTAAAAAGATGAATTCAAAGAGTTTAAAATAACAAGAAATACATGTGCCACTATAAAAAAAAAGCAATGTGAAGACGTGCATTGCATATTGAGAATAGCCTTAAATATGTAAAGCTACATATTCTACATATGAATGTAGAATGTAGAAAACTACAAATATGTAAAACCAGATATTATTCATAACTGTAGGTAATGGATTTATGGGTGATCTTTTTCTTTTTTAATCTTATAATCAGAAGACAAAGTTTACCTTAAAAGTTTTTTTTTTTAATTCAATACTGTATCATAGTGTAACTAGAACAGGCACAAAGATGGAAGATTCTGCTATACTGTATCATAGAGAATTAAGGGCAGAATAAGTTCAGTACCCTGGACAGCTCACTGGCAGTGCGGCTGTTCTGGCTGTGTAGAAAACAGCCTTCATCCTAAGAATGTGAAATTTATGTAGTTGGCTATATCTAAGTAAAACTTTATTTTGAGCATTCTTGCCTACTTTTTGCCAGCTTTTGCCCCTTGGAGCTATGGAATCAACTTCATATTTTCAAGCTTTGTTTGGAAACCGGGACCAATTTTGTAGACAATAAACCTCAGAGGCAAGGACATTAAACCAAAGGAAGATGTTGGAAAATATCAGCTAGCATCTTGGAGAGTAGGGTAACTGTTGCAGGAATTTATCTCACTTGCCTTAGCTCAAACACACAGTTCAGATTTGTTGTTTTTAATCAGAAACTATTCTAGATGTCATTAGCTAGCTTAACCTTGGATATTTATGATCTTAGAATGTTATTCAGACTTCAAAAGCAATTTGAATTAAGATTTATTTTCTTTTTTCCTCCCATCTTTCCTTCCTTTAGTCTTATCTTTCTTTTTTGTTTTATAGTTACTTTCCTCTCTCTGAGGTCCCTGTGAGAAAAATACTGATAGAGCAGAGAAAGCTGAACTTTTTATGAGTTTGGACTAACGCTGCACTAATGGTGATGTTATGTTACAATCATACTAAAATAGGCCAAGGTAAACAAGAATGGAGTTTTATACTAACTAGAGTTTAAAATGCTTAAAAATCTTTTAGGAACCAGATGGCCATTCAAATAGTTTCTCCTTCTAAAATACGTTGGCTTATCACAATTAACAGGGGAGAAATCTAAATTCTCCCTGGAAATGTAAAAAAAAAAATGTATAAAGGCCCACACATCCCTCCAAGTCAAGTTACAATGAGGAGAACAACCTCATGTTAAGTTTACTGGGTCAAAAAATACAAATGAGCCTGAGTCCTTGTGCCGTCTTTGATCTGTGGTATCATATCTGGTTGCTTACTTCTGGACTTCTCAGTATTTTAGAAAAAATAAACTTAGAATTAAAAAAAAGCACTTTAGAGTGTTTCTCTAACTCACAGCTAAATACAGTCGTCTTAAAAATGAAGGGTAGTCATTACTGAACAGGGTTCATTAAGTATTTAGCATTTATTTATTACCTATTTTCTATGTGATAGGCACTGTGTGATACCCTATGGATACAAAGAAGGCTGTTCTGAGTTTTCTGAAGTGTACCTGCCTTGCCTCTTTAACTGTTGGGAGGCTGTTATGGAATAGGTATTCCTATGTCTTATCAGTCTTCATAGGGTTGCAGTGCTGGTAGGTTACCAACAGCAGAATCCTGTGAGCTTGGGAATAATTTTAAAGGGAGGATATTGACTCTGGTCACAAGAATTCTTTGAGCTAGTAACAAGGGATTGACATAGCATAGTGGTTAGGAGTATGGACCCTGGAATTAGAGTAGGAGGTTCAAATTCTGGCTCTACCACATACAAATTGTAAGACCTGAGTTAGTAAGTTGACCTGCTAAACCTCAGTTTCTTCATCTGTAAAGTGGGAATAACAATAGTACCTACCTCATAGAGTTATTAAATGTAGTTATTAAATGTGTGAATTAAATGTAGAAAAATCACTTAACAGTATCCCTGGCATGAAATAAGTGCTCAAAATATGAGATATTATTATCATTATTATTATTTAAATAAAACATAAAAATACAGCTATTGCCTACATACACAAAAGGAAGAGATGAATCATATATTATTCTGAAGGATGGGGGAACAGATAGGGTGCGTCAGGGAAGACTTCATGGAACAGCTGTATTTTAGCAGCACCAATCTGATGTTGGGCCAATTTGAAGTCAGTTTCTCCCAAAATGACTGTCAGCATCAGGGATCTAAAAAAACCCTGTTTAGCCACATTCCATTCTAGCCGTTAACCAAGTTATTGGCTGTAGTGAGTGATGTATGTTCCGAAGAACTGGAGACCAACCTGGGACTCATGATGTAGTGACTTCATCACCATCTGGCATGAGTGTCAGAGGAATCAATCACAGAGCTCGCTGCCACATGTTTAAGTTTCATACTCCCTGAGGATCTCCATTTGGAAATGTAACACACTGTCTCTTCAAAGAAGCAACATCCTTAACCGGAGCTGCTCTATCATTCACATTTCCCCAAAGACCCATTTTTTTGTAATTTTAAGAACTTGCCCAGAGAGGATTATATTTAGTAATTCTGGTAGTGTGTAGGGGAGGAGCTAATTCCTAAATATTAATTATATATACATAATCATCAGGCCATTTTCTCATTAAAACCAGGTAAGTCTAAAAAAATCTGCATTCTCTTGTTGTTCAACACTCTTAAGTTTTAATGAAGTCCCTCAGGCTTTAAGGCCAATTGAAACGAAGAGAAAAGTATTAAACTTTAAAACAATGATTTATGGAACTCATTATAATTAATTATCTAACCCCCCTCCCTTTTACCAGTGTATTCTAAGATCGTCATTTGTTAAAAGCTGTCAACTCTGCTCTCTTTTTAGATCAAGCTATCCCAGGTTTAGAGATACAGATGTCTAGAAAATATTTTCCCCTCTATTTGTGCTCCTTTACCAACCTTCTCTCTCGCATTCATAAGCATGGGGTAGGAAGGTTCTGAATGATTACTTGAGTTATACCCTTAAGGGGTGGAGGTAGGTAGCTGCAGGGTTTCTTCAGCAGTTCAACCATGTCAGAACTCAGATGCTTTCTCAGTGATTCTTCGAATCTTTCTCCAGTGATTACAAGACTGCTGCAGTATCTCCAAGCATTAAAAAAAATTCATTGAACAAATATATATAAAAGCAGACATTGAGAGGCAAAGGTTTCTCTACATCCTCATCAAGGGGGAAAGCTTCTTAGAATTACTCCAGGAGACTACATCTTATATCTCAGCCTAGATTAGGTCTATCTCATGTACAAAGCTTTGGCATTTGACTCATCAATATAATTTTAACTTTTATAATTTTATGAAAATTTCAATGTCAAAACACCCTAGCATCCCAATTTCTTGACCTCCTCTTTTTTTCAGCCCCTGAATTCCTGACCACATCTTACATGTTATCACTCTTCATTTCGAAATGATGAATGATAATGACTAAAGCCTCATGAACTTCTAATTCTCTCCCTCTCCTATCAGACCATCATACCTGTGGTCTGATAATGACATTCAATCACTTTGCTTTTGTCTCTCTCATCCTCAAAGTTTAACAGTCCCCTCAAATTTTTACTTTCACTTCTCTCCAGCTGAGGCACTCACTGTATAACCCTCTGTTCCCAGCATCTTCAACTCTCTTGTCTCATAGTCTCCCTGTTACATCTGCCAAACATGGATTTATCCAACCATCTGGCCCTTCTACTCCTATTTGGACTGGTGGAGAACATAAGACAAACATGCAGATTGGTGTCACTTCAAAAATATGGTGTAAATTCTCCACTGCATTTCTTGGAAATTCTCTTACATACTAGAAGTCAGTCTTGTCTCATACTTTCAGTGTCTATTCAAAATATTTACTTCTCTCCTCAGCTGCCAAACACTACATCTATTTCCTATCTTTTGTCAGATAGACCTGTTTCCATTTCACAGAAAAAGTAGAAACATTTTGTGTAGTGAAGTAACAATAATCATTCATACACAATATTAATAAGGTCATGAATCCACAAGAGTCTTTAGTTTGTTTATAGGAAAAATTTTGAGATTTTTCTGAAAAGAGAGTTTATATATATATATATATATATATATATAATCACTGTGTGTATTTACATATAATTGTATTTACATAAAGATGTCTGCAATTTACAATGAAATGCATAAGGAATAACATATAAAAGCAGATTTTAGGTTACAGTTTATAGGTCACAGCAGTCATCTCTGAAGTAGGCTGTCACAACAAAACATCTCCTTTGTTGTATGCACAATGGAAGACTAACTTTTATTTGTTAGTTAGTTACTCAGATAATTAGCCTTCCAACAGAAAAGGGAAGAGAATGTTTACAAATTCAAAATGTTAACACAAGTCCCTATACTGGACTAAATAATAGGTTCAATGTTATTTTATGGTTTTTGGTCCCTAACTTTATCTTAAAATTTTTTCTTAAATGGATTTATTGTTTATAATTCCACTTTATTTCACATATACATCAACAGTTCTTTCTTCCCTCTTGTCTTTTCAGAATTTCCTTCACAAGGAGCTGCTAATTAGATGGACCATATTCTCAAAAGTACACCCAGGAATTTCACTTGTTAGCACTAAATGAAAGGAGTTAGAGTCTGTCATACAGAGTGAAGTAAGTCAGAAAGAGAAAAACAAATACAGTATGCTAACACATATATATGGAATCTAAGGGAAAAAAAAAAAAAAAAAAGAGGTCATGAAGAACCTAGTGGCAAGATGGGAATAAAGACACAGACCTACTAGAGAATGGACTTGAGGATATGGGGAGGGGGAGGGGTGAGATGTGACAGGGTGAGAGAGTGTCATGGACATATATACACTACCAAATGTAAAATAGATAACTAGTGGGAAGCAGCCGCATAGCACAGGGAGATCAGCTCGGTGCTTTGTGACCACCTAGAGGGGTGGGATAGGGAGGGTGGGAGGGAGGGAGATGCAAGAGGGAAGAGATATGGCAACATATGTATATGTGTAACTGATTCACTTTGTTGTAAAGCAGAAGCTAGCACACCATTGTAAAGCAATTATACTTCAATAAAGATGTTTAAAAAAAAAAAAAAAGAAAGAGAGAAAGTTTAAGGAAAACTAAACACTTAAAAATAAAAAGAAGAAAATAAGGTTTGGAACGTGGGGCAAATAATATTCTACCTCGTCAGTAGGGTCAGGTCTGGGAGCAATGAGAAAGAAACGAGATTCAAGGAGAAGGTGGAAGAAGGACAGAGAACATTTTACAAGATGGGTCTAGGATGATAGCTACACCACCCTAAAATATTTGGGGAATGAGACAGAGCATATATAATAGTTGAACTTTACATTTGCTTTTCCTCTTGAGAATCTACAATTCCATGAGATATTACATTCTGACTGTGAGATCAGCCAGGCATTAGGAGTCCTAGGTCATGCTCAGACAGGAAAGGGCAGAGAATGGTCAGGAGGGTGCCCAAACAACAACAATCTGTCCTTTCCCTGCCACAGGTGAACTTTTTATGGAAGAGAATAATTAACCATTGGATCAAACTCCTTAGTTTGTACTCCTTGGGTTTTCTTCTCTTCTATGAGTATACATATATTTTATATATATATATATATATATATATATATACTCATTCATTCATTTCCTTTATCTCCATGACCCACTCCATTCTCCTCCTCTCATAGGCAACTACTCTAACACATTTAATGAGTATCTTTTGCTTTTAGGACCTAATGCCAAATGTTTTAACTTACCTTAGTGATGCTGCTGTATTACATAAAACACATATGCAATATGTATTGCATATGTACTATTATGTATATTATATATAGTACATACTATATATATTTATAGACATATAATACATACTATATATATTTAAATATATAATATTTCTATAATATTTTGTACTTATTTCACTCAAGATTACGTTTTTAAGATTCATACTTTTTACATATGTAGAAGCAGTTACTTCTAACTGCTGCTGAGTACTCTATCCCTTGGATATTTAAAGAAGTGTCTGGGGCTTCCCTGGTGGCGCAGTGGTTGAGAATCTGCTTACCAATGCAGGGGACACGGGTTAGAGCCCTGCTCTGGGAAGATCCCACATGCCGCGGAGCAACTAGGCCCGTGAGCCACAATTACTGAGCCTGCGCGTCTGGAGCCTGTGCTCTGCAACAAGAGGAGGCTGCGCAGGATACAAAATTAATGCACAGAAATCTCTTGCATTCCTGTATACTAATGATGAAAAATCTGAAAGTGAAATTAAGAAAACACTCCCGTTTACCATTGCAACAAAAAGAATAAAATACCTAGGAGTAAACCTACCTAAGGAGACAAAAGACCTGTATGCAGAAAATTATAGGACACTGATGAAAGAAATTAAAGATGATACAAATAGATGGAGAGATATACCATGTTCTTGGATTGGAAGAATAAACATTGTGAAAATGACTCTGCTACCCAAAGCAATCTACAGATTCAATGCAATCCCTATCAAACTACCACTGGCATTTTTCACAGAACTAGAACAAAAAATTTCACAATTTGTATGGAAACACAAAAGACCCCGAATAGCCAAAGCAATCTTGAGAACGAAAAATGGAGCTGGAGGAATCAGGCTCCCTGACTTCAGACTATATTACAAAGCTACAGTAATCAAGACAGTTTGGTACTGGCACAAAAACAGAAATATAGATCAATGGAACAGGATAGAAAGCCCAGAGATAAGCCCATGCACATATGGTCACCTTATCTTTGATAAAGGAGGCAAGCATATACAGTGGAGAAAAGACAGCCTCTTCAATAAGTGGTGCTGGGAAAATTGGACAGGTACATGTAAAAGTATGAAATTAGAACACTCCCTGACACCATACACAAAAATAAACTCAAAATGGATTAAAGACCTAAGTGTAAGGCCAGACACTATCAAACTCTTAGAGGAAAACATAGGCAGAACACTGTATGACATAAGTCACAGCAAGATCCTTTTTGACCCAGGTCCTAGAGAAATGGAAATAAAAACACAAATAAACAAATGGGACCTAATGAAACTTAAAAGCTTTTGCACAGCAAAGGAAACCATAAACAAGACCAAAAGACAACCCTCAGAATGGGAGAAAATATTTGCAAATGAAGCAACGGACAAAGGATTAATCTCCAAGATTTACAAGCAACTCATGCAGCTCAATAACAAAAAAACAAACAACCCAATCCAAAAATGGGCAGAAGACCTAAATAGACATTTCTCCAAAGAAGAGATACAGATTGCCAACAGACACATGAAAGAATGCTCAACATCATTAATCATTAGAGAAATGCAAATCAAAACTACAATGAGGTATCATCTCACACCGGTCAGAATGGCCATCATCAAAAAATCTAGAAACAATAAATGCTGGAGAGGGTGTGGAGAAAAGGGAACACTCTTGCACTGTTGGTGGGAATGTAAATTGATACAGCCACTATGGAGAACAGTATGGAGGTTCCTTAAAAAACTAAAAATAGAACTACCATATGACCCAGCAATTCCACTACTGGGCATATACCCTGAGAAAACCATAATTCAGAAAGAGTCATGTACCAAAATATTCATTGCAGCTCTGTTTACAATAGCCAGGACATGGAAGCAACCTAGGTGTCCATCATTGGATGAATGGATAAAGAAGATGTGGCACATATATACAATGGAATATTACTCAGCCATAAAAAGAAATGAAATGGAGGTGTTTGTAATGAGGTGGATGGAGTTAGAGTCTGTCATACAGAGTGAAGTAAGTCAGAAAGAGAAAAACAAATACAGTATGCTAACACATATATATGGAATCTAAGGGAAAAAAAAAAAAAGAGGTCATGAAGAACCTAGTGGCAAGATGGGAATAAAGACACAGACCTACTAGAGAATGGACTTGAGGATATGGGGAGGGGGAGGGGTGAGATGTGACAGGGTGAGAGAGTGTCATGGACATATATACACTACCAAATGTAAAATAGATAACTAGTGGGAAGCAGCCGCATAGCACAGGGAGATCAGCTCGGTGCTTTGTGACCACCTAGAGGGGTGGGATAGGGAGGGTGGGAGGGAGGGAGATGCAAGAGGGAAGAGATATGGCAACATATGTATATGTGTAACTGATTCACTTTGTTGTAAAGCAGAAGCTAGCACACCATTGTAAAGCAATTATACTTCAATAAAGATGTTTAAAAAATTAAAAAAAATTAAAAAAAAAAAAAAAAAAAAAGAGGAGGCTGCGACAGTGAGAGGCCCGCACACTGCGATGAAGAGTGGCCTCCGCTCTCCGCAACTAGAGAAAGCCCTCGCACAGAAACGAAGACCCAACACAGCCAAAACTAAATCAATTAATTAATTTTTTTTAAAAAGTGTCTGGTGCAGACATTCCTCATGGTATGCTGTGGTCATTTTCCCAAAGACTCTTTTCTGGAGCACCTTCATCATTCCACCCATCTGCTAGGAAGACAGGCCCTGAGAACTCCTTCTCCAGGACCTGTCCTCCCTAGAACTCAGCCTCACTATCCCTAGATGCTGAGATCCAGACTCCTTTCACAGTTGATGCCATGCAATGGTAGAACCTCTTCTCCCTGGGTACAGTGAAGCCTTACTTGTTGGTAACTTTCAGGGGCTCCCTTTGAAAACTCAAAAATTATGAGCTTCTCCACATATAAGTACCCGTTTATACACACACACACACACACAAAATTTTGTACTTAACTTCAGAAGGTTCACTGACTTCTTGAATCCTATTCATGTACCTCTAAAGGTTTGATAATCCCAGTTCTAGGGTTGCTTGCAAGTGTTCAACAGGTGAATATACAAATTACATTGAAGATAAAGTTGTTAAGAAAGATCAGGGATAATTTCATCAGTTCTTTTAAGGAGTACCATATATAATATGCCATTATGAATCAGTCAAGTTTAGTTGTTTCTTAAAGATATTTTAAAGTCATATATATTGAGATATAACTTACATACTTTAGGAAAAATCACCCTCATAAGTTAGCATATTGACAAGTTTTGACAAATACAGTCATGTAACCACAACCACAATAAAAACAGGGAAAAATTGTTCTATCCTCTAAAAAACGTTCCTTTGAACCTTTTTGTAGTGAATTTAATCCTGCCCACATACACACACTCAACTTTGGCAACCACTGATCTCATGTCTGTATCTATAGTTTTGGTTTTTTACAGAATATCATATAAATGGAATCATGCCATTGGTAGCCTATTGTGTCTGGCTTCCTTCACTTAGCATTATGCTTTGAATTCATCCATGTTTTTGCAAATTATCAGTAATTAGTTTCTTTTTATTTCTGAGCTGTATTCCATTTTGTGACTATACTACAATTTATTTATCAATTTATAAGTTTATGGAAGTTTGGGTTGCTTCCAGTTTTTGCTACTATGAATAAAGCTGCTATAAATATTTGTGTACAGGTCTTTGTGTGGACAGATGTTTTTATTTCTCGTGTGTAAATGCTTAGGAGTGGGATTGCTGGGCCTTATGGTAAATATATGTCTAACTTAGAAAGAAACTGTCTTAAAAATATTTGAAGAGAAAACTCTCTGAAAATTTCTGACCACATGTCTTAGAAATTGAGCCAGATACGTAAGATCTCTGAGCTTCAGTTTTCTCATCTGTAATGTGTTGATAATATCTCCCTTATATGGTGGATAATATAATTAATTAAATAACTAAATAAATATTAGTGAGCTAACATATGTAAAGGATTAATAAGTTAACCCTATGTTCAATAAATAACATAACACTCAAAAATTACTACATACACAAAATGAAACTTTGACTCTCTCTATCTCCATCTGGTGGCAGTATATAACATTTTTGGAAGTAGGTTCTAGGGACTTCCCTTTTGACGCAGTGGTTAAGAATCCGCTTGCTGCCAATGCAGGGGACACGGGTTCGAGCCCTGGTCCGGGAAGATACCACATCCCACATGCCACAGAGCAACTAAGCCCATGCACCACAACTACTGAGCCTGTGCTCTAGAGACTGTGGGCCACAACTACTGAGCTCACACGCCACAACTACTGAAGCCCGCGCTCCACAACTACTGAAGCCCATGCACCTAGAGCCCGTGCTCTGCAACAAGAGAAGCCACCGCAATGAGAAGCCCGTGCATCGCAACAAAGTATCTCCCACTCGCTGCAACTAGAGAAAGCCCGTGAGCAGCAAGGAAGACCCAAGGCAGCCAAATATAAATAAATAAATAAATAAATAGAAGACCTGAACTTTAAAAAAAAAAAAAAAAAGTAGGTTCTATTAAAAGAGATACAACCCATTTAAGGATGAAATCTCACAAATCTCCAAGACTGTTGAACGATTATTGTTGGAAGCCCAAAGTGCTATGTGTAAGAAGCCTTCACCAATATCTGAGCCACCTTATGTCTGGAAAAGAGAAAAAGTACCTCACATGACACACGGGCACAGCCAGCAGGGGAATAATGGCCCTTCCTGAGGCCTTCCAGGGTCTGCTATATTCTCTACATGCCCTTTCTAAGAAGTCTGAGTGGAGGGCCATCCACAGCATCTCAACAGATTAGGAATATCATGTTGGGGCCACTCTGTGCTTTCATACTTTCATAACTACCCCAGCTAAGTGATCTTGAAGAAGGAGATCCAGTAGATGATTAGAGAGTGAATTTGAGTATGGGGATGTGATTTTGAGAGACAAACTCCCTAAAGGTGAAGGGGAGAGGATAAACTGCAATATGACCACCACTCTGAATAGTATGGGTTTAGGGGCAGAAAGCCAAGAATTATTATTATTATTATTATTTTGGCCACACCGCAGCCTGCAGGATCTTAGTTCCCTGACCAGGGATCGAACCCGTGCCCCCTGCAGTGGAAGCACAGAATCCTAACCACTGGACCACCAGGGAATTCCAGAAAGCCAAGAATTATTGACAGCCCAGAGTGAGAGTGTGGTATAGTCCAAGATCCATTATTTATTCATTGGACAATTATTTACTGAATACCTATTATGTATATCAGAAACTTGCTGGATGAATGGGCAGCTGAATACACATAGGGCCTGAAAGCAGATACTCAACGATCTGGTTTCATGAGCACAATTTACATGTGAAGCCTAGGGAGAGATGACCTCAGAATTCCATGGGTGACATCCTTATGCTGACCAGGCCAATCCCCAGGCAGCCAATGCTCTGCTACTCCTACCTCTGTCGAGTTTATCTACTGCATTGCATTAAAATCAGGTTTCCCACTGGCTTGGTGGTGTCAAACCCTAATCAATGAGGATTTTAGGAAGGCTAGGGAGTTGAAGTCTGTTTTGGAGGATACCTTGAAGCAGTTTGAAGAGTGGATGTAGCTTAGACCATCAAGAACTGTGGGCTGTGAGTCAACCACCAGCCTTTGCCCAAATCCTGTAACACTTCCTTTAACCCAGCAGAGTCAGTCTTTTTTGCAGGGGATAGACTCCATCACCACCACCAAAAACACACTTACCTGGGCCCCATTTCTAGATTTTAGGAAAGACAAGAATCACAGGGAAGATAGCTACTTATGTAGGCAGTGTAACCTGTTACCTAAATGTCTGCAACTATGTGTACATAGATCGCAAATTATGAAATTTCTAGAATTTATCTTTGTATCTTTTTCAATTTACTGACTCTTTCCCCGCAATGTCTTTCTCTTGCCTTGTGGAGTTTACTCTTGCTCTTTGAGCTCACCTAATTTAAAGACTTTCTCAGCTTCTCCTACTAACTGTAGTTCTTTGTGTTTGCTCTTTACAACTCCCTCTCAAGGCAGTTTGTTTCCTTATGTGGCTTGTCATTTTTTTATATCATAAGCTCATCTTTAAAGAGAGTTGTTTTCCATGGGAGTCCCTCAGGTCCTACAACTTAGGAACAATCTTGGGAGGCAGTTTCATATTTCCCTATTGTGTTCCTGTAGGTTTCATTGGTTCCAGAGGAATTTTATAATATATCTTGACTCTGAATTTCCATACTCCTGGGGTGTGCAATTATGGAGATCATTTACACTGATCTAGCTGGAGGGGTTAACTTTCCTCCATTAACTTTCTAGCCATATTTCCATGAGGCTATCAAGCTTCCTTGTGGTGTGTCTGAGCTATAGAACAAAGAAATTCTACCTCCTCTTCCACAGATGAGTGACTCCCAGTTTTATGTGGGTGATTTATTTCCAGTTGTCTGACATGCTGAGGCCTTGGTCTCATCAGCCATTCCTCTGCCACCATTAAAGTCCCATTACCCTGACATTTATCTGGCTCTGATACCCCTAAAGACACTCAACTTTCACTTCCTGCTTTCTTCTCAAGTTTTGTGGTCCCTCTTCATTTCCAGCACCTGGGAACTTTGCTTTCTTGTTTTACACAAGACTCCTATTATAAGTGAAATTTTATCTATAATGTCTTATCTGTTTTGGGGAAAAGGAATTACACAGCCAGTTCACATTGTCACATTGGCCACAAGTTCCAGAAAGATCTTTCTAAAATGCAAAACATTATGTTCTCCTACTTAAAGTTCTTCAATATTGTTTCATTGACCTTAAGATAAAGTCCAAAGTCCCTTACTTGGGAAACTGAGCAGAACAGCTTAGAGCCTGACCTCAGGAGTTCAAATGATTTGAGCCTGTATCCAAATACGGTTTCTTAACTATGTGACTTTGAGCAAGTTAATGTCTTAGCCACAGTTTCATCATCTGCAAACTAGGGATAATTCCAGCACCTACTTCATAGGCTTGCTGTGAACTTTAAATGAGACAATGTTGTGATCACCTGCAGAAGTGGGATGAAAACTCACTCAAAATTTGAGATTGATGATGTTACAAATTCCCCAGGAGATGTTGAGATTGATGATGCTGCACACGCACCAAATATTATGAAAATGTTCATTGCTTAATGAGGTTTTCTGGAGAGAAACACAATAAAACAAACAAACAAACAAAAAACTCTCTACTCTAGGCTCTGAATCTCTCATACAGTCTGTTTCCTTTCCTCCGTATCACCTAGAAGACTATCTAAAAGGTAGCAAGGAAAGGAGATACGAAGGTAATAATGAAAATGAGCTTTTAACCAATGCAGTTTTTTTGTTGCAGAATTGTGCTCACTGTGTGTCCAGCTGGATAATTTATGTCCAGGAACTCATTTTGAAGGCACTTCCCTAGCCGGAGGAGGAAGATGCAAATACTATTAGCCACTGGGATCCCAGCTCTTTGTCCTTCACTTTCAGGTTGAAGTTGGGGGTCAAAGGAGGTGAATCAGACCAAGATGAAGCAAAAAGAAGAAGGAGGTAGAGATGACGGTGAATGCTGCTTTGGGCCGGTTGTTCTACAGTCTCGCTCAGATTGCTCTGTTTTTTCCTTTGTCCTCCAGGATCTCAGCAATATGTTCTCCACACTGATTCTGGGCTAGAAATACACCTTTCCAGTTTGAGATTTTCCCATTACTTTAGTTGCTTATAGGAAAACCTAGGTTTTTGTATGGTGTAAAAAGGACAAGTGGCCTAACTTCCCTCCAAAATTTTCTAGAGTAATAGGTCTAGATATCTCCTTTTTAACTCAACAGAGTCTCTGGGCAGTATAGCATGGCAGTCACGATCCCAGAGTCAAGAGCCAGACCACCTGGATTCAAATTCCAGTTCTACTGCTTACTGGCTGGGTGACCTTGGGCAAGCTACTTAACCTCTCTATGCCTCAGTTTTCTCTGCAAAATGGCAATGATAGTAGTACTTACCTCATAGGGGAGCTCTGAGGTTTAAAATAACTCAGTTCAACAGTTGGCAAGCACATGAATATTATCTGCTATCATTATGTCTTTCTCCCCAGAAAATGTACTTCAAATCCCTAAATCCCATCAATAGTCCTCTAAGGAAGAACTACTGGTCCAGAGTGGGCATCCTGAGGACTTTTTAATTGCTAGTATCTTACTCCTTCTCTTCCTTCTGACCCAGAAAGACAGCAAGCATGGTAGTTAGGGGACCAGACACTGGAGACACATTACCTGAGTTAAAATCCTCACTCTATTCTCTACGTGACCATAGGAAATTATTCAACCTTCAGTGCCTCTCTTTCCTTATCTATGAAATGAGAATGGTAGTGAAAACAAGACACATCATAGGGATGTTGTAAATGTTACATGACATAATCTATGTAAAGCTCTTAGAAGACTGCCTGGCATATTATAATTGCTCATTAAATGTTAGTTATTATTGTTATCCATTCTACATCCTGCAAACATTTACTATCCAACTACCAAGTGCAAAGTACTGCTAAACATTGGTCATTATTAAAGCAATGCTTATTCTCACGGAGCTTAAGACTTTCCAAGTTAAAATTTGTCAATCCTTTTTTTAAAAATTTTTTTTCAAGTTTTAAAAAGCAATATTTTATTTAATAGATTTAATAAATACAATAATGTACACTGAAACTCATGTATTTATTTTGCTTTTCTTTTCAAAGGAAGAGCTGGAAACTTTTTTTCCTGGAACAGTTCTTGCATGTCTGACAAAATAGACATATATGTATGTATAACTGAATCACTTTGCTGTACACCTGAAACAAACACAACATTGTAAATCAACCACACTTCAATTTAAAAACAAAAAAGTAAGTTGTAGATACAAGCTAGTATATGGCTGAGCTTGGATCAATATCCAGACAGTGGATCCTGGAGTCTATACACAACCACCATGCTAGTTGCCCCCATAGACTATTATCAGGCTAAAATGATATGATATTTGAAACTCCTTAGAACAATGCCTGACCCATAGAGTCATTTAATAAACATGAGCAATTATTTAGTATTATTACTACTATCGTGCTTAATATGTGTGCAACAGCTAACCTTATGAAGCTCAGAGTAACTTGAAAAGCAAGTTCAAGAAAGATGTTCCCTGAGGTACTGACTTTTAGTGAAAGAAAAGAGGGTGTGATCTTCTAGGGATGAGGGTACGATTTTTTTCTGCATCTTCAATTCAACCATTTCAAACAATTCTGGAAAATGATGTATATAATTTCATTCTCAGCCCTTAAGCAGAAGGGAGTGAGGGAGGCAGCTCTGGTTCTAAAAAAAATAGAAATCTGACTACTTAATCACAGATAATCCCGACAAAAATAAAATGGATCAGTGTTTAAAGCAACAAGGAAGCTGCATAGGCAGGTCTCTAATAAGCTCAGTTATTTATAATAGTTTTTTCCCCTTAAAAATGTTTTAAATCAAATTATTCTTTACATCTGCTTACAAAGTCAAAGAATACAAGAGTTTATGATAAAAAGCAACAATCCCCAGACCCCATCTACACTCCCAGCTCAATATCCCAAGGAAAACACTTTTATTCTTTTTTTATTATTAAATCTTTGAAATACTATGGTCTTCTAATCTTATTTCTCATTTTTCCAACATCAGACATTGTCTACTGATTTCCTACTGTGATAAAACAGTTTCATTCACCTACTTTACTTTCTACCAAATTTTCCATTGAATCAGTTCATTTCATTGTTAATTTTAAATGACTACTATAGCTCATCTATTGGTTACCTGTGTATGTCAATGATCTATTAATCCTCTATTTCTATTGCATAAATAGGGTGGTATAATAAGAATATCTCCTTCCCTGCCACCCCTCCCCCAACCCTTCCCCATCTCACCTCCCATCTTTCGTCAGTTATATCATCACTCTTATCTTGTCCGGGAGGATCCCACTGACCTTCTGCTTCATCGCTTTACTCATCTCTTCCATGTTTTCTCTTTGGTTGAATTTATAAGTGAAAACCCAACACATCACTCTTCCATTATCGTAAAACATCTTAAATACATCATTCTGGAGGCCCTCTGAGTCTCTCAAGTATGTGGCCAGATGGGCTGTAGAAAGCCCTCATCCTAGTTTTCCTTTCCTTTCAATGGCCCTTGGGTTGGATCCTTTTATTCTCCCCACATTATCCTCTTTGTTTATGTCATGCTTATTTGACTAGAGGTATCTTCAAGAAGCTCTCTCAAATGGGGGGTATAGAAAGTAAAATGTTAAGTTCTTGAAAGTTAAAACAAGCAAACAAAAAAATTAGACCTTCACACTTGATTGATAGTTTGACCAAGTGTAAAATTCAGGGTATGAAACCATTTCTCTAAAAAACCTTGGAAGATGTCATTTCACTGTCCTCCATCACCTATTTGTGATCATCAAAGAATGATGCTATTTAAATCTTATTTTTTGGTAGGTAATACATTGTGTATTTTTTCCCTTTGTTATATTTTAAACTCTTCTTTTTGTCATTGGGATTGTGAAATATACAAATAAAGATAGGTGGACTTTGGGCTGATTAAATTTCCTTAACCAAAGAATCATGATTAAAAGAACAATATAACTGAGGAAGAGGGCTATCTACCCTGTTTCATTCTATATTATCACCTACATTGGAAGTCTTAATTAAAGACATGAAAATATGAAAACTAAATTTCAGACAGTGTAAAGAATCTGACAGATAATATCAATATTCAAAGTGCCTAAACAGATTTGAATATAATCAGTTATCTCCAACAAGTGGCAGCAGTGTAAGAGGAAATAGATCATTCATGAGACTTACAAAGCAATTGCATATGTGATTTCAAATTTTTCAAGATCCCAACACCCTTCATACTCTCTAAACATTCATATTCTCTCATTCTAACTTCAATGAAAATATTCAAGTATGGAGAGGGAGTGCCTTCTCCCTCTTTGGACCCTTGAAACATTTCCTCTCTTCTCTCTGCCACTTGTTTTTTTCTCTCTTTCATTATTAATAGATTTTGTTTCCCTGGTGAATAACCAGGACCTCTTGCTTTTCCTCTCTCCTTCCTCCCACAGATATACTTGAATGATAAACACTGTGGATGTGGGGTGAGCACAATCCAGACTTTCCCAGAAGTTAGTGTTTAACAGGGAATATAAGCATGAGACACATAATGTTATGGAGAAATACAAGATACTATGAGGATATATAACAGGGTTGCCTAGTGTATGTTTGGTGGACATGTGAGCTAGTCCAGAAAGGTTCCTACAAGTCAGTGATCTCAAATGGAGGTTGGAACAGCAAGTTAGGTTTACATATTTTCTAAGACATTCTCCCTGTGACATTCTTTCCTGTTTAATCTTGTGACTTCAAAGCTACTATTTCACCATGAAAAATCTGGATTCTCAGAAAAAGTTTTATCTTATCAGCGTCAAAAAACCCAGTAACTAGCCCAGAGGCTATCACATAGTAGGTACCCAGGAAATTGTGGTTAATTCTTAAATAAAGGTGGCACAGGTAATTAACATTTATCCCTTGGAACACATCTAGTCCTATATCCACGTCCCTAAATATCCATTTTATAGGAGGCTTAGAGTAGTTAAATGACTTACATAAGATTACTTAACAGTCATTAACATTAACTCATTACTTAACATTGTCAGTTCCTTTTCTTTTTCTTTTTAATTAACATCTTTATTGGAGTATAATTGCTTTACAATGGTGTGCCAGTTTCTGCTGTACAACAAAGTGAATCAGCTATACATATACACATATCCCCATATCTCCTCCCTCTTGTGTCTCCCTCCCACCCTCCCTATCCCAAACTTCTAGGTGGACACAAAGTACCAAGCTGATATCCCTGTGCTATGTATCTGCTTCCTACTAGCTACCTTTTTACATTTGGTAATGAATATATGTCCATACCACTCTCTCATTTCGTCACAGCTTCCCTCCCCGTGTCCTCAAGTCTATTCTCTACATCTGTGTCTCTATTCCTGTCCTGGCCCTAGGTTCTTCAAAACCATTTTTTTCTTTTTATTAGATTACATATATATGTGTTAGCATATGGTATTTGTTTTTCTCTTTCTGACTTACTTCACTCTGTATGACAGACTCTAGGTCCATCCACGTCTCTACAAATAACTCAATTTTGTTTCTTTTTATGGCTGAGAAATAGTCCATTGTATATATGTGCCACATCTTCTTTATCCATTCATCTTTCAATGGACATTTAGGTTGCTTCCATGTTCTGGCTATTGCAAATAGAGCTGCAAATGAATATTGGGGTTCATGTGTCTTTTTGAATTATGGTTTCCTTAGGGTATATGCCCAGTAGTGGGATTGCTGAGTTATATGGTAGTTCTATTTTTAGTTATTTAAGGAACCTCCATACTGTTCTCCATAATATCAATTTACATTCCCACCAACAGTGAAAGAGGGTTCCCTTTTCTCCACAACCTCTCCAGCATTTATTGTTTATAGAATTTTGATGATGGCCATTCTGACCAGTGTGAGGTGATACCTCATTGTAGTTTTGATTTACATTTCTCTAATGATTAGTGATGTTGAGCATCCTTTCATATGTTTGTGGGCAATCTGTATATCTTCTTTGGAGAAATGTCTATTTAGGTCTTCTGCCCATTTTTGGATTGGGTTGTTTGTTTTTCTGATATTGAACCTCATGTGCTGCTTGTATATTTTGGAGATTAATCTTTTGTCAGTTGCTTCATTTGCAAATATTTTCTCCCATTCTGAGGGTTGTCTTTTTGTCTTGGTATTGGTTTCCTTTGCTGTGCAAAAGCTTTTAAGTTTCATTAGGTCCCATTTGTTTATTTTTGTTTTTATTTCCATTTCTCTAGGAGCTGGGTCAAAAAGGATCTTGCTGTGATTTATGTCATAGAGTGTTCTGCTTATGTTTTCCTCTAAGAGTTTGATAGTGTCTGGCCTTACATTTAGGTCTTTAATCCATTTTGAGTTTATTTTTGTGTATGGTGTTAGGGAGTGTTCTAATTTCTTTCTTTTACATGTAGCTGTCCAGTTTTCCCAGGACCACTTATTGAAGAGGCTATCTTTTCTCCATTGTATATTCTTGCCTCCTTTATCAAATATAAGGTGACCATATGAGTGTGGGTTTATCTCTAGGCTTTCTATCCTGTTCTATTGATCTATATTTCTATTTTTGTGCCAGTACCATACTGTCTTGATTATTGTAGCTTTGTAGTATAGTCCGAAGTCAGGGAGCCTGATTCCTCCAACTTCGTTTTTCTTTCTCAAGATTGCTTTGGCTATTTGGGGTCTTTTGTGTTTCCATACAAATTGTGAAAATTTTTGTTCTACTTCTGTGGAAAATGCCATTGGTAGTTTGATAGGGATTGCGTTGAATCTGTAGGTTGCTTTGGGTAGTATAGTCATTTTCACAATGTTGATTCTTCCAATCCAAGAACATGGTATATCTCTCCATCTGTTTCTACCATCTTTAATTTCTTTCATCAGTGTCTTATAGTTTTCTGAGTACAGGTCTTTTGTCTCCTTAGGTAGGTTTATTCCTAGGTATTTTATTCTTTTTGTTGCAATGGTAAATGGGAGTGTTTCCTTAATTTCTCTTTCAGATTTTTCGTCATTAGTGTATAGGAATGCAAGAGGTTTCTGTGCATTAATTTTGTATCCTGCTACTTCACAAAATTCACTGATAGCTCTAGTAGTTTTCTGGTAGCATCTTTAGGATTCTCTATGTATAGTATTATGTCATCTACAAACAGTGACAGTTTTACTTCTTTTCTGATTTGGATTCCTTTTCTTTCTTTTACTTCTCTGATTGCTGTGGCTAAAACTTCCAAAACTATGTTGAATAATAGTGGTGAGAGTGGACAACCTTGTCTTATTCCTGATCTTAGTGGAAATGGTTTCAGTTTTTCACCATTGAGAACAATGTTGGCTGTGGGTTTGTCATATAGGGCCTTTATTATGTTGAAGTAAGTTCCCTCTATGCCTACTTTCTGGAGGGTTTTTTTCATAAATAGGTGTTGAATTTTGTTGAAAGCTTTTTCTGCATCTATTGAGATTATCATATGGTTTTTATCCTTCAGTTTGTTAATATGGTGTATACGTTGTTTGATTTGCATATATTGAAGAATCCTTGCACTCCTGGGATAAAACCCACTTGATCATAGTGTATGATCCTTTTAATGTGCTGTTGGATTCTGTTTGATAGTATTTAGTTGAGGATTTTTGCATCTATGTTCATCAGTGATATTGGCCTGTAGTTTTCTTTCTTTGTGACCTCTTTGTCTGGTTTTGGTATCAGGGTGATGGTTGCCTCATAGAACGAGTTTGGGAGTGTTCCTCCCTCTGCTATATTTTGGAAGAGTTTGAGAAGGATAGGTGTTAGCTCTTCTCTAAATGTTTGATGGAATTCTCTTGTGAAGCCATCTGGTCCTGGGCTTTTGTTTGTTGGAAGATTTTTATTCACAGTTTCAATTTCAGTGCTTGTGATTGGTCTGTTTGTTTTTTCTATTTCTTCCTGGTTCAGTCTTGGCAGGTTGTGCTTTTCTAAGAATTTGTCCATTTCTTCCAGGTTGTCCATTTTATTGGCATATAGTTGCTTGTAGTAATCTCTCATAATACTTTGTATTTCTGCAGTGTCAGTTGTTACTTCTCCTTTTTCATTTCTAATTCTATTGATGTGAGTCTTCTCCCTTTTTTTCTTGATGAGTCTGGCTAATGGTTTATCTATTTTATTTATCTTCTCAAAGAACCAGCTTTTAGTTTTATTGATCTTTGCTATAATTTCCTTCATTTCCTTTTCATTTATTTCTGATCTGATCTTTATAATTTCTTTCCCTCTGCTAACTTTGGGGTTTTTTTTTTCTTCTTTCTCTAATTGCTTTAGGTGTAAGGTTAGGTTGTTTATTTGAGATGTTTCTTGTTTCTTGAGGTAGGATTGTATTGCTATAAACTTCCCTCTTAGAACTGCTTTTGCTGCATCCCATAGGTTTTGGGTCATCATGTTTTCATTGTCATTTGTTTCTAGGTATTTTTTGATTTCCTCTTTAACTTCTTCATTGATTTCTTGGTTATTTAGTAGTATAGTTTTTAGCCTCCATGTGTTTGTATTTTTTACAGATTTTTTTCCTGGAATTGATATCTAATCTGATAGCATTGTGTTTGGAAAAGATACGATCAATCTTGATATGATTTCAATTTTCTTAAATTTACCAAGGCTTGATTTGTGACCCAAGATTTGATCTATCCTGGAGAATGTTCCTTGAGCACTTGAGAAGAAAGTGTATTCTGTTGTTTTTGGATGGAATGTCCTATAAATATCAATTAAGTCCATCTTGTTTAATGTGTCATTTAAAGTTTGTGTTTCTTATTTATTTTCGTTTTGGATGATGTCCATTGGTGGAACTGGGGTGTTAAAGTCCCCTACTATGACTGTGTTACTGTCAATTTCCCCTTTTATGGCTGTTAGCATTTGCCTTACATATTGAGGTGCTCCTATGTTGGGTGCATAAATATTTACAGTTGTTATATCTTCTTCTTGGATTGATCCCTTGATCATTATGTAGTGTCCTTCTTTGTCTCTTGTAATAGTCTTTATTTCAAAGTCTATTTTGTCTGATATGAGAATTGCTACTCCAGCTTTCTTTTGATTTCCATTTGCATGGAATATCTTTTTCCATTCCCTCACTTTTAGTCTGTATGTGTCCCTAGGTCTGAAGTGGGTCTCTTGTAGACAGCATATATCTGGGTCTTATTTTTTTATCCATTCAGCCAGTCTATGTCTTTTGGTTGGAGCATTTAATCCATTTACATTTAAGGTAATTATTGATATGTATGTTCCTATTACCATTTTCTTAATTGTTTTGGGTTTGTTTTTTTTAATTTTTTATTTATTTATTTATTTATTTATTTTTGGCTTTGTTGGGTCTTCGTTTCTGTGCGAGGGCTTTCTCTAGTTGCGGTGAGTGGGGGCCACTCTTCACCGAGGTGCGTGGGCCTCTCACTGTTGCAGCCTCTCTTGTTGCAGAGCACAGGCTCCAGATGCGCAGGCTCAGTAGTTGTGGCTCATGGGCCTAGTTGCTCTGCGGCATGTGGGATCTTCCTAGACCAGGGCTCTAACCCGTGTCCCCTGCATTGGCAGGCAGATTCTCAACCACTGCACCACCAGGGAAGCCCTTGGGTTTGTTTTTATAGGTCTTTTCCTTCTCTTGTGTTTCCTGCCTAGAGAAGTTCCTTTAGCTTAGAAGTTCCTTGTTGTAAAGCTGGTTTGGTGGTGCTGTGTTCTCTTAGCTTTTGCTTGTTTGTAAAGGTTTTAATTTCTCCATCAAATCTGAATGAGATCCTTGCTGGGTAGAGTAATCTTAGTTGTAGGTTTTTCCCTTTCATCTCTTTAAATATGTCCTGTCCCTCCCTTCTGGCTTGCAGAGTTTCTGCTGAGAGATCAGCTGTTAACCTTATGGGGATTCCCTTGTATGTTATAAGTTGCTTTTCCCTTGCTGCTTTTAATACTTTTTCTTTGTATCTAATTTTTGATAGTTTGATTAATATGTGTCTTGACATGTTTCTCCTTGGATTTATTGTGTATGGGACTCTGCATTTCCTGGTCTTGAGTGACTATTTCCTTTCCCATATTAGGGAAGTTTTCAACTATAATCTCTTTAAATATTTTCTCAGACACTTTCTTTTTCTCTTCTTCTTCTGGGACCCCAATAATTCAAATGTTGTTGTGTTTGTTTAATGTTGTCCCAGAGGTCTCTGAGACTGTCCTCAAGTCTTTTCATTCTTTTTTCTTTATTCTGCTCTACAGTAGTTATTTTCACTCTTTTATCTTCCAGGTCACTTATCTGTTCTTCTGCCGCAGTTATTCTTCTATTGATTCCTTCTAGGGAATTTTTAATTTCATTTATTGTATTTTCATCATTGTTTGTTTGCTCTTTAGTTCTTCTAGGTCCTTGTTAAACGTTTCTTGTATTTTCTCCATTCTGTTTCCAAGATTTTGGATATCTTTACTATCATTACTCTGAATTCTTTTTCAGGTAGACTGCCTATTTCCTCTTCATTTGTTTGGTCTGGTGGGTTTTTATTTTGCTCCTTCATCTGCTGCGTATTTCTCTGTCTTCTCATTTTGCTTAACTTACTGTGTTTGGGGTCTCCTTTTTGCAGGCTGCAAGTTCATAGTTCCCATTGTTTTTGGTGTCTGTCCCCAGTGGGTAATGTTGGTTCAGTGGGTTGTGTAGGCTTCCTGGTGGAGGGGACTGATGCCTGTGTTCTGGTGCATGAGGCTGGACCTTGTCTTTCTGGTGGGCAGGACTGAATCTGGTGGTGTGTTTTTGGGTGTCTGTGAACTTATTATGATTTTAGGTAGCCTCTCAGCTAATGGGTTGTGTTGTGTTCCTGTCTTGCTAGTTGCTTGGTAATGGGTGTCCAGCACTGGAGCTTGCTGGTCATTGAGTGGAGCTGGGTCTTAGTGTTGAGACGGAGATCTCTGGGAGAGCTCTTGTCGATTGATATTACGTGGTGCCCAGAGGTCTCTGGTGGTCCAATGTCCTGAACTCGGCTCTCCTACCTCAGAGGCTCAGGCTTGACACCTGACTGGAGCACCAAGACCCTGTCAGCCACACGGCCAGGTACGTGGGTAGTTTCTTGCCTTTTGGGAAGTCTGAGGTCTTCTACCAGCATTCAGTAGGTGTTCTGTAGGAGTTGTTCCACATGTAGATGTATTTTTGATTTATTTGTGGGGAGGAAGGTCATCTCCACATCTTACACCTCCGTCATCTTGAAGGTCCCCCCTAAATTTTTTTTTAAAGATTTAATTTTATTTTAATTTTTTTGGCTGCATTGGGTCTTTGTTGCTGTGCACAGGCTTTCTCTAGTTGTGGCAAGCAGGGGCTACTCTTCGTTGTGGTGTGCGGGCTTCTCATTGCAGTTGCTTCCCTTGTTGCAGAGCACAGGCTTTAGGCATGTGGGCTTCAGTAGTTGTGGCACACGGGCTTAGTTGCTCCATGGCATGTGGGATCTTCCTGCACCAGGGATCAAACCCGTGTCCCCTGCATTGGCAGGTGGATTCTTATCCTCTGGGCCACCAGGGAAGTCCCTAAATTTGTCAATCCTTGATTCACCTTATGGAAGCCATTGTTATTACAATCCTATTTGGAGACTGGCCCTTGGGGGGGTCCATCTCAGATGACAATTCCCTTGCAGAATCTGTTTCAGAGGGGCCACCCAGCCTTTGGCTTTTTCCCTTTGTGGGATCCCTCAGGTAACCCTAATCACTTCTCTGTGTACAGTCTGTCTGCCTCCACTGACCTACTATTTTGAGTCAGGAGAAGTAAGACAAGCAGGATAGTAGAGTAGCTTAGAGATGTTCTAAGCTCAACCTCCAGTTCTGCTACTTCTACCTGACAAGTTATTTAACCTCTCTGAGTCTGTTTCCTCACCCATAAAATGGGGGTAAAGCAGTTTTTTACCTCTTAAAGCTGTTGTGAGTATTAAATGAGTAAACACATGACAATAGACTAGAATATTGCCTGGCACAGAGTAAGCACTATAGAAGAATTTGTTGTTATCATTATTTTTAACTTTAAAGAGGGTTAACATAGCATGGAATCTACCTGATCAACCTGGAGCATTCTTCCTACAAGTGCAGCTAATGAGTGTGTTCGGCAATCCACCAAAATCTCTCTCTGGCACAGTCTTGACAAGTCCTGGTCCTAGGAGACAGAGGAAGAGAGACTTAGAGGACTGAGGGGATGGGGGAGGTACAAAAAAAAGGCCATATTAACACTATTGTCCAGGAGCAGTCCTTCCCCCTGTGTCACCACAGGAGTTAGGGGAGACCGTTCCTTTAGATAAAGTCTGCTGCTGTTTAAACAACGTCCAGGTAGCCAGTTCAGCATTCTTTTCTTACCATCCCCGCGCATGCTCCTTCTCTGTCTCCTGCAGGTAGCCAGTGGGAACAGGGCCCTTCTCTGGTGGCTTTTAAGAAAACCCAGCTCAGGGCTTCCCTGGTGGCGCAGTGGTTGAAAATCTGCCTGCCAATGCAGGGGACACGGGTTCGAGCCCTGGTCTGGGAAGATCCCACATGCCGCGGAGCAACTAGGCCCGTGAGCCACAAGTACCGAGCCTGCGCGTTTGGAGCCTGTGCTCCGCAACAAGAGAGGCCGCGATAGTGAGAGGCCCGCACACCACGATGAAGAATGGCCCCCACTTGCCGCAACTGGAGAAAGCCCTCACACAGAAACGGAGACCCAACACAGCCATAAATAAATAAAATATTAAAAAAAAAAGAAAAAGAGTGGCCCCCACTCGCCGCAGCTAGAGAAAGCCCAAGCACAGAAACGAAGACCCAACATAGCCAAAAATAAATAAATAAATAAATAAAGTGTAAAAAAAATAAAGTGCAACACTTTATCGAAAGATAAATTAATTAATTCACTCAAAATATATTTTTTAAAAAAAAGAAAAAGAAAAAAAAAAAGAAAACCCAGCTCAGGTTTGGGGTTCAAGTCACAGATGATCGTGGAATCAGGCCACCAAGGGGATGTGATAATTTCTACAGATCCACCACCAGAGGGCAGAGCATCACCGCAGGAAATCTTGAGTCAGCAGCTGTTAAGCCCACCGACCAGCGTGCTGGGGAGAATCCTCCAGAACGCCAGATTGCAGCTCTTCCCAATTCAGTTTCCCTGGTGCTTGGCCCAGGATCTTGGAGATCATGATGATTACAGACATTCCTGCTGCTCAGGACCCTTGCCGCAGGCTATGTCCACGCAAGTGTCTAGACATTTCTGTCCGGGGCATGATTTGTCTGCTGAGGAGAAAAGGGGGTGAGGGAAGGGGTATGGGAGAGGGGTTGGGACAGAGGGACAATGGTATTAGCCAAGCATCATCCCAGGCTGGGGAATGTCACTCCCTGCTGAGGCCCCTGGATATAGAGCATGTTCGTTTGATGCAAAGGAAGGGAAAGGAAGGCAAATCAAGATAAGGGGTTGGTTTGCTCCTCCGAGTTGCTGCTACGCTTTCACATCTTAGACCCCTGAAAGCTTTGGCTCTAATTGAGGGCCCCCATCAGGGCAGATTTAGTTGTCGGGCATTTGGACTGTCCTTCATTAGCTGGCATAAAGTGGCATAATTCCTAAATTAGCATTCCCACGTCCTAGATCCTCCTCGCTTATCTTACCTTTTAAACCATGTTGAGCATGAAAACAAAGGTCAGAGTGAGGTTTAGGGTGGATGGCAACGGAACTCTTGTATTCCAGTGCCTCTGCAGGGATTTAATAGGTGGGGTTATCTACGGCCATGCAGAGAAGGCCCAGAGTGGTCCCACACATGTGACATAACTTTCTGGCTTCCCTATCACCTCTAGCACAGGCAGGATAAAACAGCGCCTTCACCCCAGGCAGGCATAGGGCAAAGTGTTTTGGGCCAGGAAACAGGGAGCCAGGTTCTAGCTCCTTTCACCCTTGGCTTACTGGTATCTTCTGGGGGAAATTACTAAGCTGGTCTGGGCTTTCATTTCTTGCATTTGAAAATGTTAGTTCCTCTTGAAGGGCAGTACTGCTGGGGAGGGGAGTTTTTTTGAAATCTGGGACTTGTCTATCCCATTTCGAAATGATTACTGCTCAAGCCTCAGGAAGGTATCTGCATGAAGAATGAGGAACCAAGATTCACTGAATAGAAGTTATCAGCCAAGGTCACGGAAAGAGTGTGAAATGTCAGATTAGCCTGATTTCACTCCGTGTACTCACACACACACTTCCTGTCCCCAGAGTTTAATTAGTCTCTCCTGGAAGAGGAAATGTGGCACATCAGGAAATACCTCACGTTTAGTGTATTATTAACCTGCTATGAAACGTCTCTTGTTGTGATAATCACCTTCGGCAACATTTCATGGGAAAATCTCTGGCAGGCAGTCCTGGGAGCAGTGTTGTAGCCATACCCATGCCCACCTCATCCCCAGCACACTTTGGGGTCATTTTTTTCCCCAGTACAATCTTGGGCAAATCACTTACCCTCTCTGGTTGTCATGATTATTACAGCATTTTTAAATTGGAAGTCAGAAGAAAATTCTATTCTGCTCCCTTCCTTCTTCTCTTGGTGCCACTTCTGGTTTCCCCCAACGCCCCCATATCCCCCGCAGCAGATTCTACACTCCAGCCACTTCTTGCACTAGATACATGCAATACTCTCGGCTTTGAATTCCCTTTCCTGCTAACTCCCACCGATCCTTTGGGACCCAGCTTTGCCATCATCTTCTCCAGGAAGACCGCCCCTGCTCTCTCCCTGCCACCACATTGCCTGGGTTTGATGTCCCTGTGCTATGCACCCATAGCACCTACACACCCTCCACCATAGACTGCCATTGTCTAACCAATTTGCCTTCCCTTCTGGACCATCAGCTTACCTTCGTGCGTCCAACATCAAGCTCTGGTCCTCATACTGTCTTTCCTGCTGAGTGCAGTTTTTAGTACAGATTTACATGCTTCTCACCCAGACCCTGCTTTGGATGCCAAGTAGAAAGTCCTGGCTATGCTCTTAGATTCTCTTGCCATTGTGGCAGAACTGCACCCCCAAGAAGCCAAAGCTTTCAGTCTCCATCCCAAAGTTGGGGGGTATTTGTGAATAGTTTCTATTGAGGACTGAAAACTTCCCAAGAACAGGAAAAAACACATGCATCTCATGAAGCTGACAACGGGCAGTTGTCATGTGCCCTTTAATGCTCCAGAATAACCTCAGATACAATTATCTTCTTTGAGAGAGTAGGAAACTGAGGCCCTGAGAGGGACTGACTCAGGGTTCCAGAGACAGGAAGTAGTGAAGCTGTGACTAGAAGTCAAATGGCATCTGTCCTGGACTCCAAGCCAGGGAAAACAGTGTTTCCTCATGCTTCCCCCCACCTCCCATCCTTCTCAGTGTTGCATCGATCATGCCTGCAGAAACCCCAGAAAGAGTCACAAAGGCTGGCAATGGAAGGAGACAGCTCTGCAAGCGCCTGCCCTCTGTGGTCTCAGAGAACATTGTGTACTCTTCCCCTCCCCATCGCAACAGTGCATCGATCCCACATTTGGAAAAATCAATGTTAGCAAAGACAGGAGAAAGATTTGCTCAGACACTTTTGTCATTTGAGGCGCCTTCAAATATATGCACACAGCAGTAGCCCTCAGCCTCTGTTCCCCCATCACAGCCTCTTACTCAGACCAGACTACCTGCTGCGGGCAGAGATGAGTGTGGGGAATTGGGGCCGTGGAAGGTCAAGGTCAGAGGGATCTCAGAGGCCCCCCGGCCCAACTCCCTACTGCACAGCTGAGGAATCTGAGACCAGAGATTCAGAAGCTTACCCAGAGTTACACACCTAGGAAGTGGCAGCAGTGGGCCTTGAACTCTGGAGACCAGGCTTTAACTACTGTGCTGTCATACTGCAAGCTGAACGCCCATCTCCTACATACCCACCCCACCCAATCTGGCAAGCACCGCACCTGCCTGCAGATGACAACACACCTAGGCCAGGTATACTCAGCTGCACGCTGGACTATTGGTCTGTTCATCCCATGGTTGGCCAACAGGAGCAGAGAAAAGGAAAACCATTAGTCAATTTGGCTTCTTTGGGGTTCCACAGGCTGTGTTGCTGTGTTCCTCCATAAATGTCTATTTCCAAGCATTCTTTTATCACCAGAGCCTGGTTTTGCTTTGGGTGGACTTATTTCTGAAGCTGAAGGGTACAGTGGCTTTTGGGCATATCAGGAAAGATCTGACAAACAGATGGCTGCTTTTGACCCAACGGAGTCCCACAGTAATTTGCTTCCACAGTGAGGATGGCCTAGGCTGGATACTCTCAAACCTCTCTCCACTCAGCATATTAACTATTCATCATGTCCTTAAATACTCTTCTGTGACGAAATGCTAAGTGACTCATTAAATATTCATCACGATGCACCTAGCACAGGGCCAAGGGTAGAATTAAGCAGAAAAAATGTAATTTCTGATTATATCTTTTTAATTCTAGGCACTGAACACCCCCAGGCAGCTAGGACTCCATCCCATTCTGAAAGGAAGCCAGGAAAGTAGGTTCCACAACATCCCTGTATGTGCTGCCAAACTGTCTTTAGAATCTTGGCAAGAAGTTCTTTCCTTTCTCTTTCTTTCTTTTTGAACTTTTAAAAACTGAAGTATTACTTACATACATATATATATGCACCCACAGAACCACCACCTGGATCAAGATATAGAATATTCCAACAGCCCCGAAGTTTTCTTCATGCTTCTTCCCAGTCAATACCACCACCCCCATAAACACACACACAAGAAATCACTATTTTGACAAGAAATTGTTTTTTCTTTAACACTAACTTTGATTCTTCCTTCTGTCATTTTTGTTCACTCCCTCTCATTTTTAATTTGAAGGCAATGGCCAAGCAGTTACCTACCGTCCTTTGATTTGAAGTTCATTAGAGTGGAAGCAGAGGAAACAAGAGGCTTTTAGGACAGTCTGGGGAGAGATGGTGCTGGCTTGGTTGGGAGCAAGAGGCAGAAAGGTGGAAAGGAGGAGAGACTTGTGGGATGCATTTGGGAGGAAGAGGTGACAGGATCGAATGTGACAGTGAGGGGAAGAGTAGAATCAGGCATGATCTATAGGTTTTGACTTGACTTTCCCGTAGGAGGGTGATTCCATTTGTTGTAGTAGGGAAGGCAGCAAAGGAGCATGGTTGGGGGCAGGGTGAGATCAAGAGCTCTGTTTGGACTTGATATCTTGAGATACCTGCTAGGCATCCAGGTGTAAAGACCAAGTCATCTAGAGCTCAGGAAAGATGTCAGGCCTGGAAAAAGATATGTATTGGGACATCATCAGTCTATAGATGGATTTCAAAGCCTGGGATGGCATGGGATTACCCAGGTGAACAGAGCAGAGAATAGGACCCAAGACAGAGCCCTATAATTGTTCCTGGTGATGCTGATAATTGCCTTCAATAAGCTCTAACTAACATTAGAAAAGGGAAAATAAGCACCATCTAATATATAATTCAGCCTCAAGATTTAACTAAATTATTTTCAGCTTGGAAAAAATGTTTTTAAATGTCCGGCAGCCTCTTGTGATGATACAAGGGAGTTCCGATAATTAATTTTGGTCAGATCAGTCATCCCCATAGGGTCCCAGTAGTCCCTGACCCAGTGAACACACACCTGTAGATGATCTCACAAGGGCTTTTCATGATTTCAGAACAACTGATTGAAACTGTATGTTTACCCACCATAAAGATGTATAAACTAACCGCAATATCAGGTTTTTCTGCTCCGACAAGAATTATATCTACTGGCAACACTGGATATCTTGTGATGATCAGCTTGGTTTGACAGTGACATGTCTTCGGTTATTTGTTTAAATGAGCAAATGTAGGACTTCCCTAGCAGTCCAGTGGTTAAGACTCTGCACTTCCACTGCAGGGGGTGCGGCTTCCATCCCTGGTCGGGGAACTAGGATCCCACATGCCACGTGGTGCAGCCAAAAAAATAAAATAAAAATAATAAATGAGTAAATGTACAAGTGCCTAATCAATGCACTTTTTAAGGCAGACAATTATTTCAGAGAGTCAGTTTATTAATCTGTAAAAATGAGAAAAAGAATCATTCTTACCTCTCTGGGTTATTCTGCAAGATTGAATGAGATAATGTATGTGAATTATCCAATACATGGCAGTGGTGATTGTTACTTTTGTAAATATTCTTGATACAACACAGACTCCAAAGGGAACAAATAATAAAAGCTCCCCTTTGTGTGGAAGGTGTGGAGACCACACTAGCCTTCTGTTCTTTGAAACGTCCTTCGGTGCCAATCATAATAAACCATTGCATGGAGTTAGGGGGTACTTGCTACCAGTTCAGACATTTCTGTTTATGTCAGATGGCATGACCCAACCCCTACTCAAAGAATCTTCAAGAAAAATGGAAAACGAGGCTTACTCCCTCTCAGCTGGGCCCCCAACTATAAGAACAAGCTAGCATCTGTAATGAAGAAAAAAATCCAGACTTTCCTGAGCTGACTCAGATGATCAGTCAGGGACAGAGGTAGGCTGAAGTAATCTGGCCCTTGGAAGTAATTTCAGCTTATTTGTTATTTCGTTTGCCAGCAATGTTGCCTTTGAAACTCAAAAATGACAACAATAATAATGCAAAACAGGACAATTTGTACTTCTACTGTCAAGAGCCATGCCTCCCGCTCCCAGCACAGGTGGAAACGGCACACACAAAGTCTGAGAAACGGTGTGGGAGGGTTTAATTATGAAGCAGCAAGGAGGGAGGCAGGTGTGTCCAGCCCCAAGGGGAAAGGAATGGCATTTTAACAAGAATATCTGATTAATGCTTTAAAGTTTTCAAAGCACTCCCACATAAATCATCCCATTTGACCTTCAAAATGGCCTTGCCAGATCGGTAGTATTATACTCATTTCAGAGATGAAGATTCTGATGCTCAGAGAAATTAAGAAACTTATCCAAATGCTGGATACAGAACTCAAACCCTGGGTTCCCAGCCACTGTCCTCCATGGAAAACCTCAATGGCCCTGCAGCCTATGGATCTGCCTGGCTCCATCAGGGATGGGTCTGTATGGTCTGAGTCTATCTTAGCCAAAGGGGTGATTCTGCAATTAAAATAAGTGCACAGCCCTCAGGGGCCCAGGGTAATCGTTTAAGCCATGTTTTCAAGGTTTTTAACAACTTGTTTTATGAATAAAAACATTCAGTCTGGATATCTGGATATTTTACTCTAGCTGGAGTCAACTACCTGGATACTTTAATATATACACATCTCTATTTTTGTTCTGTTTTATTCCAAATGTTTTGGTCTTTACAACTAGAATAATTCTCAGTCTCATTTTTATTTTGGCAGAAACGTAAGACACTGGAAAATTATGGTTGTTCACAGTGTTCTATTTGAACTATAAAATGCCTATGTAATCCAGGGCAATTCACTTAATTCTCTAGACCCTTACGGTTCAATGAAACCTTTGGAAATGTTCTAGATCTGACTGTCCAACATGGTAGCCATTAGTCATCAGGTTATTGATAAATTGAAATGTAACTAATGTGACTCGGAAACTGACTTATTAATCTTAATTTAAATTTAAATAGCTATATATGGCTAGCGGCTGTCATATTGGATAAAGCAATTCTGGGCCTGTATCCCTACCTATAAAATGAAGTATTTATGCTAGAATCAACCTCTCTAAGATTCCAACCACAATTTCTAACACAATGGCACATATTAGACACTCAATAAATATTTGTTGAATAGATATTTGTAGGATAAAATGATAGCTAAATGAATAAAGAAATGAACAAGTAAATTACTGAATCTTAAGGGAACATCACAAATGGAATTAATTTAGGATGTCTTCCTAGAGTTTTGAGGAATGAAGAGAAACACTGGTGTTGGCTGCAGCTGGGTGGGAATGCTTGGCATTCACAGTTCACAGTTCACATGGGAACAGAACCAGGTACAATTCAGGTCAAATTTGCCTTTCCACTTCTTCCAGACCCGGAAAAGCAGCTTCCTCCTTGGAGATTTCTTCATCACCCAAGTGCCCCTGTGAAAAGGAGTCTCAGTGCTAGAACTATGGGCTGGGATGAATGTCAGGAAAGAGGGGACAATTGTCAGGAAGCCAGAGGGATAGCTGCCAAGACTTCCATTCCAACCCATGGGAAAGAGTTCCTTCAGACACAGCTGAAAATAGCACTGCCCCCAGATGTGCTGGTTAAAATAGTTGAGTGAGTCAGGAGCTTCCATCTTGGCTTTGAGGCTCCCCTCTCCATTTCTGTGCTGAGGAGTCTCTCCCTCCAGGTGAGACCTGCTCAGAAACACTTCGTCTTCTCAACATGGATTATGGAAGGTGCCTGAGAAGTTTCAGGGGGAGTCTGACCCAGTATGCATGTTCCCTGTTGCTAGAAGACCCAGCTGAAAAATGTGCCTTTGGCAGGAACATGAGCTTGGCGTGCGGTGAGAGCAGGGGCACCGCGTTCCTCCCACCTCCTCCATGAACGAGCACTGCCCCCCATCACTCCACCGAGCTCTGCTCAGAGCCAAAGCTTGTCAGCTTGGCCAGGTTTATCCTCTCTCTCTCTCCCTTTTAGTTAACTATATGTTTCTCTAATCTGTGAACTTTTTGCTTTGATTTTTTAACTTTGGGGGAGACTTTTTTATTGTGGTAAACATAATGTAAGATTTACCATTTTAATAATTTTAAATTGTATAATTCAGTGGTATTAAGTACAATATTCACGTTGTGCAACCATCACCATTATCCATCTCCAAAACTTTTCATCATTCCTAACTGAAATTCTATACTGTTGAATAACAACACCCCATTCCCCCACTCCCTTCAGCTCTTGGTAACAATCATTCTGTTTTCTCTCTGTCAATTTAACAACTCTAGGCACCTCATATAAGTGGAATCATACATTCTTTGTCTTTTTGTGACTGGCTTATTTCACTTAGCAGAATGTCTTCAAGATTCATCCATATAGTAATGTGTATCAGAATTTCCTTCCTTTTTAAGGCTGAATAATATTCCATTGTATGTGTATATCACATTTTCTTTATCCATAGTTGGATTGTTTCCACTTTGAGGCTATTGTGAATAATGCTACTATGAACATGGGTGTACAAGTATCTGCTTGACACCCTACTTTCAATTTTTTGGCGTATATGCCTAGAAGTGATTGTTTGATCACATGGTAATTCTCTGTTTCACCTTTTGAGGAATTGCTTTTATTTTTTAAATCATTCCTAAATTCTTTTTCTTTTTCCTTTTAGTTCTTGAATTTTATTCCTAATCCTCAAATCCTATACATTTTCATCTTTTCATATCCTGGGTTTTAGCTTTTCACTTGAAATCTTAATCTCATTTCTTTTTACTTTCTAAAAATCTTGACTTCTAGCATTTTATCTTTTTATTTTGAACTTTGTCTATTTTATCTAATCTAATGTGTTTCTTTAATCTATAAGCATTTGGTTTAGTTTATTTTTAAACCATCTCCAAATAATCCTTTTTATTTCTATAGTTTAATTTGTTTTACCTAGGAATTTATATAGCTGACTTCATATGTCTATAATGTACGTCCCACAAATTTACCATATTTCTGATACCTTTAAAAGTTTCTCTTCTGGGATGCTGTAAAGAGGTGGGGGCAGGGGGGATAAGGGAGATTGAAGTATGTCGTGGGTCAGGTTCCCTGGGAAACAGACTGAGGCAGAAACTTGCATTCAGGAGGTTTGTGGGGGAGGGCACTCAGAAACAGCACTTGTAAGAAAGTGAGAGAAGCAGGACGGATAGAGGGAGAAGTTGAACTAAGATGCAGTTGCAACCAAGGTCTTAGTCCCATGGGGAGCTCTGAAACGAAGATGGACCCTCAGAGATATGGCAGTTTGAGGTTGGGGACTGAGCCTTTATTCACTAGAACCCTGAACGCACCAGGAGGTGTAATCTTGGGTATGAAGTCCCTTCCCTTGAGGGCAATGCTGGTGAGGAGGGGACTTGGTGGGTGTGTGCTATCAGCAGGTAATACTCCTGGGGGGAGGGGGGGGGAATCTGAGTGGTGCACCACAGCTTCCACTGCAGGTGGAAGAGAAAACATACTATATTCTAGGGAGGTAGAGCCCCATAATCCAGCCCAATGGTGGTCAGCCAATTTGAAGTAGTGTGTTAAAATTACCTGGGGAAAAAACTTGATGAGACTCTTCCCCACCAAGTACGTGTATCTTGAGAAAGAAAATCTGATCATTCTCATATACCTCCAGCACACCTTGAAGTGGAGAACTGCTGGCCGAGGCCAAAATGAAAATACCCCCACTTCTTATCAATGGCTTCCATGAAAGTTACGTTCAGTCCATTTATAGGACCCTACAAAATATGTGCTTTCTCCATGACAAGTACTATGTAGGGATGGATTCAGATTTTGTGGGGTCCAAAGATTATATAATTTGGGAGACCTCTTCAAGAAAAATAATATAAAATTATGAATATTAAATTGGCAGGCATTGCCCAGGGCCTTGGAGCAAGCCCATGCAAGTTAAGGGCCCTGGAGCTAAGTTTTGCTGGCTTTGCTGTAAATCCTTCTCTGGTCCAAGGCCATTACTGCACAGCCTGGCTGAAGAGCCTCCCTCACAATCTCAGGGAGGGTCACTTCCCCTGGAGGGCTACACTGATAAGCTCTTGAGCTACCTTCTCACTTTAGAGAGCCCTGAGGAATTCTTCCTTGGCTGAGTCCCAACTAAGTCTCTCCACAGGACAAGTGATCTCACCTGGACACCCTGAAGATACTCCATTTCCAGGAACTGGTTGGACTACCTTAGACCAGAGGAATGATGCCAGGCAGATGTGGGCCATTTACTGGAAGCAAGGGATAAATTATCTAATGATAAAATTAGTAATAATAGGTAACAATTGTTAAACATGTGGCATATGCCAGCCCTAGTTGTAAGCACTGTATATGAATGATCACATTTAATCTTCATAGGCACACTAGTCGGTATATATTATTTCTATTGCCATTTTACAGATGAGGGAATCGAGGTATAGAGATTTTACATAATATGCCCAGAGACTCACAACTAGGAAGCAGTACAGCCAGGATGAAAACTCAGGCTCTTACTCCAGAGTGTCAGCCCTGTGATGATCCCCACCCCCTGCCCCGTGCTATGCTGCTCTATGAGAAGGCCAGGGGTGGCTTGTGTGTGTTTGCTGTTCCTTGTTAACTAAAGATCCTCACTTCAAACATGACCAATTGAGATCCTATGGTAAAGACTCCGGTGTGAGGTTTTCTGAGAGTTTTAAGGTTCTTTGCTGAAGAGTTTTAAGTGTTCAAGTCAAGTAAAGCACTCAAGGGATGCTTAAAAGAACAGATGCTGTACTTTGTGTATGGACCCTTCAGATGGGATCCAGAATAGAGTCTAAAGCATGCTTTCAAAGGTCAGCTCTTTGTTCCCCTCAAACTAACATGCTTAAAGTCACCTTTCATTTTAGGACATTCTTTTTCCATGGCGGAGGGTGCTGTTTATTTCTGTGACTGTCAAGAGGAAAAAATAGGAATTTTGATAGCAGTTGTGGTGAATGGGTCACCCTTATCTCATTCAGCCTTTGCTCCACAGCGTGCTTGAACAGAATTCCTTTCTCCTGGCTTTGATTCATTTTCCTGATAAGGTGAAGATTCTCCGCCTTACCACACACTGCCCAGTCTGCTCAGACAAACAGTCTCCTTTTGAGGATAATCTGTGTTTATTCTCCAGGTTCAAATAACATCTCTGGAGATCTAAACACCAGGATTGGCAGTGATTCCAATGAGCCCTTGTTTCAAGTTTTTATGGAATGAGCAGACTCCCATAGACAATTCTTTCACAGATAGATTTATTAATCTAAATTTTTAAAAAATCCTTGCCAAATGTGCTTTCTTCACAAAACAGTGGTACAGAATGGTAGTACATAGAATGAATCTCAGGGAACTTACATTTCTATCTATATTGTACATTTTATGTTGTGGCCAGTCCTTTTTTTTGCTGTGGTCTGAGTAAAAAGTATACATTTTCCCCCTCACTTATTTTTGCATAGCTTCCCTGGAGCCTATCTGTACTTATGATTGTGCTGGGGAGGTCAGGGGACAGGCAATAAATGCACTAGGTTTCTCTTGCTCTATTTGAGCTGTTATCATCAAAGAATCTTTTAAACCTTGGATGCCTCAAAGGAGAGGTTTCTCCTCTCATCTCCTCTGAATAGATTGCCATTATCTTAAAATGATTTTATTCACACTCTGCTCCAGCAAATATAGCACTTACCCCCTTGGTGCCTTGCTTGACAGGGAAGAAACATGTAAAGCAGAAATCAGAGGAGGCCATCCAGGAATTTTTCAGATGACTTTATCATAGACTTCTTATTGCCTAAGAAAACTCAAAGCCATAGGAAAGCACCTAAGAGTGCCTGTTATAGCCTCTATGGACAGGAAGTGCTTATGAGAAAAGCTACATGATCTGGATATTGATCCCAATTCTTGATGCTTGTGCAGAACACGCCTTTCACTGCTCTAAGAGTTGGAGGAGTTGGAATGTGATTCTGATGTCTAATGGACACCATTCAAATGGAGTGAGATAAACAGGGATGTGTCCTGGACTTTAAAAAAATTGTATGCAAAAGACTTGATAACACTGGTGTGATACCCACACATTCCCACTGCACCAAAAAGAATACAAAGATAACATTCTCTTATATTAAAATGGCAAAAATATGCTCAATATCACTAATCATTAGGTAAATGCAAATCAAAACCACAGTGAGATACTACATCACACCCATTAAGATGGCTGCTATCAAAAACCCGAGAAAATAACAAGTGTTGGTAAGGAAAGAAATTGTAGAAGAAATTGAAACCCTTGTGCTCTGTTGGTATGAATGTAAAATGGTACAGGTGCTATGGAAAACAGTATGGTGGTTCCTCAGAAAAACAAAAATAGAATTACTATATGATCTAGAAATTCCACTTCTGGAATTCCACTTCTGGTATTCTGTAAATACCCAGAAGACTTCAAAGCAAGATCTCAAAGAGATACTTGTACAGTCATGTTCATTGCAGCATTATTCACAATAGCTAAATCGTGAAAGCAACCCAAGTATCCATCAATCGATGATAGATAAACAAAATGTGGTATGAACATACAATGGAATATTATTCAACCTTAAAAAGGAAGCAAATTCTGACAAATGTTACAACACGGATGAACCTTGAAGATATTATGCTAAGTGAAATAAATCAGTTACAAAAAGACAAATATTCTATGATTCCACTTATATGAGAGATCTAGAATAGTTCATGGAGACAAAAAGTAGAATGGTGGTTTCCAGGGTCTGGGAAGAGGGGGAGTGGAGAGTACTGTTTAATGGGTACAGAGTTTCAGTTTTCCAAGATAAAAAGAATTCTGGAGAGATGGATGGTAGTGATGTTTGCACAACAATGTGAATGTACTTAATACTACTGGACAGTACCCTTAAAAATGGTTACGGTGCATCTTAAAGGACATATCAAGAAGGGTTCAAGGTTAAATGTTCTATGACTGTCCTACTGAGAATTGTTATGGCTAGGTTGGTGTTTCACCTGCTTTTTTTTCCTCTGCTAAATTCATTATGGCATGTGATCACCCAGCTGGTGGTTGAATCGGACCCCAAGTTCCTATGAATAACAAAAACCTGAAAAATAAAGGTGTAAATGAGGCAGAAGTCCAAAGGCAGGTAATTCAGGGCTGACATGGCCATTGCATGGTCAGCAGAGACCCAGGATTTTTCAGGATCTCTACTCCATCATCCTTGATGTGTGGTCCTCAACTTTGTGGTGCAAGATAGTTGCTGGGGCTCTAGCTATCACACCAACACTCCAAAGAGCAGAATGGAGGAAGGAGGAAGAAGGGCTAACTACATTCAATATAAGAAAATTTTCAGAAATCCCACATAACATTTTCACCTATATATCATTTTTTAAATTTTAGTCACATGATCAAACAGTCTCTTAGATTGTCAGTGATGTGTCCATACAAAAGTCAGTGTTCTGTTATTTCTAAATAGAGGGAAAGTTGATATCCAGAAGACAGTTAGCAATCTCTGCCACAGCTGGAAAGAGACTAGACAGATAGAGATGAATTTAATTTCAAATCCCATCTAATTTCTATCACTCCATTGCTCTTCACTTCAGGATAAAGAATAGCATTAGCCAAAGCACAAAGCCTTTAATATTTGGCATGTCTCTAATTAGGCAAGTTGTTTAATTTCTTTGTGCCTCAGTTTCCTCACCTGTACAAAAGTTAATCTAAGTAAAGTGTTGAAGACAGTGCCTGGCATATAGTATGCTCTGTAAAACTGTTGATGTTGTTGTCGTTGTTATTATTTTCCACGCAGCCAAAAAGAGTGAAGCAGGAGGCGTTCTCTTGGTGCTGAGAGACACTAGGGGCTTCCTCCACAGCCTCGCCTGGTTTTACAGGGGTTGGTCAATGCAAGGAGGACTCCTTCCTGAAGCGAGAAGAGGATATGGATTTTGGTGAATTTGGAACAGCACTCCACTCCAGATTTTTCTTCCTTCCAGATATTCCTTGCTCTTTCATGGGCTCAGGCTTTAGGCTAGATGCCTCCAGGCTCAAGATCCAATTTGTCTTTTCTGAAAGCCAGACCTGGACTCAGTTGAGGCAGCATCACTTTAATGACCCTGTGCTGCGTCTACTCCCAGACGAAGGGAAGCTCATCTTGCAGCTAGAATCCTGCAGCAGGAAAGAGCTTATTCTCCCTATCCAGCAAGAGGCCGACAGTCCCCTACAGCTACTCTTCAGGGCCAGAGAATTTCCGTGGGAGTTTCCAAAAGCCTCAGAAACCCCAGCTGCAGCTCTCTGCTTCAAAGAAGTAGAGCTTAACCCCAGTCTAACGTGAAAGAAAAACATCTTCCCAAGGGCCTTGGGAACAATTAATATAACTCTGAAAATAAAATCATTTCTAATAGCACTTTCCCCAGGTAATACTTAGATTAGTTTGAGGAGAGTCTTGCCAAGATGTAAAACCGGATGCTGAAAATGATTTCTTACTCCAGCAAGATTGCCACTCTATATTTCATGAGAGCAACATCAAAGTGGTGTTGTGAGGTTGGTATCATCATCACTATTTTCAAGATGAGGGAACAGCGGATGGGAGGGTGACGGAGCTGAGTGAGGCTCAGTCCCGGGACTTCTTATACCAAAACGTGTATAATTTCCTGCTGACCAGCATGTGGCGCTGTTGTCCACTATCTATTTCTGGTAACTCTCTCCTTCTGACTTCTATGATCCTAACTTCCTCTGTTTTTTCTCCCTATGTAACTGATTATTCTCCCCTCTCTTTACTGTCTTCTTTTCATCTGCCTATTCCTCAGAAACTGACAAATCCCAATAAGGCGTTTCAGAAATATATCTCAAATCCAACCTCTCCTTTCTTTTCTATTTTAGATTTTTAAAAATCCAAACACATAATTTTAAAAGGCAAATAGTGCTAAAGTGTATATAACTGAATAGAGCAATCCCATTCTCTCATCAACCTGCCCCATACTGGTCCTGCTTCCAAAAGGCAGAACTTCTGCATAAAGCTGTGTAGGTTGTGCAAAACTCAATTTGGGGGGCACCATTTAAACACTTTGCGATGGGAATGGCACCATCCAGACTTGTGTAGTGCATAACCTTCACAATCATATATAGTAGCCTAACCAAGCTGTAGCCACTTTCAATTCTTTTAGCTATTTCCTCTAGTATTTACCTTTATGATTCTAGATAATAAGCCTGTATGGCTTTTTCTTGATTCTCCAGTATCTGTTATTATGTACAGAATTTCTCTGATAACGAATGATTACTTCACTTTCTCAAACTCACCCCATGACATCTCCTCTTTTATCTTTTTATCTGAATCGTTACACCACAATTTCATTTCAATCAATATTCAATATTCAACCTAATTGGGACCATATAAATACTGTTTACTGCTATATCAAGTAGTGTACTATTATTGTGGTTGCTTCCTTGTTCAACTGTAGCTTTTTTGCAGGGTTAATATGTGCCTTTTTTCCCCCATTTTCTTAGTATTCTATGTACCAATGACTATGCAGTCAATCCTCCCATTTCCTCCAGCGACTTCCTAAATGCAGTTTGCTATCATACCATATATATATACATACATATATATGGTATGATAATATATATGTATTTTTTTTTTTGCCTAGAGAGTTATCTCCTGAGCCTTTAATCTTCCTGTTCTATGGACTGGTTCCTCTCTAGTCAGCTACATAGCTCTTGTCCTGAGACTTTCCTTCACCACTAGCCTGGAAATTTTCTTCACCTTTCTCCCATCCTTCTCGGCTCTCATGCTTCCTCTTTCCTTGTTGAGTGGAACATATCACCTAGTAGCTTCTTCAGACATGATACATTGGAGGTAGGTTTGTTGAGATTTTTGTATGTCTAAAACATCTTTATTCTGTCATCACAAATCTTGATAGTTTGGCTAATTGTACATTCCTAGAGTGGAAATAATTTTTCTTCATAATACTGAATGTAGTTCTTCACTGTCTTCTAGCTTCCAGGGTAGCTGCTAGTTTCTAAACCTTTGTATGTAACCTGTTTTTCTTTCTGGAATATTTTTCTATCAGTTCTTTAGCCCTGGCATACTGAAATGTTATGATGTGTCCTGGTGCAGCCTTTTAAAAAATTTATTTTGGAAGGAACACTTTTTAGTCTTTTAATACCTTGGTATTTTGGTTTTCCAAAATGTCCTCAAATTATTTCCTTGATAATTTTGTTTCATCCATTTTCTCTGTTCAGTCTTTCTGCAACCTCTATTAGTTTGATATCAGAGGTTGAATCCTCCAATTTCCTTATCTTTTTCTCTCTTATTGTTTATATCTTTGTCCCTGTGTTCTGCTTTGAATGAGATTTCTTCAACTTAATCTTCCAATTTTTCTTTTGAATTTTTAATTTAATTATATTGCTAATTTACAAAAGCTTTTTCTTATTCTCTTATTGTTTCTTTTCCATAGCATCTGAGGATGCTAATTATTGTTTTCCTTAAAGTAAGTTTTCTTCTGCTCCTTGTTTTCTTGGAGTTCTTTTTTTCTCTCTCTGCTTTTTATGTTGTCGGCCTTTCTAGACCCTGTACTTTCTGTTTATTTTTAAGAGTGAGACACTAAAAGACTGATTAGAAGTCCTCTGTGATTGGGCAAGGCTTGATGACTGCTGGAGTTCAAATTACTGACTGGATGTTTTCCTTGAGGAAGCGTGTGTGTGTGTGTGTGCACGTGCGCCCTTCCCTCCTCCTCTGCCAGGGCCATTGGGATTCTCCAGAGAAGGATGCTTCAGTCTTCTCTCATGAGGGTGTAAAGGCAGCTTGTCTTCTATAGGGTAGGGGAAGGGGACTCAGTACCTCACCATTCAAGATGCAGCCTTTCATGTAATTCCTCTCTTTTCAGTTGGCCACCTCATCCAAGCTCTCTGCCATGCCTGGTGTCTCTGAATTCAGAGGCCTTCTGGTTCAATTGCTTTAGAGAATAAATCCCTTCTCTCCCATCAAACTGAGAGAGGGATAATCACCTTGAGGTACAGGGTGGGGTCCTTGAGGTCTAACCAATCCTTTTACACACTTTCAATGAATTCCTCTTTTTTTCAACTATATACACCTCCACCTTCCATAGCACTTAGTACCTCTAGGCTTTTGTTCTCTTTTGGGTTCTTCAGAATGAACAGCATTGCTTCTCACTGATATACCCATCCACAGTCCCCTAACTTTAATCTTTTAAGCTTTCTCTGCTCTGCCAAATCAATTCCCAACATTCCAAATAGTTTTTGTCTTTATATATTGTGGTTTGAGATTATGTCTCTTTTCCTAGTTTCACCAGTGATGGAACACATGTTTTATTCTAGTCCTTCTTATTGCTTTGGTGATTTTTAAAAGAGAAGTAAGAGAAATGTAAGCTTAAAACCAGAAGACACTCATCCCTTCCTTCCTCTTCCACTGCTTAATTCACATCTTCATTGACTCTCACCTGTACCTTTGAAGTATCATCTAGCTGTTCCCCTGGTCCAATTTCTTTCCTCTCCAGTTCATCCTTCACAGATGCCCTGATCTGATTGCATCCCTCTCCAACTCAAGAACTTTCAATGACTACCCTTTGGTTTCAACCAAACTTTCCAGTTTTATTTACCTCCATATTTGTAAACTTTATTTCCAGCAAGCGTCTCTTGAAAAGTTGCCATATGCCAAGGCCATACTAAGCATTGTAAATACAAAGATGGAAATACAGTTCATGTATTCAGAAACCACAGAGTCAGAGACAAGTAAAGAAATATTCGTTCTACCTGGCATCTGCTTCTCATCCCCATATCTGTCTGTCAAAATTCTATCCACTCAAAGGCAGTCTTAAGCAACAAGCCTCCTTTATCTCCGTGTTGGAATTAATCTCCTCCACACTGCCCGCACACTCCCCTGAGCTCTTTCTGTGTACTGCCGTTAGAACATTGAATCCAGATTGCCTTGAATATGCCTATAGGTATGTCTGTCTCCCGCACCTGATGGAGAAGTCCTTGGTGGTAAGGAACACAAAGATCTCTATTATATCAGGAAAGTGTTTTGAAAAAAGCATAAACTCAATAAAAATATATTGGAAATAATCAAGTTTTCCTGTTACTGAATTTAAGGAAAAGTGTTTAGTTGGCATTTATATAAGGGACACTGAATTGCTTTATTTATCTTTTGATGTTTAAACATTTATTAGCCCTTTGTGGACCAGACTCTGTGCCATTCACTGTGGCTACAAAGATGAAAAAGACAGTCATATTGTAAAGTGGCTCACGGTCCAGCAAGGAGACGATAGTGCAAACAACTGCAAAAACATGCGATAGGTGCTGTAAGAGAGGAAGGAGCAAGGCAGAAAGGGTTTAGGACTCTGCCTGGGGAGGGAGAGGGCACCAGAAAGAAGGTGCTATGCGGCTAAGATGTGAAGGATGAAGAGCAGTTCCCTAGAGAGAGAAGAAATAAAAAGGGAATTCTAATGGATGTTATTTTCACTTATGACTGTATTGAGGGGGAAAAAACCACAATTCTTGTTCAAACAGATTTACCCTTTTGATATTCAAATACTTAGTAAGGACCTACTATGGACCAGGTCCCATGCTAAGCAGATATTTTTTAATAATAAATTATTATCTCTAAAAAGTAGATAAAGGAGCAGCACATTTTAATTCAACAAAGGACTTTATAGAGAATTGCAATAAAGTAGACCAGGTAAAGTGTTCTGATGATAATTCAAAGAAAAAGCTTAGAAGAATTCATGTAGATGACACATCCCTTAGGCAGTTTCTCTCAAATATCAACTGTCCCAGCAAGCATTTGGCAAGAGATACATTGCAATCAATCCCTGGTTGAATTCTCCGATGAGGGTCAGAAATGCCATCATTCTGAGCTGTTGATTAAAGAGGGATTCACATGCTTTACATGCCAGATGTGCAGGAGGTGGGGCTGATGGCCTGTGCTAGATGATTAGGAGCCTGATTTATATTCTCTCTCAGAGACAGGGGCAGCGTTCTTCCCAAAGTGGTGGAGGAACGAAGTGTGTGGGTGTCTGTGTGTCTGTGTCCGTGTCTGTGTTTAATACTGACCTCATGCCAAGCACCATGCTATGCACGTTACATTATCTTATTTAATATTCACTGAGATAATCTTGAGATAGATGGGTTCTAGAGATGCCTGCTGACACAGAAAGTATTTATTTTCTTTTATCTATTATTGTTATTATATATTTTAAATTTTATCAGGGAAACTGCCAGACAACCCTCAGTATATGTAAATACAGATAGTCACTTTGGGACATATCTTTCTGTCTAGTGAAGAGTTACTTGAGTAGCCTCTCTTGCTTATGTAAATATAAGACAAATGGATAATCCATGCCCGAGAGAAGGTTATAATAACACCTGTTTTGTGATCAACTATGCTTTTCCCTCCTAATTCCTCTGAATATGTGGAGCTCATAGGTAGAAAGGGACAGTGCACATTTGCATAGGGCCAAGAAGCTCCAGGAAGCTATGGCATGAAAGCCTTTCCTTTTGAGATTCAACATTATTAGAACCTCTTGGAATAAGTGCTCCCCCAACTTAGATATCAGCTCCACAAGATCAGGGTTCACCTCTGTATCCACAGGACCTACATGGTGGCTAGCACATAGTAGGTGCTCAGTAAATGTTCTTGAATGACTTTAATCCCCTAATTCTTTGCCCCACACCCCTGCTCCCAAGTTTTCCAGACTAAATATTTATTCTTCCTTTAACTTTTCATTCCTGAAATAACTAACCAAAAGTTTCAGTGCTTCTGAAGTCTTTTTATATTTTCGCACTCAATTGAAAATTATAAAATCATGTCCTCAAGTAGAAGAGACAAGTAGAAGAGACAAGTCTTTTTATATTTTCGCACTCAATTGAAAATTATAAAATCATGTCCTCAAGTAGTAGAATCTTCTTGTTATTATAATAATTCTCTGGTTGCAGAGAATGTGCAACCAGATTATCTAGTATTTGTGCCTAGTTGTTTAAATAGATAAGCTAAAAAGAGGCGGTAGGTAATAAGAGGGTATTATAAAGTATTTAGTATTGAAACTGTATCCACTATTAGGCAGATCCTACTTCTTTCTGATTTTAGCAGTAAGATTTCTTCACTGGAAGCTATGATAAATTTATTGTTTTGAGATGGCATGTTGTTTGTAAAAAGATTTTTTTTAATATTTTATGTTGGAGTATAGTTGATTTACACTGTTGTGTTAGTTTCAGGTGTACAGCAAAGTGATTCAGTTATACATATACATATATCCATTCTTTTTCAGATTCTTTTTCCATATAGGTTATTACAGAATATTGAGTAGAGCTCCCTGTGCTATACAGTAGGTCCTTGTTGATTATTTATTTTATATATAGTTGTGTGTATACTTTAATCCCTAACTCCTAATTTATCCCTCCTCCCACTTTTCCCCTTTGGTAACCATAAGTTTGTTTTCAAAGTCTGTGAGTCTGTTTCTGTTTTGTAAATAAGTTCATTTGTATCAATTTTTTTAGATTTCACATATAAGTGATATCATATGATATTTGTCTGTCTGACTTACTTCACTTACTATAATCTCTAGGCCCATCTATGTTGCTTCAAATGGCATTATTTTATTGTTTATGGCTGAGTAATATTCCATTGTACATATGTACCACATCTTTATCCATTTCTCTGTCAATGGACATTTAGGTTTCTTCCATGTCTTGGCTATTGTAAATAATGCTGCAATGAACATTGGGGTGTACGTGTATTTTCCAATTGTGGTTTTATCTGGATATATGCCCAGGAGTGAGATTGCTGGATCATATGGTAGTTCTATTTATAGATTTTTCAGTAACCTCCATACTGTTCTCTGTAGTCGTTGTACCAATTTACATTCCCACCAACAGTGCAAGAGGGTTCCCTTTTCTCCACACCTTTTCCAGCATTTATTGTTTGTAGACTTTTTGGTGATGGCCCTTCTGACTGGTGTGAGGTGATACCTCACTGTAGTTTTGATTTGCATTTCTCTAATAATTAGCGATGTTGAGCATCTTTTCATGTGCTTTTTGGTGTAAAAAGATTTAAACTTTAGCTGAATTCCACTCAAAGTGTTTTAAAATGACTTTGTCATCATTATTTAGGTGTTTTTAGAACTCTTTATAAAACTAAATCAACAGTCTATTAATCTATGAATTAGAGGAAATCAATGTTTCAATTTGATTCAATTAACATACATTGAAAACCAACTATGTGCCAGGCATTATGATATGAACAAAAGATAGAAAAATGTAAAATATGGTCCCTCCCTCTAAGAAGCTTACAGTCAGTAGAAAAATGTAAAATATGGTCCCTCCCTCTAAGAAGCTTACTGTCTAGTAGGGCGAGATGGATGACTAAAGAAATGGTGATGATGCAGAGAGAAGAGATTCAATCAGATCTAAGGGGCTGCTCTTTTATAGGACAGAGGCAGTGTCTATCCATTGTAACAGGAGAGAAGGCAAAGTGGACATTTACAGATATATGTAGTTTCTGTTCTGAGTTGAAGGGGGGTTCATTCCATCTTAATCTTCTTTATTCACTAAACCCTCTATTACTATTATGTGTATGGTCAGACATAAGGCAATAATATTTAGGTTTAGAATAAGCTTAAAGGAGACATGCTGACCTTCAATCTTGTCTCAAATATCTGTCTGAAGAATTGAGATAAACAATGAAGGGTGGACAATTAAATAGTCAATAATGCTGGCTCCTTGTTAAAGATGTAAATGAAATTTCCTCTCAATTTATTCTACAGACTATCATAAATATATTTAAATTGCTATAGTAAATGGTCTTGGCTGTAATTTCATCTTTTGGTCAGGCAGCTCTCCTTGGAAAAGAGACCAAGAAGAACAACCTTCAGACCAGATATTCTAGAAATCACTGCTATTCTGGCAGACAACTCTCCCACGCTATTATGTCTGTCAAGAGATGTCTGAAAAATATCAAATTCAGGAAGGTGTTTTCTTTTTCCCTGACATTATTACTTTTTAAATATGTTCCAGGGCACTATGCCAGGCACTTTCCCTACATTATCTCATCTAATCTCACAACAAATCTATAAAGAAAGCTCTATTGTCTTTCCTTATTTTAAATGAAAAAAATAGAGCCACAGGCTGCCGCAGACCGGCTGCAGAAAGCTGGGAGTTCCTGGCGGTGAGGGGTAAGGAACTGAAAAGCACCAGTATGGGATCAGAAGGGCCAAGACAACTGATGGTTGCAAGGCAAGTTTATTCAAAGAACATGATCACATATATAGGTTAGTTAAGGAACAGAAAGAAGGCAATAAATCAGTAAACCTTGTTTTCCACATGATCCTGTTGCCACCTGACTATGCGTCAGCATGCCCAGTGGGCCATTCTTTGGAGTTACAGACCGTCCCTTCAGGGCAGCACGTCCTTCTTCTGGGGAGCAACCAGGGGCTCTTAAGCCAGAGCAAACTCCTGGGATTAACCAGGGGCTCTTTGGCCAGAGCAGACTCCTGGAACGAAACTGGCTTCCAGCCATTTTCCTTTTTTACGCTCAAAACCACAGAGTCAGGAGTGCATACCAAGAAAGAGACAAGCAGTTCTCCGATAAGCAGAAAGCTGATTAAGCTTACAGCTTGGGGGCTACCACAACAGGCGACCAGGATGTAAGGCCCTTGTGGGCAGAGATTGCTGTTTCTTTTGTTCCCTGCTATATCCTCAGAGCCTAGAACAGAGTCTGAAACTACATAGATGCTCATAAATATTTGTTAAATGAATGAAAGGACGGATGACTAAATGGTAAAGAATTTGCTCAAGGTTACATAGCTAGAAAAGAGTAGAGTCAGGACTCCAACTCAGGTCTGTTGGATTGCAAAGCCTCTGCTTCTAACTCTGATGATTTATTTTCTGCCCACGGCTTGAAACTGCCTTTTTAACCAGTTGCAGACAACTCAAAGATTAGAATATCCATTATTTCCAGAGGCACCGATTGGCAGGCTGAACCTGTTAGTCTTGCCAAGAGACTAGATTGGGAGTGGAGGAAGCAGTCCTTGTTTTAAGGGGACCCAGAGAAAGGACCATTGATGGTTAATTTACTCTTAGATTCCATCAAAGTTAGGGTCTTTGAAGATACGTTCTGAGGGTTGAATAATAGCTTATATGTAATGGGCTTAGCCTGGTACTTGAGACATAGTAAGTACTTAACACATTGTTGCAGGAATGAAGGAATGAAGGAGATGACTGTACATTTTGTAGAACATAGTAGCTGCTACTAAATTTTTGAAAGTAAATGATGGTAGAGCTTTAGAGTGACTTTAGATGGTAAAACCATACCCAGCGTGATTGCCTGACGCATACATTAAATAATCATTTGAAAGATTGAGTGAGCCTTCTATTTGCCTTCTTATTTTAATATAACAAGGAGATTGGGAAATATATTTTCAAATTTCTATTCTAAGCACTTTACAATCCTCACCTAACCCTCATAACAACCTTTGAGATAGATATCATCATAGATGATCCCTCTTTACAGATTTCATTTCAGCCTGTCAATAATCTGTTGAGCTATGATTTGAGAGGAAACAAAGGCACAAAAAGGCTAAGCAATTTGCCAAGATCACACAGCTGGTAAATGCAGGGGTAGGATTCAAAATCAGGCAGCCTGGGTTTGTCTGTGCTCTTAACCAGGACACTATAGCAAAAAGAATGGTATAGTCAGGCCTAATTCCTAAGTCGTATGGGGTCTGGAACTGGCTGTCCCTATGGCCTTGGGTAAAGACTGTATAACAGACAGCAAAGTAAGTATTTGTGATACATCTGATGGCGCCAGAGTGGGGTCATGAACTCACAGTAAGCCTTTTTGCACACCTGAAATAACAAAACCTGTGCCACCTACTACTTAGAGAAGAGCAGTACAGGACACTGATAGATACAAAAGTGTTATACATAAGTAGGGGACTGCTATTCATTGTCCTCCTCCAGTTTCTCTCTTATAGCTTTTAGGTTACTCAGCCTGAATATAAACTCTTTAAGGTCAGGGTCTGAACTCCCGTTTCTTGTTAGGTCTCGCTCAGGGGCAAACACAGGAGATCCCCATAAATGCTCATCAGCAATGTCTTACATTGCTCTTTAGAAAGAATACCTGGAGCCCCAGCAATTTTGATTACTGTCCCTCTGGCTTATAGCAAAACCAATTGTCTGTCTGATTTGATTATATTTAAATGAAACCCCAAGGCTAGAATGTAATGAGGTGGGAAAGAAGTAGTTGCTGTTCATCAGATTCCTAGAAGCATGTTCATGGGATTGGGTCTGGATATTGTCTTAGTTCCTTGTTAAGGCCTTTAGAGTTTACGTCTTTGGGGGATGAATGCCTAATCAAAGTAAACAAACAAAAACAAAAGCCAGTTGGTCCCTTCAGTGAAGTATGGCCAGGTTTTACCCATAGCATTCTTTCTTTTCCTTACTCACGTGGTGACAAAGGCTATTTAGGATCATAGGCAAAACACATCTGATTACAAGCAATCTTCCATTATCCTGTTGACATCTTCCTATTCCTTCAAAAGCACATAAGCAGCTCCTAATAGCAAGACTTCAAAATAAATGAAGCAAAAATTGAGCGAATTAAAGGGAGAAATAGACAATCCACAATCCTAGTTGAAGATTTTAATACTCATCACACAGTGGTTAATAGAATCAAATAGACAAAAAAATAAGGATATAAAAGATTTGATCAACACTATCAATCACCTAGATCTAATTGACATTTATAGAGTATTATACTATATCCAAAAACCACATAATACACATTGTTTTCAAGTACACACAGAATATTCATTAACATAGGCCATATTCTGTGCCAATTAAACAAGCCTCAATAAATTTCAAAGGATCAAAGTATACAGAGTATGTTCTCTGTCCATGGTCAAATTTAATTTAATGAATGACAATCTAGAAAAGCTCCAAATATTTATAAATTAAGTAACAATAGCCATGGGCCAATGAAATAATCACAAGGGAAATAAGGAAATATTCCTAACTAAATAATAATAGTTCCACAACATAGTAAAAACTATGGGATGTAGGTAAAGCAATGCATATAGGGAAATTTATAGTTTTAAATATCTTTTTAGAAAAAGAATATAAAATGATCATAAAATCAATCATCTAAGCTTACTTCCACCTTAATAAGCTGGAAAAAAAGGAGCAAATTAAATTCAAAGTAAGTAGAATAAAATAAATACGAAAAACAAGAACAGAAACAAATTAAATTTTTTAAATGGACAAACAGCAAATAAAATCAACAGAGTCAAATACTGATTGAAAGGATTAATAAAATTGTAAAATCTACCTGCACTGATTGTGAAGTTTGCAAAATGTGATTGAAATTTTATACTCTTCCCATCAAGAGGTGGAATCTGTGTTCCCTCCCCTAAGTCTGGGCTGGACTTAGTGTCTTTGTTTGTAACCAATAGAATTTGGTAGAAGTGGCACTGCTTTACTTCCAAGCTGCGTCAGACAAGGCCAAGCAGCTTCCACCTGGTTCTCCTGGGATGATTGCTCTGAAAGAAGACACCTACTATGCTGGAGAGACCACATGGAGGCAACCCATGAACAGCACCAGCTGAGGTCCCAACCAACAAGAAACACCAACTGCCAGCCTGTGAGGAAGCCATCTTGGACATCCAGCCTAGCTGAGTGTCACATGATTAACACCCCACCTGACAGCTGAATTCAACTACATTAAGAACCTCAAGCAAGAACTGTTTACTTGAGGTCTTCTCTAATTTCTGACCCACAAAATTATGAGTAAGTTAAATTGGTGGTTTTAAGTTGCTAATCTTAGGGATAATTTGTTATGCAGCAATAGTACCCCAAACACTGATCAAAGACAAAAAAGGGAAAATATAAATTTCCAATATCAGGAGTGAAGGAGAGGACCACACTATATATAGTACACACATTAAAGGAAAATAAAACAATACTATGAACAACTTCGTGCCAATATATTCAAAATTTAGATTCGTGGACAAATTTGGAAAAACACAAATTACCAAAACTGATAAGACATAGAAAATATAAAGCCATATATCTGTATGATAACAAAAAGAAATTAATTCATATTCACATTCAAAAATCTTCCCACAAAGGAAACCCCAGTTACAGATAATTCAACAATAAATTCAATCAAACATTTAAGGAAGAAATACTGATATCACATAAACTCAAAAAATATAAAAGCTAATTAGGAACACTTTCCAACTCATTTTGTGAGGCCAGCACAATCGTGATATCAAAGACAAAGACATTATAAGAAAACGAAAGACTATTGAGACCATTAGTCCCTCATCAACATAGATGCAAATATTATCAATGTTAGCAAATAATATACAGAAATCCATTAAAAGATAATAAAATCTAAGTGAGTTTATCCCAGGAACACAAAGGTCATTGAACATTCAAATATAAATTAAATTCAACATATAAAAATCAATTGAGGGGGCTTCCCTGGTGGCACAGTGGTTAAGAACCCGCCTGCCAATGCAGGGGACACCGGTTGGAGCCCTGGTCCGGGAAGATCCCACATGCTGTGGAGCAACTAAGCCTGTGCACCACAACTACTGAGCCTGCGCTCTAGAGCCCGTGAGCCACAACTACTGAGCCCACATGCCAAAACTACTGAAGCTCACATGCCTAGAGCCTGTGCTCTGCAACAAGAGAGGCCACCACAATGAGATGCCCACGCACTGCAGGGAAGAGTGGCCCCCCACTTGCCGCAACTAGAGAAAACCCCTCGTGCAGCAATGAAGACCCAACGCAGCCAAAAATAAATAAATAAATAAATAAATAAATAAATAAATAAATAAATAAAATTTTTTAAAAAATCAATTGAATGTCCATATAGTAGCCACAAGCAAATGAAAAATAAAATTTAAAAAATATAATTTGCAAGAATATCAAAAAGATTAACTATATAGGAATGTCTCTAATGAAAAATGTGCAAGATGCCTACTCTGAAAACTACAAAACATTGCCAACAGAAATTTTAAGACTTAAATAAATAGAGGTATATGCCATATCACGATTGCAAGACTCAATATTGTTAAGATAGCCATTTCCTTCAAATTAATCTATAGATTCAATGAAAAACCAATCAAAATGTCACAGACTTTTTAAAAGAAATTTGAGCTGATTCTCAGATTTTTACGGAAATATAAAGGATCTAGAATAGTGAAAACAATATTTTAAAAATTGAGGAAAGTGGGAAGACTTATACTACTTGATTTCAAGAGTTACAATAAAATACAGTAGTCAAGTTGTGTGGTACTGGAATAAGGATAGACAAACAGGTCCAATGGAAAAGAACACAGAGTCCAAAAATGGTTCCACATGTATAGAGTCAATTAGGTTTTGACCAAAGTTGATTCTATGGGGAAAAGAAATTGTTTTTAACAAATAGTATTGTAACAATGATATCTATATAAGATAAAACAAACCTGAACCTCTGTTTCACACTTAACACAAAAATAATTTGGGATGGATCATAGACCTAAGTGTAAAAGCTAGAACCATAAAATTATAAGAAGACGACATAGGAGAATATCTTTCTTCTCCTATACCTTGAGGAAGGCAAGGATTACTGGAACACAAAAAGCACTAGGTATATAAGGAAAAAAATGATACTTAATAAATATTTTTAAAAATCATTGTACTTCATAAATATTAAAAGTTTCTGCTCACCAAAAATCACTATTAAGAAAATAAATAGGCAATCCATAGACTGGGAGAAGATATTTGCAATACATATATCTGACAAAGGACTTATATCCAAAATATGCAAAGAATTCCTACTAATCAACAATAAAAGATAATTTTTTAAAAAATATGCACCAGATTTGAACAGACACTTCACAGAAGGTGATATATAAGTGGCCAATAAGCACATGAAAAAGTACTCAACATCACGAGTCATCAGGGAAATATAAATTAAAACCACAGTGAGGTACAATTTCACGCCTAGTAGAATCACTAAAAATCAAAAAGATTGATAACACCAACTCATGGGTGAAGTCATGGAACAACTAGAACTTCATGCATTGCTGATGAAAGAAGCTGAAATAAATTTAAACATGTATCTACCTATGACCCAGAAATTATACTCCTAGGTATTTATCCCCAAGAAAGTAAAAACAAACCAAAACAAAGTCCATAAATGGCTTCTACAGGAATACTCAAAGCAGCCTTACTCATAAGAACCAGAAACTATAAGCAACCCCAATGCACACTGACAAGGGAATAGATAAATAAATTGTATTATCTTCATACAGTGGACTACTATTTAGCATTAAAAAGAGATGTACTGCTGATACATGCAATAACATGGACAGATCTCAAAAACATATGTTGAGTGAAAGAAGTGAGTCACAGAACAGTCCATACTTCATGTTTGTACTGTATGATTCCATTTATGAAGTCCAAGAACAGGCATAACTAATCTATGGGTATAGTAATCAGAAACTGTTTGCCTCTGGGTGGATGGAGAAATGGGGGATCAACTAGATATGGAAGAGTACATGGAAATATGCAAAGAATATTTGCATACTGAAATATGCAAAGAGTACATGGAAATATGCAAAGAACAAAAGAGTATATGGAAACTCTTTGGAGCTATGGTATGTACATAGGTGTGTGTATACAATTGTCAAAACTCATCAAACTGAACACTTAAGATCTGTGAGTTTTATAATATGTAAATGATACCTCATGTAAAGATGTGCATGTGCGTGTAAACATACAAGCACGCACACACACACACACACACACACACACACGTGCTTCATATTCCACAGGGAGACTCCCCAATCCAGTCTCAACGCTTGGTGAGGGAGGGGAATTCAGTCTAAGACTCCAACTAAATGAAAACAGGAGGGGTCGTAAAACAGAACTAGAATGCACTGACCTCACTCCCCACTACCATAACCCCCAGAGTAAGGTCATGGGTATCTTGCTATGGTGAGTAAATGATTGAGCAGGTCTGGGGACGAATACCACGGGAGATCCGACAGAATAGGGTTAGGGGAGTTGTCAACTCTCCTCCAATGTCTGTTTAGGCTCCTCTCTCCTTGTGCTGGGCTGGGTGCACTGCATTGGTCTGAGCTTACACACTGATGTTTCCTCTTCTGCATCAACACCCTGAGTAATTCTGCAGCTAAATAAAAGCCTTCCTCCCTTTCTCCCATCACCTCACCATAGTAGTTTTCTAGTTATTTTAATGAGAACATTCTATTTCATTATATCTCTATAGGCAGAATATCTTTTTTATTTTATTTTTTTTAAGTAAATTTATTTATTTATTTTTGGCTGCGCTGGATCTTTGTTGCTGCGCACAGGCTTTCTCTAGTTGTGGCGAGCGGGGGCTACTCTTTGTTGCGGTGCGCAGGCTTCTGATTGCAGTGGCTTCCCTTGTTGCGGAGCTCAGGCTCCAGGCACATGGGCTTTAGTAGTTGTGGTTCGTGGGCTTCAGTAGTTGTGGCTCATGGGATCTAGAGTGCAGGCTCAGCAGCTGTGGTTCACAGGCTCAGTTGCTCCGCGGCATGTGGGATCTTCCTGACCCAGGTCTCGAACCCGTGTCCCCTGCATTGGTAGGCGGATTCTTAACTACTGTGCCACCAGAGAAGCCCCAGAGTATCTTTTTGATGCCCTTCCTATCTATTCTTCCCTGCTTCTCATTTCACTTTCAGAAATGTTTTTAAGATGACTCTCTGCCTGGGCTTTTCAAATTTTAATGCATATGAGTCACCTATGGATCTTATTAAAATTCTAGTTCTGATTCAGTAGATCTGGGGTGGGGTCTGAGCATCTGCATTTTTAAAGAAGTGCCCAGGTGGTACTGATGTGTTGGTTTGAGGATCCCACTTTAAGTAGAAATCTCTCTGTAATATGCTAGCAGTACAATAAGTGCTGTTCACTCCTCTTATTTGCAGGGTAGGTAAATTAATGCAGAGTGTGGTGTCAGAAAGATGGCGAAGAAAAAAGCAATTCTGATTCTCTTTCACTCTCTTTTTCTCCATCTCAAACCCTGCCTTTCGTGCTTCTTGCTACGAGACAAATGACTCTGTTTTCCTAAGATCTATACACACCCGCCCCCAGTGACAGCTGTCTTCTTCTAAAGATGTATCAGAGAAGGAGGGAAGGCAGGATTACTCATCAGAGTCATGATTTGCTCTGTCCCGCACTGCAGACAGAAAAACTGAGGCATGAAGAGGCAAATCTTCTGAACTATAAACTAATACGACGTAAAAGTGCTACTATTTACAACCACGATTGTATGACATTAGAATTAGATATGTTGGCCAGGATTTTCTTAGTGGCTTATGCATTGAAATGATAACAGCTCCTTTCCTACAGTTCTTAGATTAAACCTTAGATCAACCTAGCATTCTAGAAGGGCTCTGGATAGCATGGCAAGGCATTTCTTTCCACCCCATATCTTCCAGTTTCTGACTGATACTTAATGTTTTCATTCAACAAACATTTACTGAGCATCTATTAGTCCAGGCTTTGTATAGTTATTGAGAATGCTGAAAAGAATAAGCTCATTTCTTACCCTGAAGGAGACAGACACACAAAGAAATGATGAGATAAAGGAAGAGAATAGTTATCAAGCAGCCACCACCTGCCGGAGGTGATGCAGCCTTTTTCAAGTGGCCTTGATAGGGGTGGGCACAGAGTGCTTAACTCTGCCAGGGGGAATGGAGAAACTCAAGATCAGTTTCATTTGAGCTCTGCCTTGAGAAAAGAGCAGCAGTTCCTAGGTGGACAAGGCACAGACGGGCATTCTAGGCAGTGGGAGGACAGCATGAGCAATTATGTGGTATTCAGGCCGCGGGTGGTCCTGGGTGACAGGAGTGTGAACCGTGGGATGGGGGCGGATAGGAGCAATCCCTTCCATTTGCAGCCTTCCGAGTTTATGCAGTATCTTCACAAGCTTTATGTTACTTGATCTGAACAGCCTGCGCCTCCATCCCCAGTCATAGCACTAATTACCTGTCAGCTGGAATGAGGGAGGCTTAGGACACACCTAGGAAGGGCTAGAAAGGATGTTAATCAAAGCCACTCTGAGAAAGTGATTAAAATTTCCAATGTGCTCTACAAGCCTTCTGCTTCTCTGGAATTTTCAATGCAATTATTCAGTGCAATCCCATTCTTTGAGAGCCAGCAGCTCTCCAGAGAGGCTTCCCGAGCAGCTCTGACATTTCAGAATCAGAGCCTGCACTCCAAGCTGGCTGAGCTGGCCCGACAGCTCCCTCTGCATCTCCAGCAGCGACCTGGATCTACCTGACAGTGCCCTCTGTTTTGGACCAAGCCTCCGGCACACCTCCGCTGGAGGCCTCAAACAACTCAGCTGGCACATAGCCAAGATCTGAGGCTTCTCAGATGCCTAAGGTATGCAGAATTCTCAAGAACAGCTGCTTAAATACAATGGCTCTCAAACATCTGTGTGTATTTCATGGCCCTGGTGCGTGGGCTGCTTTTTAAAAGTTCAGGTGGTCTGTACCCGACCCGCAGATTCAGATTCAGAGACTTTGAAGCCAACCCTGAAAATCCACTTTTAAAAAACACATCTGGGACTTCCCTGGCGGTCCAGTGGTTAAGACTCTGCACTTCCACTGCAGGGGCAGGGGTTCGATCCCTGGTCGGGGAACTAAGATCCCACAAGCCGCATGGCATGGCCAAATAAATAAATAAGTTTTAAAAATTAAAAAAACTAAAAAACACATCTTCCAGTCGACAGAGATATAAACCAAAGTTTGAGAATATTGGTGTTAGGGTTTGGAGATCTCTATAGTGAGAGCGTCTAGACTCCCTCTCTCCACTTTATGAGTTTTCCCTGGGCTCAGTTTCTGATGCGAAACCAAAGGTAATGTTGGGAGTCACAGATTAAACCTCATCAAGTTCCCAGTGCACACTATGACTCAGGAGTGGAGGAGAGAATGACCTTTGTTATTATTCTTTCAATCTCATTTGCTGTGACATGTCCTTCTTGCCCCATCACGCCTGTGACAAAAATTACTAAGTGACCCGGGAGATACTGAGGGCCTCTGCCCCACCCTTTGCAGGGAACACTGAAGCCACAGGAGGATGGTCTGAGCCTTCCCATAGGACACAAAGCCCCCAAGCACCATCATCTGTTCACCCACAGCAGCCTCTCTGAGCCTGCGTTGCCTGCTTGGGCAAAGGAATCTTTGAAAACCATTTCCAGCCTGGCTAATGATGCAGCGCTTCAAAAAGTGTCACCAAGATGAAAAACAGCTCACAAATGAGGAGTCTTTGTTATTTTCACCACCACAGCCGGCAAGAAGCTCCTGCCAAGCAGGATCAAACTTCTGGGGAATGTTTTTGAAAAGCTGATGGAAACGAGGGCCTCTGTCGCGCTTCTGTCACACCTCACCCCAGCGTGTGCGGAAAGCTTTCTTGGAATGGATGTTAGTTGGTCTCAGAGACACACAAAATCCTTGTCTCCAGCATCACTGCCATTTTCACCGCAGACTTAAAGCTGTATTCTCTGGTTTCTAATGCAGAAAGGGCAGGGTTAGAGAAACGATCTAGGCTTTTTCTAAAATAATTGAGCTGGATAAAGTGCTGTCTAAAAAGATGTCTCCCAAAGATTCCCACCAGCCTGAGCCTGAGCTGAGCTAATTACGTACATAATTTCCTTGGCTCCTGTGCTGGGGTCCAGGTGCCCTCTCTGTCCACTGGAAGCTGAGCCATCTGCCAGATACCTCCAATAGCATGGGGGCTGACATTTCTGCTTATGATATTTATTTTTACTTCTGCCAACTTTTTCAGCTAAGTAGCAGGGAGGGGATTCCCCCATCCAGAGTCAGCTCTAGCCTTCCATGGTTCCTTTCTCCAATCTGTTAGGAAAAGGATCCTGGATGCACTTAGAAAGGGAGGAGATAATGTTTTCTTAGCTGTTGAGCAATGAAGATCAAGTCTTCCTTGCCAGGCTCAAAGCAGAGAATTATTCGTTTCTTTCTCCAAGTAGCACTGGTGTGTCACTGTGAGCAGCAGACAAATCCAGAAAAGTGAATCCATACTGTGGATCAGGACAAAGGCAGGAAAAAAATTAAAAGTGTCCTTTGGAAACAAACAAAAAAGAAGCTGAATAAAATGACCATCTTTAATCCACTAGTTATTTTCCCCCTCCGCAAACTTTCAGCCCCAGTTTGAGTTTTCCTGGGATTTAGGTAAGGTTTTATGAGAGAAATGAGATTGAGCACACAGGGGTGAACACAGTGATGGGGGTTGGGGGGTGGAAAGGTGTGCACTCATCTACAGATCACCCAGCCAAATAAAACACCTAGGGAGTCCACACCAGATTAATTCGTCCAATGAATAGTGACAGGCAGAATGTAATTGCAATACAATAAGAGCCAGAAACGTGGAAATATCCTCAACACTTCCCTCTCTCCCATCCTCCACATCCAACCCATCATCAATCTTACAGGGTCTGACTCTTAAGTCTCTGTTAAACTCGTCCTCCTTCTCTCTATTCTCACAGCTAATGCTCCAGTTCAGCACCACTTTTTCTTGGCTGAATGACTGTAACCGTCTCCTGATTAGCCTACCTGCCCCTTCCAATCTACTTTTCACATAGCATCCTATGTGCAAATCTCATGCCATTCTCTCAATAAAACCCTTCAAGAATGTATTTTTCTCCTTTCTTCCCCAGGCCTTGCTTTTCTCTCCAAAGCCTGAGATCCTGCATAATCTAGACCCTGCTTGTTTCTGCGGCCTCAGCTCATGACTTCTTGCCTCAAACAGTGGGCTCCAGCAAACTAAACTACTCTTGTGCAAAATAGACCATGTGCTCTTTCACTCTGGGACCACCATGCATGCTGTTTTCTCTGCTTGGAACAATCTTTTCAATACTCTTAAGCCCACTTAGTAAGCTATTTCCTGCCTGAAATTTAGGTCTCAAATAAAATGCCATCTCCTCTAGGAAGCCTTTACTAACCATCAAGGCAGCTGGGCAGTCTCTCCTCTGTGCTCCCATAGCACCTTATGCAGCCCCACTTCTATTCTATCCTCCAAGAGAGCAGGGCCCGTGGCTATCAGGGTCACCACTTTATCCTTAGCCCTGGAGAAGAGAACAAAATGGACTCAATACAGATTTTTTTTAAATAAATAAATTTCTGTGTCTCTGATTTTTTTTCTACTTAATGTTGGAGAGATTACACCTATACCTTATTTCTGTCCAAACACCGTAAAAATTTTCCCCTTACTTTATGGGATTAAAGATAAACTAGTATCTTTTCCTCTCCTTTCCTTTTTTTTCCCCAAGGCCTGCCTGTCAAGAGGATCTCCCTCATTGCATTTTGGTGGAAATTTTCTTTAGTGCCTTCTCTATACCAGTTTACCCCTTGAGCTATGCTCAGTCCAATTCAATCTCCTGAAATCAATGTATAATATCTCAAGATCATAGTGTACTTGTCTGCACCACTTATCTGGGAATCAATCAAATGCTGCCTTGTGATAGCTCTTCTACTCCTGTTTTAAATTGTTATTATTACTCAAAATTTCACAGCTTTATAGCATGTCTCCTGACAATACTGTAAGTCCCTTTAGAACTTAACGATTTGGGGGTCCCCTCACAGCTTCCCCACAGGAAATAAAGCACATCTAACAAGGAAAGATATAATGAAATATTGAATGAATAAATGAGTGTTAGGTATTCAATACAGATTAGAGCTGTCAACTTTTTGGCCAACATTGAAAGAGTTTACAACAATTGGCCAGAATTTAAAAGTGACTAAGCTAAATAACTAAAACTTAAAAAAAATTTTTTTAAATGGTCTGGCTTTAAGGTAGGAGGCAAGACTTATCCAGAATAAATTAAGCCTGCCAAATAGAATCGAGGCACACACAAATAATTCTGCTGTTTCTGTTAGCGTCCATGAGAGGAAGAGTGTCTCTGTAACTGGGAGGGGATGGTCTCTATCAGGAGACCTCTCCCAAAGATCCTCCCACCTCCAGTGACCCTAGGAGGGCTGCTGAGTGAAGCAGCTAAGATTCTGGGGCTTTTGTCTTAATTTTGCTTTGGACCTCTATCAAACAATGGGAGGAATTCTTGGGTTGGAGGTCAAGATACTTCAATTTATTTTCAAGATCAGCTACAACTTATGGTTTTGTTGGCCAAGACATTTAATGTATCTGAGCCACAGTCTTATATATTTATAAGGATTCTAATGCTTAGGCTGTCTACCTCATATGCATGTTATAATGATCAACTGGAGTCGGATAGGATGACACTTCAGAAGAGTTTAAAGAAAAACACATATGTGAAATATTAACATCATTACCTCTTACCCATTGGCTAACTTTCTTGGGCTTTGGTTTCTTACCCCACCCACAACCCTCAGTCCAGCAATAGAGCAATGATGGGGTTGAGTATCCGGTAAAGTTTTGTTGTGATTTACCATTGTAAATCATTTCTTATGAGGAAACAGTGTAGAGGAAAATGGAACCCTCCCCAGTCAGTGGTTTTTTCTCTGACTCTTTTCCACAGAAAATCAAGTGTCAACTGTTTATTTTCATTGCCAAAAGGATGTCTTGAGAGTCCACCAGTGCTAATATTGTACTAGATGTATTGTACTAGATTGTATTGAGATAAGATAAATAAACCCTAATAAGACTCATTATGTGGTAGGAAAGATCCATAAACATGTCAACCTGATTCTGAAGGTACATTACAGCATGGCAGCTGCAAGATGCAAGGAAGAGGGAACAGAGCGTGGCTTTAGAGTCAGACCTGATTTTTATAATTTCAGTATATGTAATAAGAGCCATTCTTGAAATAGGCGCATGCTAAGTCAGAGGCATGAAGGAGTCTGGGGGAGCTAAGGCTGACTTCCTAAGCCACTCTCAGACATCTTTGTCAACGAGGCACACATCTGGGGCATTTTAGTATTGATCATACCATCCCCTTCCCAATGAAAGTAGTGTGGAGAGCTATGTCTCATAACTCCCCCTCAACCCACCACCACATCTCATAGGTAACAGGCACTTCCAAGGCAAGGGCCCCAATTTATGGGCTGTACTTCAGCACCAAGGACAGAGGCACACCATCTTCTCCACCTTCAGAGGTTGACCATGATTTGGGGACTGAATTTAAGACTGCACCAGTCAGTTTAACCTGAAGTTTATTTTATTGGAGTTCTTTCCTCACTAAGCTGAATAGTCATATACCTGAAGCACTGGATAATTTTGATACCATGTGGCTTTACTGACCTGGACCCTGAGATATAGGAACTCAGTGCTTAGTGGCCATTGCCAACTTTAGGACTGACATTCTTGCTCACCTACAGCCTAGCTGTCTGGCCCTATGCCTGCTGTTTAAAATCCATCTGCCTTTCTCAAAAATTGCCTTTCCATGCCATGGTTTATTGTTTTCTGTTCTGCTTTACAAATCACATTTCCAAAGGCTAATCCAGATGAATCCTATCAACATAGTAGAACTTAATTTATCCCTGAGGCCACAGCAGAGATTAGGTACCAGGATTATAACTGGACTGACTAGGTAAGGATTAATCAGTAAGGTCAACAGAGCAAGATAAGAGAGGACACAGGCCCAGTGAGCACTCTTCCGTGAGAGGTTTTGTAATAGACCATGAGCTTCTTGAGGACAGGAACTAAATTTTTTTACTACTCTGTTTTCAGTACCTGGCACGTGGTAGTCAATTATTAAGTGACCGTTAAATAAATGAATAGTTGTAATATGTATCTCAGAACCCTATATAAATTTTATTTTATTTGAATAGATGTGGTCCTACCTTCAAGGAGCTCACAGTCTAATAAGGTAAACAGAGTCATAAGGATGCAAGTTTAAAACAAGATATAAAATACAGAGCTGTACACAAGGTTTATGGAGGACAATAGTACAAAACCTAGAGTGGGCATACAAGGCAAAGTAGAATTCAAATAAATGGAGACAGCATTGATTTTGAAAACAGGTAAAATTTGCACCCATGTGACCTGGAAAAAGTTTATTAACTTCTGGTCTTCATTATATATAAGTTGCTCATTCACAGAAGGCAAACCATTCCTGATTCACTGTATTCCCAGAGGAATCAGAGAGCTTCATTCCCTCCAAACCAGTACAACTGGCAAGTTTTCTCTGGCTCTCAGCCTATTCCTGCCCTGGGTCATTAAGCTGTGACCAGAAACAGTCTCTGGTTTGGCTTCCTCATCCTGTCCCAGAACTACTGTTCTGGTCTCAGGGCACTTGTTCCTAGACCCTGCTCCCTGATGTGATCCAGGTGTCAGGAGATTCACAATCTGGTTCTGGCTTTACCAGTACTTTCTGTGTGTCTTTGGACAAAGCAGTCTCCACTCCATCTTTCCTGCCTTTCTCCTATTACTCCCTAGGTGCACTGTTTACCACACAAACAAGACCAGCTATTCTCTGGACATGTCTCATGTTTTCTCACCTCCGTTTCCTGCTCATGTGGGTCCTCATACCTGTGGGAGGCTCCCCCATTGCAAGCTCCACCTATAGAAATCCAAACTAGCCTTCCAAGCTCATTGAACAAAGCCTTGAACTTTCCTTGCTTCCCCTTATTGCCCTAACTCTCCGCTCTCTTTACACAGCGATTCTCAACCCTGACTTCCCATTAGAATCACATGAAGAGATTATAAAAACACCAATGCCTGGACCTCATCCCAGACCAATTAAACCTGCACCTCTGTTGGTGGAGTAAGTATAGTACTAAAGCTTACTAGGTGATTGTAATGTGCACCCAGGGTTGAAGACAATGCTGCTCCACAATAGCTTCATTTCCTCCTATAGTGTTTGACACCAAGTCATAAACTTTTTGGTGGCACAGATTGTCCACTCATTTTCTGATTCTAGAACAATGCCTTACCCGTAGTAGGGGCTCAATAAGTAATTGTTGAATTGAATTGTTCTGGGTTGAATTGATCACCATTGGAATAAAAACAATTGGACACTGGACCCAGATCTGCAACTAAACAGCTATACAGACGTGGGCAAATCACTTTCTTTGATGTGTTTTTCAACACCACCAAGCAATTCCCCAATTCTCAGTGGACATTCCCACAAATTTAACTCAATTCTGACACTATCTACCTGGAGATAGCATCAGATCCTACAGGTTCACTGCTCAGTCCCACAAGACTGCCCCCACTTTAGACGTCAATCACAAGTCCAGGTTGTTACATGTGCTTCCAGCTGACTGGTTATAAATCAGAGGTTCCCATAACCTCCTCACTGGGTTTGATTAATTTGCTAGAGAGGCTCACAGAACTCAAAGAAATACTTATATTTAGTCATCTATAATAAAGGATATTATAAAGGATACAGATAAACAGCCAGATGAAGAGGTACATAGGGTGAGGTCCCAGAGAATCTCAATTGCAGGAGCTTCTGTCCCTGGGGAACTGGGGGACAGCACCCTCCTGACCTGTTTACCAACCCAGAAGCTTATCACATCTTGTTGTTCAAGAGTTTTTATAGAGCTTTAATCTGCAGGCCCCACCCCTTCTTCTTCCCAGAGGTCTGTGGGTAAGGCTGAAAGTTCCAACCCTCTAATCACCTTTTTTTTTCCTAATGCCCAGTCCCATCCTGAGGCTTTGTAAGGACCCATCCTCAATCACTTCATTAGCATAAATTCAGGTGCGATTGAAAAGGCTTATTATGAATAACAAAAGACATTCCTATCATTTAGGAAATTGCAAGGGTTTTAAGAATTCAAGACCAGATATATTTCTTATTATACCACACTTCCCTTCTTTTGTTCTCCTAGCAAGGAGAATTCTTGGCTCTCTCTCCCCACACCCACCTCTCTGCCCTCCTTTCTTTTTCTTTTTTCCAAGATAATAAATGTTCATTGTTGTTTTAAGTCACTAAGTCTAGAGTATTTTTTTACACAGCATTAGAGAATAATTCATTTTCTTTTTCTTAAAGTCTGTGATCATAATTGCTGTTATACTTACTAGTTTGTTAGATAGGTATCAAATCTTCCAGATCTCTCTAAAGGTGGTGATTTGTTCTTTTTTTTTTTTACCTTTTAAAAAGAATTGAGGTATAACTGACATATAACATTATATTAGTTTTAAGGGTACAACATAATGATTTAATATTTGTATGCATTGTGAAATGATCACCACAATAAGTCTAGTTAACATCCATCACTCTACATAAAATGTTTTTTTTTCTTGCTATGAGGCCTTTTAAGATCTACTCTCTCAGCAGTTTTCAAATATGCAGAACAGTATTAACTATAATCACCATGCTGTACATTGTCCCTTTGACTTAATTATAACTGGAGGCTTGTACCTTTGACCCCTTTCAGGCATTTCCACCACCACCACCACCCGCCCCCCCGCCCCCCCCCCGTGCTCCCCCATGCCCCCCCTCCCCCCCGCCTCTGGCAGCCACCAATCTATCCTCTGTATCTATGAGCTTGGTTTATTGTTGTTGTTTTAAATTTCACATATACGTGAGATCAGAGAGTATTTGTATTTCTCTGTCTGACTTATTCATTTAGCGTAATGCCCTCAAAGGCCATTCATGTTGTTGCAAATGGCAAGACTTCATTCTTTTTTATGGCTGAATAGTATTCCACTGTGTATATGTGTGTGTGTGTGTGTGTGTGTGTGTGTATACACCACATCTTTTAAATTAATCCATCCATTGATCTGCCCTCCTTTTTGCTCACCCCTACTCCTTGTTTCTCCCCCAAAAGAGGAAAAGCTATTGTGATTGATGATGAGAGCCTAAATTGTTGATTGGAACACATCTCTCCATAGACAGAATCACTGTTTTCTTAAAGGTGTCACCCCACTCCTCTTTTGCTTGCTTGCTTCCATTGCCTCTGGGAGGATATGTTGCAGCCAGACCTGGCACCTTTGTGCAAGCCAGATATTCATTCTCTCTCTCTCTCCCCAGCCCCTTCCTCTGAGGTTCCTTTCATTATTGAGGGTGGAAATACCTTAAGGCTTGCATTGAGACTTGGAGAAGATATTGGAAGTTCATTTGAGGCAAAAGCCACATTCTCCATTCAGATTTATGGAAAAGATCTACAGTGAGTTGAACCATCTTGTGACACTTGGTATTCCATATGGCTACTATTCCTTGAGTGTTTCTCCCTTCACACTCTCAAGAGGAAAGATGAATGGAGAATTCACCTAGTTCTGAATCCTTGCTCACAGTGTCATCAAAACCCCATCCTCACTTCTAATTGGCCTCATTTTTCTCTTTGCAAAGTAAGAGAGTTCTCCTAGATAGCCAGGGCTGCTTCTTGCTCTAGGACTCAAGAATTAAAATTGCATAAGAAATAATAAGCCTTGAGATCAATTGGGGGAGGAAAGAGGACAGCTTTTTTCTTCCTCTTCCAAAAAACTCTTTGCCCTCCTCCTATCCCCATGCTATGTACCACATACAGCCCAGCACTCCAACACCTTCCCTCACTGTGGGAGGTGTGAGAGGAGCTAGAATTTCTGCAGAGCTATTTTGGTGCTGCCCAGAGGGTATGTGAACTTGAGAGCAAAGTAGGTGAGGCTGAAACAAAACCCACATCCTGCCTCTGCCCCCAAACCCAGGCAGAAACAGGGCAGGGCTTCTTCTCCAACCAGTTACATCACCTATAGGAGCATTTTGACAGCAACAGCTATGACCTCTTTTATCTTAAAGCCAGATCTAGCCTCCGAAGAGAAATGTAGAATTGTATCAATAAGCTAATTTAATGCTAAAGAACCCTCAAATGTCTTCTGGCAGTGGGGGAGGAAATGTTTAAACGTATTTGTTGTTATGATTGGTTTTTTTTATCATGCATGAGCTTATTTATCTGTATATTTTGTTACTTTATTATTGTCAAGTTTGCACCTTACTGCAAATTGTCTTGTCTTCCTCAGAATATTTTACCAGTGCCACACTGCCAGGAGCTGGTTTATTATTTTTTCTACATGTATATCATATATATGTTATTTTTTTCTACATGTATATCATATATATGTTATTTTTTCTACATGTATATCGTATATATGTTATTTTTTCTACATGTATATCATATATAAGTTATTTTTTTCTCACCCAGCACAGTAGTGCTTATGTAGGACTATGTTATGTTAGTTTCCTAGGGCTGCCATAACAACATACCACAGACTAGGTGGCTTAGACCAACAGAAATTTATTGTCTCTCAGTTCTGGAGGCCGGAAGCCCAAAATCAAGGTATTGACAGGGCCATGCTCCCTCTGAAGGCTCTAGGAAAGCATCTGTTTCAGGCCTCTATCTTAGCTTCTGGTAACATCAGGTGGTCCGTGACTTGTAGGTACATCAGTCCAATCCTCAATCTGTACACAGGGAAACACAGGGAAAACACAGGGAAAGCTGGTGTTTTCCCTGTGTCTTTATACCATGTTCCCTCTGTGCATGTCTGTCTCTGTGTCCAAATGTCCCCTTTTTATAAGAACATGAGTCATATTGGATTGGGACCTACCCACATGACCTCATTTTTATTTGATTACCTCTGTAAAGACCATATTTCCAAATAAGATCAGGACCATATTTCCAAATAAGATCACATTCTGAGGTACTGGGGGTTAGGACTCCAGCATATCTTTTGTGGGAAAACCCGATTCAAACAATAACATATGTCAATTCTTTATTTCTTTTGTACTAGTATAGAAATGACCAAAATGCTTTACGTAGTTGGTTGAATAATGAAGTCCAAAGTTCTTTTCCGTCTCTGCATTTGCATCATTGCTCATAAACATGCAGTTGCTTCTGCTTCTTGGGACAAACCATGGTATCATTGAATATCAGGATCCCAGGATGCCTTAGAGACCATCTGTCCCAACCACCCATCTGTGGCTTAAATCTCCCCCAGAACATCCAAGACCCATGGCCACCCAGGCTCTGCTCACACACCCCTGTGCCAGGGAACTTGTTGGAGTCTATTCCTTCTATGATCAGTTCTGCCTGTGAAAAAGTTCTTCCTTATACTGGACCCAAATCTCTCAAATTCTGCCACAAAGAGTCAAATCCCTAGTCTGGGGTTAAACAGAGGGCTTCAGATATTTCAGAGGTTGGGAGGGTGGTCATGTGCCCCATCTGTTCTCTACCCCAGACCCAAGCAGCCTCAGTTTCTTCCACCCAGACCACACACAAGACCAGAGGTATGATCTGTACAGAGCAGAGTAGGACAGTTACAATCCTGTCGTAGTTCTACAAACGTGGCCTGAAATTACATTGACTCTCACAGCAGACACCTCTCTAGCTCCAACTTTTCTTTACACAGTTAAGTTCACTTCCTGTTTAGAGTCCACAAGATCAACTTTGTATCCTGATCAAGTCATGTATTCAACGTTTACTAATCTCAGTAAAGCCTTTTGTTAGGGGCTTTCATTATCTTGCCTAATCCTCACAGATAATCTGGGTGGCACAGTAGATTTTTCTGTCCTAGCATGCTGTCTTTCAACCCCTGCTCAGGCTGCATAAAGATAGATAGACCTTGGGCCTGAAACACTCTCTTATCACGAGATAAAGAGTCCTCACAGCCTGTGCTGGACTTGTCACCGTGTGGGAATATCGTTCTCTGTTTCAGACTCAATGTACAGTCTTTTTTTTTTAATTTTTTATTTATTATTATTTATTTTTGGCTGTGTTGGGTCTTCGTTTCTGTGCGAGGGCCTTCTCCTGTTGCGGCAAGCGGGGGCCACTCTTCATCGCGATGCGCGGGCCTCTCACTATCGTGGCCTCTCTTGTTGCGGAGCACAGGCTCCAGACGCGCAGGCTCAGTAGTTGTGGCTCACGGGCCCAGTTGCTCCGCGGCATGTGGGATCTTCCCAGACCAGGGCTCGAACCCGTGTCCCCTGCATTGGCAGGCAGATTCTCAACCACTGCGCCACCAGGGAAGCCCTCAATGTACAGTCTTCTGGTCAGCTGAGCCATGTGTGTCAGAAGGCACCTGGCCAACCCCAATGATACATCTGTCCTCTGCAGGGAGGGAACAGGGTCCTCCTGTCACACCACAAGAGGGCCAACTGCACCGTGTCAGCTGCCAGGAAGGACCCGCTGGCCATGGGAGACCAATGCCCACTATTGAAGCTGATCTTGCTGTGTCTCTTCTCTATGTATGTAAAGCACTGTTCCATTCAGTGCTTGATTGTATTGTGCTTTCCTTGTGGGCAGAAGTGCTCTGATTTCTACTCCTGATAATAGGCAACAGATGCCACTGGCTCAACGCAAGCCAAGTGAATTTTCTATTACATTGTGTCATCACATCAAAATTACTATTTAAAAGCCCCAGTTTGTGGTGGCAAAAGGTTGGGCGCTGTCCAGAGCAAGAATCCAACCCTTTTGGATCTTTGGCTCTGTCCAAAATGCCTAAGTAAGGAATGTAGGCAAACAACTTTTGGATTTGTGTTAATAATTCAGGTCCAATGTGATTTTTATCTTTCAAATTGATCTTACTTATTGGCTGGATTCAATAAATAGAGTTAACATCTGGAAACTCAAGATGTTAGTCCACCTTGTAGTGATATGAGTGTTTCTGGTCATCTACTCCTCCTGTGCTTTTGTTCCATTTGTATCTTATCTCCATGAGTCTGTATTATGTGCAACTTGCAAGCCCTTGGGAAGTAGATATGAGACATAAATGATTTGTTATCATCAGTATTTGAGTTTTTTAAATACCATGGGCACTGTATTCAATTCTTTCCAGATAAAAACTCATTTAATTCTCACAACAACTCTGTGAAATAGGTACTATTACTATCCTCACTGAAACTGTGAGGAATTGAGATTTAATGAAGTTAAACAAATGGGCTACATTAATTAAATTATGGCTCATCAGCACACTATTTACCAGTTAAAAGAAAGAGATATCTTTATTCACTGACATAGAAGATATTCAGGATATAGTAAAAGGAAAAAATAAGTTGAATAGTAATAATAATAATAGATGGTATATAACGATTTGAGAAAAATGTATTTTTATTACAATATTCATTAAAAAATAATGAAAAAATATATATCAAGTCTTCAACAGTGGTTATCCTGGGCTGATAGAAATTTTAGGTAGTGAACTTTTTACTTTTCATGTTAAATATTTCTGTAATTTTAAATTTATTTTATTTGTTGGGTGTTATTTTTTTAAATGGGTGTAGTCAGTAAAAAACGTTGATTTAAATAAGTTGCCCACACAGCTAGTAAGTGGTGTAGTGAAACTTAGGTTTGACTGTCTCTAAAACCACTCTTAACCATAATGATGAATTAATAAACACCATTAAATTACAGCATTAATGCCCATTTTTCTGAATTGAGTCTTCTTCTTCTTGGAAAGAACAAGAGCCACGGATTAATTCCTCTCCACTTTGATCAATTTAGAACAAGCAAGCTTAGGGACAGGGCAGTGCTGAATTCTGCTGGAAATATGGGCAGGTACCTGAATTCAGGAGACAGTCATAATCAGGACTTTAGATCCCCATAGAGACCTGAGCTCTTCGCATTCTTCCCACTCCTCCTAATACTGGGAGAAATGCAAGAAAAAAATTCAATGGTCCTTTGGTCATTTAACATAACAAATCAGCCTGAAGGAAGAGATTTCCCCAACCAAAGAGGAAGTTTAAATGCTACTGAAAATTCATAGGTCAAACTTTTCATCTTCATTGTGTTTCCCCCAGGCCCTTTGTGGTAACAATAAATAAAACTAGTTCCCCCTTATCTGGAGGGGCCCACTCCCCTACAGATGGCTGAAGTCCCCTCTAGAGGGACATGGCTCTTCCCGGATCTTCTTCACAGAAGTCTTCAGGCTGGCTGAACCTTCCCAGGCATCACCATACAAAGTGCAGTCCATGGGCCACCAACGTCCACATCACCCGGGGTGGGGATCGAACACAAGTCCAAATCCAGCCTGCCATTTTTGTCGATAACTGCCCATTTTTGTCTCTGAGGTTGTATTGGAACACAGCCACACCCATTGGTTTAGCATTGACTAGGGCTGCTTTTGCGCTAGCTACCACAGACGAGGTGAGTAGTTAAGACAGAGACCACATGGTCTGCCGGGCTGAAATATTTGCTATGTGGCCCTTACACAGAAAAACCATGCTGACCCCTGGCTTAGGAGCTTATTAGAAATGCAGAACTTCAGGCCCCATTCCTGATCCCCAGCAGTTCCTAAGTACATTGAAGTTTGAAAAGAAATAGCACTGCCCTGGAGGTCACACAGCCATTGCTCTGCTTGCATGTCATCCTTAGGAGGTGTTGAGCCTGCAAAGGATGTTCTGAGAGTTTAGGGGCCTAAAGACCCCCTGAAGCCCAAAAGCAGGAAAACACATTTATCAGTAAAAGTTGGAGGAGGGGCCTGACCAAAGGCTGCAGAGTTGAGCTGACCTTCAAGAACAATTGAGATCCTCAAAACCTCAAACCCGGACTTCCCTGGTGGTCCAGCAGTTAAGACTCTGCACTCCCAATGCAGGGGGCCTGGGCTCGACCCCTGGTCAGGGAACTAGATCCTGCATGCCGCAACTAAGAGCCTGCATGCTGCAACTAAAAGATCCTGCATGCCGCAACTAAAAAAAAAAAAAAAAAAAGATCCCGCATACCACAACGAAGATCCTGCATTTCCCACTAAGACTTGATGCAGCCGAATAAATTAATTAATTAACTACAAAAAAATAAGATCCTGAAAACCAAAAAGATTTAGATAATGGAGAATCTCCCTCTTGATGGATCTCACAGCTCCTGCTTTTTTCAATCTGGATACAACTGTTTTCTGGGAAGAAAATTGCCTTAGAGACTCCATGCCATGCTTCAGAGGCCACTAGGAGCTCCCTGGGCAGGGCAAGGAAAACCAGTCTTGAAGGGTGCAAACAGGCTTCCAGCAGCCTCCTTGGATGCTGGGTCAGAGTTGGAGTCATCACATGGGGCGGCTCAGCGTGTCAAGGGGAAGGAACGTGCTAGGGTCAGAGGCCCATTGCCTTCTCCATCTGGCTTGGCTTCCTTCTGCACTTTGGCACCTGACCCAAGGGGGAGCCTGACCCAAGGGGGAGCCTGACCCAAGGGGGAGCTCCTGCAGGGCTGAGGGAAAGACAAGGCCTCACCTGGAGAACACAGGAAGGAGGTCCCCTGGGAAGTGTGTCACAGGGCCACCAGGCCAAGCTTGTTTAAGGAAGGCTCACCTTGGCAGCCACGCTGCCAATGACCCCTCAGGGTTGGACTTTCTTTTTTTTGCCCAGGGAGCTCCCAGGGATCTCTGAGGAGTAAACCAGAGCCTTTTTCTAAGGTAGTTCTCTCCCTCAAAACAATCACATGGAGAATGAAAAAAACAGGGGTCAGTTAAGAGGGGAATCCTCAGACGCTCAGACTCTGGCCCAGATTCCCACTTCCCAGACAGAGCCGCAGCTACCTAGACCCTACATGCTCCGCGTCCCAGCCCCACGCTGCTGGCCTCCGCGCTCCTCAGACGCCCAATTCAGGCCTGGCCTTGCCCTTCAGTTCAGATGTGCCTCATTGCCTGCCTGGGATGAGGTGGCTCTTTCTGACCATGATGTCACCTCCTGCCCTGGCAATGCATCCTCACTGGGTCTGGGTAATTCCCCCGTGGACTAAGCAGGCCTTGGAGACCCTCCATCACCTGGACACCAGCTTCTGTGGTGTTCCCTCCACCCCCAGCAGAACAGAGAGGACTAATTTCAGGTTGTTGTCAACAAGGCATGACCTTTACCTCCATTCCCAATTCTGAGTCAGGTCTTCAAACCCAGAATGCCTTGGTCTGTAAGCTTTTGCCTGTGGAATTGCCCAGGACTGGCCCAGCCATGAGGAATGTCAGAAACAGCACAGCTCCCTTCCTGGGAACCTGGCTGCCCTTTAGAGGCATCAAGAGACACGTGCAGAGCTTCAGGGAGGGTTTTTCATTAAAATGACTGAATTGTCCTATTCTTTCAGATTTATGGGGACTGGACAGCCCCTTAGCTTGTGTCTCCTCATGATTCCAGGTTGCTAGCAACTGCTGGTCAGTTTGTGGGTTGAGAGTAGGACATTTCCTTTAATTTGCTCATTTCTACTCTTCTCTGGCCTCTGACCAATTATCCTAACTCTAGAAAAGCACACTCCTGGTCAGTTTTATGTGCTCAGCTGTGTGCACCCTACTCATTACTTGCAGCAAAATGTTCTTGTGCAAGCATTTCAGCTGCTCTGCTGTTTCTTTGGCCTCTCTGCCTCCTTTTGAGTAATTCTTGAGTCCCCTATTCTTTTGCTGACTGTTCTCTCAGGCCCTCCTTCCCCTCTACACCTTCTACCCATTCCTGTTGAGACCCTCAGGTGGACCCTGGGGACTGGCTGTGGGGATGCCAAAGTGAGTGGAGCCTGTTGGGATCCTGAGATCCCCATGGGAACAGGAGGTGAAAGCCAGACCCAGTGAGGACTGCAGGGGAACTGGGGGCAAAGAGAGAAAGGAGCTCATCTTTCTTCCCTTAGCTCCAAGCATCTCTTGCCCCTGATTTGTATACAAGAAAACACACACACACACACACTTACACAATAACAACAAAAATACCTGAGTTAAAGAACTGGCTTTGCACTTATTCTTTGTTTGATTCTGGGAGTATTAATTACTCTCTGTAAGGATCTTATCCAAAAAAATGGGAAGAATAACAACTACCCTGTAGGATTACTGTAAGAGTTAAATGAGGAGGCACATAAAACATACAGCAGTACCTGGCCCATAGAAATGCTTAAGGAAGAGAGGCTTCTTTTGTCCTGGAGATTCTTTCTCTGCTCTTCCCCAATGATTTCCCCAGCATTTAGTCTCCCTCTAAGAAAGGAATGGTCGAATATATTTATCCCAGTACCCTCAACCTCTCATCCCAGATTGACTCCTGGGTCAGTTAAGGAGTGGGAAGAAGGAAGGTTTGGGGAGCAGCAAGTGGTTGGTAGGTGACTAATACTAAGAGGGATCATTTACTGAGGGTTGTTATTAATCCTCACAGCAACCCCAGCAATTGAAAAGTTGAAGATGCTGCAGTTCTGCCAAGTAAGCAACTTGTCCAAAACCACACAGCCGAGCCTTAATTTGAATCTGGACTGACTCCAAAGCCCACTAGCTTTTCCATTATATCTTTTTATTTTTAACATCTTTGTTGGAGTATAATTGCTTTACAATGGTGTGTTAATTTCTGCTTTATAACAAAGTGAATCAGCTATACATATACATATATCACCATATCTCCTCCCTCTTGTTTCTCCCTCCCTCCCACCCTCCCTATCCCACCTCTCTAGGTGGTCACAAAGCACTGAGCTGATCTCCCTGTGCTATGTGGCTGCTTCCCACTAGCTATCTATTTTACATTTGGCACTGTATATATGTCAATGTCACTCTCTCACTTCGCCCCAGCTTACCCTTCCCCCTCCCTGTGTCCTGAAGTCCATTCTCTTGTAGGCCTGCGTCTTTATTCCTGTCCTGCCCCTAGGTTCTTCAGAACCTTCTTTTTTTTTTTTTAAACTCCATACATATGTGTTAGCATACAGTATTTGTTTTTCTCTTTCTGACTTACTTTACTCTGTATGACAGACTCTAGGTCCATCCACCTCACTAAAAATAACTCAATTTTGTTTCTTTTTATGGTTGAGTAATATTCCATTGTATATATGTGCCACATCTTCTTTATCCATTCATCTGTTGATGGACACTTAGGTTGCTTCCATGTCCTGGCTATTGTAAATAGAGCTGCAATGAACATGTGGTACATGACTCATTTTGAATTACGGTTTTCTCAGGGTATATGCCCAGCAGTGGGATTGCTGGGTGGTATGGTAGTTCTATTTTTAGTTTTTTAAGGAACCTCCATACTGTTCTCCATAGTGGCTATATCAATTTACATTCCCACCAACAGTGCAAGAGGGTTCCCTTTTCCCACACCCTCTCCAGCATTTATTGTTTGTAGATTTTTTGATGATGGCCATTATGACCAGTGTGAGGTGATACCTCTTTGTAGTTTTGATTTGCATTTCTCTAATGATTAGTGATGTTGAGCATCCTTTCATGTGTTTGTGGGCAACCTGTATATGTTCTTTGGAGAAATGTCTGTTTAGGTCTTCTGCCCATTTTTGGATTGAGTTGTTTGTTTTCTTCATATTGAGCTGCATGAGCTGCTTGTAAATTTTGGAGATTAATGCTTTGTCAGTTGCTTCATTTGCAAATATTTTCTCCCATTCTGAGGCTTGTCTTTTCATCTTGTTTATGGTTTCCTTTGCTGTGCAAAAGCTTTTAAGTTTCATTAGGTCCCATTTGTTTATTTTTGTTTTTATTTCCCTTTCTCTAGGAGGTGGGTCAAAAAGGATCCTGCTGTGATTTATGTCACAGAGTGTTCTGCCTATGTTTTCCTCTAAGAGTTTTATAGTGTCTGGCCTTACATTTAGGTCTTTAATCCATTTTGAGTTTATTTTTGTGTATGGTGTTAGGGAGTGTTCTAATTTCATTCTTTTACATGTAGCTGTCCAGTATTCCCAGCACCACTTATTGAAGAGGCTGTCTTTCCTCCATTGTATATTCTTGCCTCCTTCATCAAAAATAAGGTGACTATATGTGCATGGGGTTCATCTCTGGGCTTTCTATCCTGTTCCATTGATCTATATTTCTATTTTTGTGCCAGTACCATACTGCCTTGATTACTGTAGATTTGTACTATAGTCTGAAGTCCAGGAGCCTGATTCCTCCAGCTCCGTCTTTCTTTCTCAAGATTGCTTTGGCTATTCAGGGTCTTTTGTGTTTCCATACAAATTGTGAAATTTTTTGTTCTACTTCTGTGAAAAATGCCATTGGTAGTTTGACAGGGATTGCATTGAATCTGTAGACTGCTTTGGGTAGTATAGTCATTTTCACGCTGTTGATTCTTCCAATCCAAGAATAATGGAGAAATGATATATCTCTCCATCTGTTTGTATCATTTTTATTTCTTTCATCAGTATCTTATAGTTTTTTGCATACAGGTTTTTTGTCTCCCTAGGTAGGCTTATTCCTAGGTATTTTATTCTTTTTGTTGCAATGGTAAATGGGAGTGTTCCCTTAATTTCTCTTTCAGATTTTTTGTCATTAGTGTATAGGACTGCAAGAGATTTCTGTGCATTAATTTTGTATCCTGCTACTTTACCAAATTCATTGATTAGCTCTACTAGTTTTCTGATAGCATCTTTAGGATTTTTTATGTATAGTATCATGTCATCTGCAAACAGTGACAGTTTTACTTCTTTTCCGATTTGGATTCCTTTTATTTCTTTTTCTTCTCTGATTGCTGTGACCAAAACTTCCCAAACTATGTTGAATAATAGTGGTGAGAGTGGACCACCTTGTCTTGTTCCTGATCTTAGTGGAAATGGTTTCATTTTTTCACCATTCAGAAAGATGTTGGCTGTGGGTTTGTCATATAGGGCCTTTATTATGTTGAAGTAAGTTCCCTCTATGCCTACTTTCTGGAGGGTGTTTATCATAAATGGGTGTTGAATTTTGTCAAAAGCTTTTTCTGCATCTATTGAGATGATCATACAGTTTTTGTCCATTGATTTGTTAATATGGTGTATCACGTTATTTGATTGGCATATATTGAAGAATCCTTCCATTCCTGGGATAAACCCCACTTGATCATGGTGTATGATTCTTTTAATGTGCTGCTGGATTCTGTTTGCTAGTATTTTGTTGAGGATTTTTGCATCTGTGTTCATCAGTGATATTGGCCTGTAATTTTCTTTTTTTGTGACATCTTTGTCTGGTTTTGGTATCAGGGTGATGGTGGCCTCGTAGAATGAGTTTGGGAGTGTTCCTCCCTCTGCTATATTTTGGAAGAGTTTGAGAAGGATAGGTGTTAGCTCTTCTCTAAATGTTTGATAGAATTCTCCTGTGAAGACCTCTGGTCCTGGGCTTTTGTTTGTTGGAAGATTTTTAGCTACAGTTTCAATTTCAGTGCTTGTGGTTGGTCTGTTTGTATTTTCTATTTCTTCCTGGTTCAGTCTCGGAAGGTTGTGCTTTTCTAAGAATTTGTCCATTTCTTCCAGGTTGTCCATTTTATTGGCATATAGTTGCTTGTGGTAATCTCTCTTGATCCTTTGTATTTCTGCAGTGTCAGTTGTTACTTCTCTTTTTTCATTTCTAATTCTGTTAATCTGAGTCTTTTCCCTTTTTTTCTTGATGAGTCTGGCTAATGGTTTATCAATTTTGTTTATCTTCTCAAAGAACCAGCTTTTAGTTTTATTGATCTTTGCTATAATTTCCTTCATTTCCTTTTCATTTATTTCTGATCTGATCTTTATGATTTCTTTCCTTCTGCCAACTTTGGGCCTTTTTTTGTTCTTCTTTCTCTAATTGCTTTAGGTGTAAGGTTAGATTGTTGATTTGAGTTTTTCTTGTTTCTTGAGGTAGGATTGTATTGCTATAAACTTCCGTCTTAGAACCGCTTTCGCTGCATTCCAGAGGTTTTCGGTTGTAATGTTTTCATTGTCATTTTTTCTAGGTGTTTTTTGATTTCTTCTTTGATTTCTTTAGTGATCTCTTGTTATTTAGTAGTGTATTGTTTAACCTCCATGTGTTTGTATTTTTTACAGTTTTTTTCCTGTAATTGATATCTAGTCTCATATCACTGTGGTCAGAAAAGATACTTGATACAATTTCAATGTTCTTAAATTTACCAAGGCTTGATTTGTGACCCAAGATATGATCTATCCTGGAGAATGTTTCATGAGCACTTGAGAAGAAAGTGTATTCTGTTGTTCTTGGATGGAATGTCCTATAAATATCAGTTAAGTCCATCTTGTTTAATGTGTCATTTAAAGCTTGTGTTTCCTTATTTATTTTCATTTTGGATGATCTGTCCATTGCTGAAAGTGGGGTGTTAAAGTCCCCTACTGTGATTGTGTTACTGCCAATTTCCCCTTTTATGGCTGTTAGTATTTGCCTTATGTATTGAGGTGCTCCTATGTTGGGTGCATAAATATTTACAATTGTTATATCTTCTTAGATTGATCCCTTGATCATTATGTAGTGCCCTTCTTTGTCCCTTGTAATAGTCTTTATTTTAAAGTCTATTTTGTCTGATATGAGAATTGCTACTCCAGCTTTCTTTTGATTTCCATTTGCATGGAATATCTTTTTCCATCCCCTCACTTTCAGTCTGTATGTGTCCCTACATCTGAAGTGGGTCTCCTGTAGACAGCATATATACAGGTCTTGTTTTTGTATCCATTCAGCCAGTCTATGTCTTTTGGTTGGAGAATTTAATCCATTTACAATTAAGGTAATTATCGATATGTATGTTCCTATTACCATATTTTTAATTGTTTTTGGTTTGTTATTGTAGGTCTTTTCCTTCTCTTGTGTTTCCTGCCTAGAGAAATTCCTTTAGCATTTGTTGTAAAGCTGGTTTGGTGGTGCTGAATTCTCTTAGCTTTTGCTTGTCTGTAAAGCTTTTAATTTCTCCGTCAAATCTGAATAAGATCCTTGCTAGGTAGAGTAATCTTGGTTGTAGGTTTTTCCCTTTCATCACTTTAAATATGTCCTGCCACTCCCATCTGGATTGCAGAGTTTCTGCTGAAAGATCAGCAGTTAACCTTATGGGGATTCCCTTGTATGTTGTCTGTTGCTTTTCCCTTGCTGCTTTTAATATTTTTTCTTTGTATTTAATTTTTGATAGCTTGATTAATATGTGTCTTGGCGTGTTTCTCCTTGAATTTATCCTGCATGGGGCTCTCTGCACTTCCTGAACTTGATTGACTGTGTCCTTTCCCATATTAAGGAAGTTTTCAACTATAATCTCTTCAAATACTTTCTCAGACCCTTTCTTTTTCTCTTCCTCTTCTGGGACCCCTATAATTCGAATGTTGGTGCATTTAATGTTGTCCCAGAGGTCTCTGAGACTGTCCTCAAGTCTTTTCATTCTTTTTTCTTTATTCTGTTCTGCAGTAGTTATTTCCACTATTTTATCTTCCAGGTCACTTATCTGTTCTTCTGCCTCAGTTATTCTGCTATTGATTCCTTCTAGAGAATTTTAAATTTCATGTATTGTGTTGTTCATCATTGTTTGTTTGCTCTTTAGTTCTTCTAGGTCCTTGTTAAACGTTTCTTGTATTTTCTCCATTCTGTTTCCAAGATTTTTGGTCATCTTTACTATCATTACTCTGAATTCTTTTTCAGGTAGACTGCCTATTTCCTCTTCATTTGTTTGGTCTGGTGGGTTTTTACTTTGCTCCTTCATCTGCTGTGTATTTCTCTGTCTTCTTATTTTGCTTAACTTACTGTATTTGGGGTCTCCTTTTCGCAGGCCACAAGTTCGTAGTTCCCATTGTTTTTGGTGTCTACCCCCAGTGGGTAAGGTTGGTTCAGTGGGTTGTGTAGGCTTCCTGGTGGAGGGGACTGATGCCTGTGTTCTGGTGCATGAGGCTGGACCTTGTCTTTCTGGTGGGCAGGACCACGTCTGGTGGTGTGTTTTTGGGTGTCTGTGAACTTATTATGATTTTAGGCAGCCTCTCTTCTAATGGGTGGGGTTGTGTTCTTGTCTTGCTAGTCGTTTGGCATGGGGTGTGCAGCACTGGAGCTTGCTGGTCATTGAGTGGAGCTGGGTCTTAGCGTTGAGATGGAGATCTCTGGGAGAGCTCTTGCTGATTGATATTACATGGGGCCAAGAGGTCTCTGGTGGTCCAATGTCCTGAACTCGGCTCTCCCTCCTCAGAGGCTTAGGCCTGACACCCGGCCAGAGCACCAGACCCTGTCAGCCACGTGGCTCGACGGTGGAGCGTTTAATCTCCACAGTCATGTTAGACAGCAATATGACAGCATGTAGTAAAATGTTATATTTTGGTGAATCACAGGCCCACTGGTAAATGCAATCTTATCCAAAGGAAATTCCATACACTCCTTAACTTAGTTCTATGATCCTTTATTTCCTTTGCACTTGTCCCGTTTCACTTGCTCATAAGGTACCACATCCACAGGCCTCTCACCCAGGACTTCAGAGCAGAGTGCCTAGTGCTAATGGCTGTCTCATTATATCCTGATACATCCTATGAAAATGGGGAAATAAGTTAGAGAGGGGTTTAGAGGAGAGAGGGAGTGAGCATGGGGAGAAAAGAAATGTGAATATGGGTAGGATGGAGGAGGACAGGGAGAGTTTAGGAAGGAAAGAGTTCAGGGGAATGGGGACTCCAGGGCTGATCCTGCACCCTGTGGCCAGAGCTTCAGGGAAGCAAGGAGGCTGGTGTGCACACACCCCGGCTCCCCAGCAAGGTTGCTGTGGATGAGGCGATTCCAGGCTCTCGGTGCCCTGAGGCTCCTGGGAACAGAGTAGGCATGCAGAAGAGATGCATGACTCCTCTTTAGTCCCTCTCAGAAAGAGATGGAAGAAACAATCCATGGGGGAAGGCGGGTGGTAGGAGAGGGCAGGCCCAAGCTGACATCTTGAGGAGTGTGAAATGGAGAAGTCAGATTTTAAGACTTTTCTGTTATCTCTGCTCTTCTTTAAGGATGAATTTGGGAAGAGCTTCTCCTATATTTCCTGCTTTTCTTCTCATCCCCCTACTTGAGAATTGTTCTGGCCACCCAGAAGCTCTCTTGTCTAAAGCCAGAAAAGGGAAGAATAGCCACACAGAGCAGCTTTCCACACCCAGCCTGGACCACTCCTTACCTGTCATCCTCAGTTCAAACCAGCAACAACCTCCTTCCCAAACCTCTCCTAACCCCAGGGCAGAGTTAGTCGGCCCCTGTTTGGGCACCCACTTCACTCTGTTCACATCTCAGTCACTCAGCCTCTTACACTGTTGTATCTGTTCTCAGGTGTGTTTCCTCCCCTGGACTCTGTGCATCCTGAAGGCAGAGGCTGTGTCCCATTTATGTATGAACTCCCAGCACCCAGCGCAGTGTCAGACTCAGAGCAGAAGCTCAGTAAGTAAATTTGGAAATGGCATTTACTGACCACCTACTTAGGACCAGGCTGGGAACACAGAAGTGGGCACCACACCCTAATTTCAAGTTGCTCGTGGTCCGGGGAGGAGGTTTTCTTAAAGCACGTAGTAAATATACAGACAGTAGGCCCCTTGGCAGGAAGGTTTTGTTACCATCACTATCATCATCACCAATGTCTGCCTAGTTCCCAAGAGTTCCGCCTGGATATCTGTAGGGGACTCCAGCTCCTTCCTCTGGAGACAGCACTGCAGCCACTTCCCACCTTCAAGTACCAACAGCTGTGTGACCCCCAGGTTCCAACCCCACCCTGCTGCTCAAGGTGCCCTAGAACACATGCCCCCACACCCTCTGAAAGTGGTTCTTTACTTCCCCCCACCAACCATGAGCCACTCAGTGGGACAAAGCACCAACCATCCTTTAGCCTGGCCAGTTACTGACCTCTTCTTTCCTTCCAGCTGAGATCGGCCCATTTCACCGTCACTCAGCCCACAGTTACAAACAAAAATTACCTTCTAAAAGGAGTCAGAGAGGGCAGGGGGCTTGGAGCATCTCCAGGGCCAGTGTCCTCAGCAAACTAGAACCAATTGCCCAGCACTGCCACCCCACTCAGTGTCCTCCTCTGCTATCTTTGGATATGACTGAGGTGGCAAGATGGAGGATGATCAAGTGAGTGGCTATTTCTACTCTTCTCAGCAGTGATGGAAATGGATGAGGGAGAGCTGAGACCAGGAGGAAGAACTTTGGCCCTGAGCCAGTCCCATCCTGACAAGGCTGGGGCAGGGCATTCTTGTCCTGATTTTCATCATGGAGCTCCAGGCAGACTCATAGGAATGAAGAACTTGGCTATGGGTCCCGCCTATGGCTCTAGCCTTAATTTCAGACTGGCTGATCTTTTTCCTACAGGATTGTGGCTTCACATAGGAGCATCCTTCAGGGCTACTGCTGCACCAGTCACAGCCTCCCCCCATCAGCTTTTTAGCCTAAGCCCAGTTTCTCTCAATGTCCCTGATTCTTCCTGTGCCTCTGAACTTGGTCAGACCAATCCTGACCCTGGAAAATCCAAGAACCAATGACCCCATCCTTCCCCTCCCCAAACCACCATTCCAGCCCAGCAGTGAAGCTCCCAAAAGGGAACAGCAAGGCAAAAAATGGGAGCAGGAGCAAGATATGTAAGGTAGAGTTCATGTTTATAAACAGGCTTTCCAGCCCCAGCAGAGTTTATAAACTGCAGCTGAGCTAACTTCTTGTCTGGTATCTGGGATGTACCTGCCTTGGGAGGAATAAAGGAGGGAAAGGTGGTCAAACTCTTGCTGGGAGTCATAACTCTCCATTTAAAAGCTCTCAGACGTGTTCATATAAAGATCCACAGAAGAACAATTTTGAGGTTTTCTCTATTTCCTTTCAAAGAGGTTGTTTTGGGCACAGAAGTAGAAGCTGCCCGAGAGTCTGTGAAGGGTCTCACTCTAGGGGATGACACAGCAGCTGAATAAAATACTCGGAAAGAACTGTTCAGGGTGAGAAAAGAGACAGAAACAAAATTAACCATCTCTCCCTATCCCCACCCCTCCCTTCAACCTATGCAAGTTATTCCAAGATCCTGGGAAGAGGAAGCAACAAACAGCTCTTGCTCTGCATTTATTGGTCAGGCTGGAAAGAGGAAAGCAGAGGTAGGAGGTGTCTAGAGAATGACTGAAGGAAGAATTGGATGACTTTCATGATGGAGTGTCTTGTTAAGGACTCAGGCTCTGAAGTTAGAGAGATGTGGGTTCAAATCCTGGCTGTGCCACTTATGAATTGTGTGACATAAGTTTCCCTTTTGCATCTGTGAAATCGATTATCTGCCTTGTAGAATGCCTTGAGGGTTAGCTGAGATAATATACTTAAGTTAGCACATGTTAGCAATGGGTATTTTTATTATTATTATCTGAGACATTAAACATTCTCTAGACCTGGTATACCACATAAAGCATACAGACAGAGAGCATTTAGGAAGAAAAAGGCCCTGGGATGAGGGGGCATCAGTAGGTTTGCTGAGAAGACATGATGGGCTGGTCTTGAGTTCTTAGCCCCTGTGGGAGGCAGTGCCCAGACCTGTCATGCTGAGAAAAGTCAGAGGCATCCGAGACATTGTCTGCTCTCTTTCCCCTTCCCCATCAAAACTTGCCTTGATGACAGTTGTTTACAGGTAAGTCAAAATTTAAGCTAATCTTCTATTCCTCCCGGCCAGGGCCACTTGCAAGTGAACTCCTTGGTGTTTTGTTTTATTTTTTGGTAGAAATAAAGGGTTGGTCAATTATTAAAGAAAACAAGGTAGGGAAATAATAAGTAGGGAGTAATAAGCAGGGAAAGTATTTGAAGGCAAGGAGCATGCATGCCCTCACTGAATCATACCTTATAGGCGATAGGGTGTGTAGGAGCTGAGGCCAGAGGAAGGTAGACCAGATGCCCAAATCAGGGGAGGCACCTTCATGGGGTCACTAAAGGCTAGAAGGAGGGGAGAACAGTGAGATGGCCCTGGAGGAAAATTGGGGAACTCAGACAGTCTCCCTCTCCATTTCTACTCACCACTTTTCCTCTCTTAGTCTATACCTCCTTTAATTCTGCTTCTTATCCAGTGGCTTTGAAGTTACCTTGTAAATATTTTTCAAATCTCATTAGGTGGGACCTGCCTGGTGGTCCAGTGGGTAAAACTCCATGGTCCCAATGCAGGGGTTCCGGGTTCGATCCCTGGTCAGGAAACTAGATGTCGCATGCATAACACAACTAAGAAGCCTGCATGCTGCAAACTAAAAGATCCTGTGTGCTGCAACTAAGACCCAGCACAGCCAAAATAAATAAATAAATATTTTAAAAAAAAATATCACTGGGCAGAAAAACATTCTCTCTGCCCACTGAGTGAGCATTAAGCTGACATTTCTCAGTACCTTCAGTGCCCACCTCCATCCTCCTCACCTCTGAGCTCAGAAAACAGGCATCTGCCTGCGACAAACACAGATCTGGCCTCTGTAGACTCAGGCCCACAGGGCAGAAAGAAAGGAGCCAGCTAGATTCCTCTTAGGATTCCCTACCTAATTAACGAACACTGTGGGCAGGCTAGGGAAGACAAGCAGGGATTTGAAAGAAAAATAACAACAGAAAAAAATATATATATCACCACCTTGTCTTTACATAACACTTTATATCTTCCACAATTCTTATCTATTTGCTTTCATATCTATATTAGTTTCCTAGGGCTGCTGTAACAAAGTACCACAAACTGGGTAGCTTAATACAACAGAAATTTATTCTTTCACAGTTCTGGAGGCTACAAGTCTGAAATCCAGGTGTAAGCAGAGCCATGCTCTCTCAGACAGCTCTAGGGAAAAATCCTTCCTTGCTTCTTCCTAGTTTCTTGTGACTCCTGAAAATCTTTGGTTTTCTCTGGCTTGTCGCTGCATCACTCCACTCTCTGACTCTGTCATCACATGGTCTTTTCATATGTGTGCACCTCTGTGTCCCTTTGTCTTCTTAATAAGATCATCAGTCATTGGATCTAAGGACCACTCTAATCCAGTATGGCCTCATCATAACTAATTACGTCTACAGATCCTATTTCCAAATAAGGTCACATGCCAAGGTTCTAGGTGGACATGTATTTTGGAGGGACACTATAATTGCTACCATATTACTCCCAGGGATCTTGTCTTTTAACTAGCCCCTTTCAGGCAAGTATTCAGCTGTGATCACAAGAGTGGACCAACCATTCACCCCTCTTCTTCCAGTTCTGCCTCCAACTTCTCTGTGGTAGAAACTTTCTCCCCATCCTTGCAGATGCTGTTCAAATATACTTACCACAGATTGTGTCTCTTAAGTTAGGTTCCCCCAAAAGCAGACCCTGAAACAAAGATTTGACTACAAGGACTTTCTTTGGAAGGCAATCCCAGGAAGCACCTTTACGGGAGTGGGAGAAGAGGGAAGGACGCGTGTCAACATAGGGTTTGCCCTTGCTCAGGACGCTGTGGGCAACTGGGGCTCACTTTTCCTAGGAACTTCCGGGCGAGTGTGTAGAAAAAACTTGGAGTTGATCCACCTGAGGGGTAAGGAATTTGCAGTATTTATGCCCCAACTCCCATCTGTCATTAGTTGAAGACTGCTCCCAGGAGCACTGGCTCAGCTCACTTCAAGCCTCGCTGTGCACAGGCTGAGCAGACCCTGAAACCAGAGAAAGCCCCAAGGCAGAGAGAGTCACAAATGCTTCCAAGAAGGAACCAGTAGCTTATTCAGGAATTGAGAATGTTAAGATGATGTGGACACAGGCACTCACAGTTTCTGCTACAACTAGGAAGACGAGCCCTTTCTAAGTTCCTCTTACGTAGAAAGTGCTCAATAAAAATTTATTGGATTGAATTGGCAGAGGTCATTTGAATAAAGGAGTAAAGAACAAGGAGCATTCATTCAGTGATTAAACAAAGATTTGTGAAACATCCACCACATTCCAGGCACAGTGCTAGATCTTAAAGATGGCAGCCCTGTGTAATTTTGTGCTTAGTACAGATTTACTACCCTTAACAACCAACCAACTAATCCTGGCATTCTTCCATTACAACCTTGAGGTCTTCCAGAAGAACTGACCTTGCCTGAATCAGCAAATACAAGCTCTATGTGTCTCTGATGGTGAAAATATTTTGTAGCACGTGGAGCTGATACTATCTTCCTATGCTGTCTCATTAAGCTCTCATTCTTCCCAGTTCTCAGATTCACAGAGCAGAAAAGCCCTCACTGGGTATTCTGGACCAGCTATGACAAACAAGTCTCAAATATTTGCTGACCTCTGTCCTGGATTTTCACCAGTTTAGGAAGTTAACTTGGTAAATCTGAACCTTACTACTGAGTAGACACAAAAGAAAACGTTACTCTTGACATTGAGACCTTATCCATCCATCTTCCCGACACCCCAAACCATCCCACACCGGTTGGACTTACTACTCCTTTTAAGGAGATGTCCCATGACAGAAACTCTCTCCCTTGCCTCACTCCCTGCTCCAGAAAGAATTATTCTCTCAAGGTCTTAGTAATACATTTTCTTTCCGCTGTCATTCCAGAGTGAGCCAAGCCTACATTTCAGACAATTCCAGAAACATCCCCTCTCCCAACAGCTGAGCAGTCTAGTGAAAAACATTCCCCAAGGGCAGACTTGTCAGAGACCAGAGCAGACTCAGGCAGCAGATTCTGTCTCATGTCAAATCCTGCTTCTGTCCCTGCATACTGAGGAGCTCCCTGCCTCCCTGCCTCCCTCGGTCCCTTGATGTGCGCTTTTAATATTCATCTCCTTCTCCCTCTCTTGATGTGAATTAAAAGAGCAACTTGCATACGGTATTTTTCTTTTGGAATCTAAAAAAAAAAAAAATGGTTCTGAAGAACCTAGGGGCAGGACAGGAATAAAGATGCAGACATAGAGAATGGACTTGAGGACATGGGGAGGGGGAAGGGTACGCTGGGACGAAGGGAGAGAGTGGCATGGACATATATACACTACCAAATGTAAAACAGCTAGCTAGTGGGAAGCAGCCGCATAGCACAGGGAGATCAGCTCCGTGCTTTGTGTCCACCTAGAGGGGTGGGATAGGGAGGGTGGGAGGGAGGGAGATGCAAGAGTGAGGAGATGTGGGGATATATGTATATGTATAGCTGATTCACTTTGTTATACAGCAGAAACTAACACACCATTGTAAAGCAATTATACTCCAATAAAGATGTTAAAAAAAAAAAAAAAGAATCCTTAAAAAAAAAAAAAGAGCAACTTGCAAGGCAAACAAGAGGAAAATAACAGATTGCGGCTGCTCATTAAAGCTCCAGCTCAATAGAGTCTGATAAGAGCTAGGAGATTGGTTCCTCCTCTCAGTTGAGGGTGGGGAGTGGGGGGACACGATAATTACAATACCTTAGATCTGCTCTGAGGGCAAGGGATTTTACAGATAAAAATGCATTTTTCTTCCTGAAGCTTTACTGCCTGGTGGAACCTCAGAGTCTACGCTTGTCTCTCTGACATATAATCTTAGAGAATTTATTTCACCTTTCTGGGTTTCATTTTGTTTCTCTACCTGGAAACAGAAAAAGAAAAAGACAAATAGTCTTCTAAGTGAACTGTAAGGCTAAATAAATGAATAAGTATGAAAACATTTTGGAACAATTGTCTCCCATATTCATTCTCATTCTCTCTCCCCGCCCCCCCATCAGCATTTAAACCTGATTAAACAAATTCCATTTAAACAAATAAAATCTTCCTCTAACCAAAGGTCCCACTTTAACTATCACCTATTTCTTTTCTCCTCTTTGAAGTCAAATGTCATGAAATATTGTCTATATTTATCTTCATTTTCTCAACTCCCACTCCCACCCCTCAGCATTATACAATCTGGCTTCCACCCCATCACTTCCCCAAAACTGTCCTCATCATGACCACCACTGACCCTGCTGCTAAATCCAATTAATACATTTTAATTGGATTAAAATTTTAATATATTAGTTATTATCTATGACTTTTTTTTTTTTTTTTTTTTTTGCAGCTGGTAATTTTTTTCCTCGTGTGCTTATCTCTGTTTTCTTGGGCATCCAAATATCACTCTCTCTAGGTTTTTCTCCTATGTCTCTGGCTAATCCTTCTTAGACAACTTTCTTGGTCTCCCATTAAATGTCAGTGTTTCCAAGACCCTCTTTCATCACTGACTTATCTGGGCATAACTCCTGTATCACCAGTCTATATCTCCAGCTCAAATCTGTCTCCAGAGGTTTAGACCCACATACCCAGATACTTCCTGGCTGTCTTACAGGTCCCTCAGACTCAGCATCATTTTTTTCCTGCTTGATGTTTTCCTTTCCTGTTTCTACTCCAGAGAACAGGAATACTATGAACCTCATTCCCAAGCTAGAGGACTGGAAGTGGTTTTGGATTTTTCTCTCTCCATGACCCCATATATTTAATCGGTGCCCAAGTCCGCCAATTCTTCCTCCATTTCATCACCTTCTTTTCCCCCCAACCCCACACATGTAATCTCCCCCACTGCAGGCCACCACTCCCATTTCTTGCCCAAATGGCTGCAATGGTCTCCAAATGACCTCCCTGCTTCAGCCTTACCATCTCCAAATCTGTTCCCCACACTGCTTCCAGGACTATCTTTCCAAAATGCAAATCTGATCATGACACCCCCCCTTCCTCAAACAGTTCAATGACTCTTCACAGCCATCAGGATAAAACCCCAACTCATGAGCATGGTATGGAGGCCCTTCTTGTTCTCATCTCTCTGCAGTCACCCCTGGAACTCTCTGCTCCACTCGCCCTGCCCTTGCAGCCCCCCATGTATACTATGCACACATGCACCCGCACTCTCTCCTCTGAGCCATTGCACGTGCTCTTCCCTCTTCCAGGAATGGTTTTTCCCTCTACCCCTTATTTCCATGGTCTGGCAAATTTCTTTCTGTCCTTCGAGACTCAGCATAGATATCATCTTTTTTGGGAATCCTTCGCAACTGGGTTTGGGTCCCTCATGAATGCTCCTCAGCATCCCCGTGGGTCCATCATCATAACACTTATCACTTGGCATTGTAGTAAACCTGTTTACTTGTGTGTCCCCCACTGGGCTGAAAACTCACTGAGGGCAGTGACTGTGCTCTTGCCATGAGCATCTAGTCTGGTGCCTGGCATGAAACAGGTCCTTAATAAAAGTATACAGTATGCTAAGGGGAGATCATTATCACTGCCTAATAAACAAATAAAGACCCAATTTGTCCTATTTGGTTGAAAGAAAAGTTATGGCGCCAGAAAGTTAAAAAGCACTACCAGCAAGAAAATGGGTCTAAGTAGAAACCAATGGTTATTTTCACAGTCGTAGAGCACAGGTTTTCTTCATCGTTCTGTTTTAAAGTCATTACTCCTCTCTGAATATGCTATTTCTGACCCCCCAAGCAAATACATATTTAGTAGCTTCATTTGAATTGAAAAGCTAGTGGAGAGGTGCTAACATTAGCTGTGTTTGGACTTGTTATGCTCTTTTTGCTTTTCATTTGACTTCTTGATCGGTGCACATTCTATCAGTATTCTCTGTCTCCAGCTTACTGATAAGTAAGAAAGGGCTGAAAGGAAAAGGAAATAAGGGTTGTCCTGTCTTACCCTTTCCTTTTATGCCATCATTTTCAGCGTGAGTGGTTGGTTAATTCAGAGAAGTAACATGAGTGAGAAAGGATAGGATAGGGTTCCTTGGTCATTTGTGTTTCTTAGAACATCACTGCAGTCTTTCTGCATTGGAAGCAAGTTCTAGTCCCAAAGGAAAGTGTGGCTTCTTGTGGGGAGAGCTGTCAGCGCCCCTAATTACTCAACAACATATGTAGCACATTCACCTTGTGTTTGCATTGAATCTCTCACACATTGTGGCTCTGAGAAAATTCTGTGGTCATGGGACATCACAAACGCTACACGCAAATGGGACAGAGGCTGACACACATCACACACACCTCCTCCGCTCACACACCTTCTCCATCGTCCCATCAGACTTTACATACAAAGCACAAGCTGTCAGATAAAATTATTAAGAATTTCAAGATGGTGAAAACAGAACATTAAACCAAGCATGGGGCCTTCTGAGGGCATGTTGTGTGCTCACAAAGCTGGCCCCGCTCCCACCTGTCACGCTGTGGCAGACACACAAAGCCAGCTCTGGACAACGCCTGAGTCCATCTGCCCCAGAGCGCTCCCCTCTGGCTCCTGGGCCCTTCCCTCTTCCTCGAGCACATCCTGGTTTAGTCTCTGGCTTTATCTCTTTCAGTCTCTGTTTCTGGCCCTTCAGGCTCAGGTCTCATCCCAACACCCCTCTCTAGGAAGCCAGCTCCATGCTTGAATCTTGGTTGCTGATTTGGGCATTTCCCTGGGTGTCAGGGGAGAGGATCCCACCTTCAACCTCTGCCTTGCAGGACTCGTCAGTGGTGCCGACCTTCTCCTCACCTCAGCTCCACCATCTCCCAGTCAGGGCAGGAGAATTCAGACAACAGGGCTCAGGTGAACAAATACATACACACACACACACACACACACACACCTCATTTGACTGTCTTTCCCTTCCTATCACTTTACTAAAACTGCACTTCTAAAGATTACATGACAAATTCCACAATTGCTTACATCCTTTTTCCTTGATCACTTTGGGGCCATTGCTACAATTGGCTAGTCTTTTTCTTCTCAAAATCCTCTCCTTTGGCTTCCATTATACTGAATTATTCTTGCTCTCCCACTTCTTATAACTGTAGTTTTGAGTATATCTCTTCTGCTCCTGGCTGTAGGTTTCCCTTAAGACTCAGGCCTTAACCACCAGCTCTTCTCTATTTTCTTAATTTCCATCCCTCTCAGCCCTTGACCCAGACGGTCCATTAGCACCTCAACCTAAAGCCACGTTCCTTCCATGGGTCTCAGTTTCCTAGTCTGTGACATGAGAATTTTGGACTGAATGGTCTCATACTATTCCCCCATTTAAACAACGTCTTTTCTCACAAATCGAATCTCTTTCCTGATGACCCTAATTCCACTGAAACCACAAACTGAGAGCACCAATATTCATGTCCATACACTTTTCTCACTAACCAAGAAATTAAGGGACAGGGCTTTTGTTTTACATTAGGATCCAAGTCCACAGCCCTTTGTCTTGAGTCCTTGGTGAGTTTTTTACTCATTCAGGTCTTCACAATAAAGAACACAATAGTGGAAGGAAATCTCAGGTCACAACATCTATCCCAGTAGGCAAATTACAAATCTGTAGCTTAGTCAATTCATTTTGACAGAGCTTAAGCAATAAGACTATGTTTATACATTTGTTTGTTACGCTTCTAGTTTATTGCCCAAGGAGTAGCTGATTTACTCAGTTCCAGTCTTTGAAAGATTTAATTCTTTCCTGGTGAGTGAAAAACCCTCATCCCAATGGGTCCTTTCTGCAGCTACCTCTTCCCCAAGCCAATCATCCTCTAGCTTCCTCCTCTATAACTCCTAGGTGAGTCTTTTCTGGAACTTCTTGGTGGCCTACTACATTTGCCTAAACCTGAGTTCAATCACCCCCCTTTTTATCCACTGGCACCTCTGACAACCGGTATTGCTTTCCTGGTCTTGGAGTTATTAACAACTCAACAAACCATCCTAATCTTAAAATCAACAAGTATAAATTGCAGTTTTTTATTTAGTAACTACAACTCCCCCCCTTTTTTAATTTACAGAGGAAAAAAGAGAGCATATTTGGCATTTAGTTTCAAATTGGGGAGGTAGATTTTTTTCAAAATCATAGTTTCAAATTATGAGTCATTTTGGGCTCATTAATTCTCTCAATGCTTCTCCTTCATTCTCTGTGTCAATCAGCCACCTAGGTCTGCCTGGTGACCCTCCCTTCAAACTGTTTCTCATGTACACCCATTCCTTTCCATTCTCAGGGCATCCTACAGGGATCATTGGGACAGTCCCCTAACTCATCTCCTTGTCCCTAGTCTCTTCTTGGACCCATCCTGCAGACCCCAGGCAGAATGATCTTCCTCAGAGATCACTCACCTGATGTCCCATCCTAGGTCCAGCATCTTCACTAGTTGGCTCCCCAGGGTACCCAGGACTGAGTTTAGTCTCTTGCCACTGGCTATAGTAGGAATAGAGTGAGTGAAATGGTGGGAGAAGCATGAGTTTGGAACCAGACAAACAAGGTAGTGATTCCAGCTCTACCACTGGCTAGCCCTGTGACTCTGGAATACTTAACCTCTTGGAGTCTCAGGTTTCTGTTAAATGGAAATAATGGTATACAGTTCTCAGGATCTGGGGAATAATTAAATTGAATTATATACATAAAATATTTAGTGCAATTTACAATAGCCAGGACATGGAAGAAACCTAAGTGTCCATCGACAGATGAGTGGATAAAGAAGATGTGGCACATATATACAATGGAATATTACTCAGCCATAAGAAAGAAATGAAATTGAGTTATTTGTAATGAGGTTGGTGGACCTAGGGTCTGTCATACAGAGTGAAGTAAGTTACAAGAAAAAAACAAATACTGTATGCTAACACATATATATGGAATCTAAAAAAAGAAAAAAAAATGGTTCTGAAGAACCTAGGGGCAGGACAGGAATAAAGATGCAGACATAGAGAATGGACTTGAGGACATGGGAAGGGGGAAGGGTAAACTGGGACAAAGTGAGAGAGTGACATAGACATATATACACTACCAAATGTAAAATAGATAGCTAGTGGGAAGCAGCCACATAGCACAGGGAGATCAGCTTGGTGCTTTGTTACCACCTAGAGGGGTGGGATAGGGAGGGTGGGAGGGAGACACAAGAGGGAAGGGATATGGGGGTATATGTATACGTATAGCTGATTCACTTTGTTATACAGCAAAAACTAACAGACCATTGTAAAGCAATTATACTCCAGTAAAGATGTTAAAAAAAATGAAAAATAAATAAAAGAGAAAAAAAAAAAGGAGTCAGGAGCACAAGGGGGTTTGTGGGAATGAGGATAATATCCTATTTCTCAGTCTGGGCACTTGTTGCATGGGTATGTTCAATGTATGAAAATTCAATGCAGTATAATTTATGATATGTAAATGTGTATATATGTACATGCAATTGTACACATATATACACACACACATATGTATAATATACTTGAAGTCAGATGAAAAAAATTTTAAAAATAAAAAATTAAATGATGTCACAGAAAAAAAAAAAAATTAGTGCACAGTGCTTCTAAAGCCTAGTTGGAGCCCAACCAGTATAAGCGCTCCCTTTACCTGTCCTTCCAAGTCCTCATCCTGACACTAAATGGAGGTCTGCCTCGTATGGCTCTTCAGATGGTTCAGGTAGGTCCGCTTCATTTCTGCAGCCAGATGGAAGCCTTTTGAAGGTAGGGACCATGATTCATACTTCTTTGAAATCCCCAAGAGGGCACATTCCAGGAGCTCAGTAAATATTCATGGAATCAAAAAGAAGGCTGCAGGTGTGGTGTCATTGTGTTGGGGTGGGAGGGCTGTGTTTGGGGAGCTTCCCATCTCAGGCAGGGGTTTTCTGAGGTTAGGAAAGTTTCCACTTCCCAAGTACGTGCTGACCAGCCCAGGCAGTGGAGGCATGGGGTTGGGTTGCAAGGCGGAGAACCTGAGCCTGGGAGCAAGCATTCATCAATATATGCTCTGTTGTCTTTTGCCTGATTTCAGGTCTCTTCCCCAAGTGAGCAGCATCTCTTTCTCCTCCTTCCCCTTAGTCCCTCAACAAGACCCTGGCAGCACTGACAGTCTGACCATAGTTTGGGAAGAAGAGTCTGTGCTGTGCAGCATGGTACATGATTAACAGGATCCCTGGGGTAACAGGAACCCTTCTTCTTTGTGACCCAGGTGCCTCTTTTTCGGAAGGTCGTGCGGTAGCATGAAAAGACTTTGTAGACTGTTGGTCAGGGCAATGGTTCCAAGCTCCGCTCTCACTGGATGGCTGCCTTCAAATCCGTTCCTGCTTGGTGATTGTATCAAGGCACTGTTAAGGAGAGAAGGTCCAGTCAGGAAAATACATCCATGTCACAAAGGTCAACAGAAGAAACCTGAAGAGAGGAGTCAGTACCATAGGCTGTAGGAGAGCTAAAGGGTCATACAGGAGAGTGAGGCAACCTACAGGAAGTGCTTACCAACCCTGGGCTGGAGAAGGAGGGAGGGTGTGGTGTCACCTTATCCCGGAGGCAAGACCACCCTACGGGAGCTGGAACTAAGGAGCACTGCCAGTGGCGGCTGGGGTCACAGCAGAGATGCAGACTCTCCTTGAGATGCTGCTCAGAACAACAACCAGACCTCCCCAGTTCTCCTGGTCTCCAATCTCTTGCCAGTGCCTCTCACTCACTCAGAAGTCAGAAGACAAAGCAGCCCAGGACATGTCATTTTCAGGGCTGGCCCCTGTGGTACAGAACTGAGCAGGGGAAAGGCATTGGACGGTAAGTATCAATACCCAGTATAGGGCTGCTGCTTGCCTATCTCCATTATCTCCACCAGCCCCCACAAGCCACACCAATAAACAATCTAATTTAAAAAAATGCCTTCTGTGCAATTTCATCATTAAAAGAAGTCTGCTAACTCTTTCTTCCAATCAAAGTGCCACCCTCAGATTTCCCCATGGAAGTTCTAGAACTGGTGCCTTCCCTACCGTCTCCAGCCTCACTCTACTGGCCTCTAAAGTAAGGAGGGTGACAAGATCTCAAAATTCTCTGATTTCACCTCCTCCCCAGAACTCTTGAGGCTCAGCCATCCCAGCCTGGCTCTGACAAAGCCTCAGCACCCAGTTTCCATGTGAAGCTGGACTTGGTCAGTCAATTAAAGGTCACAGAAGTTGGAGGTTTTCAATTATGAGGAGGCTGGATGCGGGGATGGGGGGAGCTGCCAGGAAATGACAAGTGGTCGGTATAGTCTTTCCAGGCTGGGGCACGTCCCAGGTGCAGTGATGAATGTGTTCAGCCTCCTTTGGTTGACACTAACTTGTCAGCCCTTGATAAAGAGATCACCAAACACTGTGCTAATACGAACAAGAATAAATGGGATAGGATTTCAGCTCCATTTGAAACACACTGCCTGGGAATAATCTGAAGAGGCAAGGTGAAGAGAGAGGCCATGAAGGAAAGGAGGTGCCTGTGTGTCCTTCCTGCTGTCTCTATTGAGTTCCCCCTCCCGTCCACTCAATTTCCCTAAAGTAATCAGTCCTGGTCATCTCAACAAGAAGAGACTCCATGGACGATGAATGACAAGGAGAAAACTGGTGAATATGCTAGCCTCAAGCCCAGAGTAGACACCAGGGGATGCCTTGGTTGGAAGCAGACTGATGGCCTGGAAAGTCTTTTGGACTACTGGGTAGACTGCAGGGGGTGGAGGTGGAGAAGGCAGAGACAGAAGGACCCTTAGGAACGCAGTTCAGAAATCCAGCCAAATGATGAGGGAGCACATGCCAGGGTAGAGATAGGAAGGTGGGTGTGGGAAGAAAACATCTGTTGTGAGGAGACTGCTGGATGTTTAGAACAGCTAAACACTTTGGAACAGTGGTTTCTAAGATAACTCACAGGCTTTGAGGCCCATAACTGGATTGACTGAAAAAAATGGGAGAGAATTTGGTTCATCTTTCATGCTGGGTTTAGATGGACAGTGAAATACCTAAGTAGATGTTCACACCAGGCACTGGACCCTAGGGTAAGAGGACAGGACTAAAGCAAAAGATTTACTAGTCTTAGAGGGGATGGCTGATGCTATGAGTTTCTTGAAGGGATAGTAGGGATAAAAAATTAACCCGGCCTGACTCAGCAAGAGGAATAGGAAAGATTTCCATGTTATGTGGTTCCCAAGTTGATAACTTCAGGCTCCCCCAAATCTCTAGAGGTCATTTTTTCACCGGCCAATCTCTCCCCTTTTGCTCTTCACCTTGAGATATGAGCCACACCAATACTACAGACTGGCATCATTGCTTAAGGGGGAGGCCTGGGCAGGGTGAGATGCTCCATTTGGGCCTCCCAGGATTAAAAAGGGGATTCTTCTCGAAGCAATCTACCTATCTGGCCAGTTAATTGAAGGAAGGGCAAAGCCAACTTCCTGAGAAACCTCAAAGTAAAATGGACCCCCTGAGTGTGACCTGACCTCCTGCCATTCTCCCTGAAGGAAGGGGGAGGTGCGGTCCTGATGCCGTCAGGCACCAGGCAACAGCCACTTCCTCCCCTTCTCCAGCTGAAATGTTGCGAGTCACAGATCACGTCTCTGAGTAATCCGAGATTTCAAGAGCAAGAGGGAGACGATTTTAATTTTCAGGGAAAAAAAGAAACCAAACAGATTAAAACCCAAATCCCTCCAGAGGGAACTACGTGTCAAGGGGATCGAACAGCATCTGAGCCTCAAGGATACTGTAGTGCTCAGGTCAGGTGAGGACCTGCTCAAAAAAAATGTGGTTTGATGTACCTCTTTTGGGTGGTTTTGGTTTTATCACTGAGTGGATCACAGTGTGGGTTTAGAGTGTATAGGAATGGGAAGACTTGCTAGGATTTTGTGGAAGAAAGGAGAACAGTGCAAAGCAATCTGGAGGCACCCCTGCCTGGTCTGGCTTCTCTCAGTGTTTTCCTGGAAAACCCTTCCCCTTCATGCCTTTTTTCTGATAGGCAAATTCCTACTCATCACTCAGTACTCCTCCCTGGAGCCGGAGAGCTTGGGTTCAAATCTAAGCTCTATTTGTTTATATGTTCAACTGGCAAGCCAGACTCTGAGCCCCTAAAAGGAAAGGACTACATCCTGTTCTTCTTTGAACCCCCTGTACCCATCACAGTACCTGGCACCGAGGGGCTTCTCAGCAAACACCTGATGAATGAGTAACTAGGAAGCTAAGAACATCAACTCTGGAACCAATCTGCTTGGATTTGAATGCTGGTCCTGCCATGTATTGACTGTGTGACATTGGGCAAGGTCTTAACCTTTCTGTGCCTCAATTTCTTCATCTGTAGGATGGGATAACAATAGTACCTATCTCATAGGGCAGATGTGAGGATGAAATGAGTTCCATACATGCATAATATTTAGAAGAGTGATTGGCACAAGGAGGGTACTCAATAAACGTTAGCCATTATTACTATTAGGACTTTCACTGGCCCCTCAGATGAATTATTAGCTGCCTCTTTTTAAAGAGCTGCACATTAAACATAATGGGTTGGTTAATAATTTCTCTTCAACGCCATGGTTTGTGAGGAATTTGGGATCAGATGAATTAGTGATCACACAAACAAATTATAATTCAGAATTTCCTATAGTAATTTGGTGCAAACATAAGATAAGAGCCAAATTCGCTCATTTTTCTCTGCTCCAGGAAGGCCCCGTGGTAAAGGGGAATCACTCGCCAATAAGTGCCATCAGCAAAGGAATTTGTTTTCAAACAACCGTGATTGGGCTATTTTTCTTTTTTATTTATTTATTTATTTGTTTGTTTGTTTATTTATTTATTTATTTATTTATTTATTTATGGCTGTGTTGGGTCTTCGTTTCTGTGCGAGGACTTTCTCTAGTTGCGGCAAGCGGGGGCCACTCTTCATCGCGGTGCGCGGGCCTTTCACCACCGCAGCCTCTCTTGTTGCGGAGCACAAGCTCCAGACGCACAGGCTCAGTAGTTGTGGCTCACGGGCCCAGCTGCTCTGCGGCATGTGGGATCTTCCCAGATCAGGGCTCGAACCCGCGTCCCCTGCATTGGCAGGCAGATTCTCAACCACTGCGCCACCAGGGAAGCCCCGTGGGCTATTTTTCAACCTCAGTTTCAGGTAATACATTTTAATTTTGTCTCAGTCTGAAGAAGAGGAGGAGGTTTTAGAAAAAAAGTGTTGGAAGTGGCAGAAAGCAAACATCACAGGTTGTATGGGAAGTGAGTGCCCACTATAACAGACGGGTGAGCCGCCAGATCTAGTTCAAGGCCAGGTCACCACCAGCAGCAGCCTTCAGTTCTACGAGTGTAGAGCCAAGGTGGCAAGGCAAGTTCACTTACCCCAGAATACGATAACCCAGCTGGTGATCCGTGCCATGGGTCCAGCTGTGCACATTCACACAAGCATCTCAAGGTCAGGAACCAAGAGCTTCACTTCTTTGTGTCTTCTGTCAAAATAATGATAATAGCTACCATTTATGGAGTATTTATGATGTGCCAAACAGTATGCTAAGCACTGAACGTAGATTGGCTCCTTTTCTCCTCACAGAACCGTGTGATGCAAAGTCCCAGTCCTGTTTTACAGATGCATCAACTGAGGTGCAGAGATTTGCCCTTGGACACACAGCTAATCAGGCTTTGAATCCAGAGAATGTGACCCTAGGGCTCTTCTGCCTATACACTACACTTGCTGCTTTGTAAGACATACTGTACAAGCAGCAGCCTCTTAAAAAATTGCTTTGCTTGCTGGATGAATGGATGAATGAATGAGGCTGCTGTAGGATAGAATCTAGAATTCACCCCTAGAATCTCCCCTACTGGCTCTGGACTCCATGAATAGATATCTGTGGTGAGATCAGTCCTTTTCCAGGCTTTATTTTAGATGATTAAAGCAATACTTTGGCTTAGAGTGTCCTTGGACTGTGGGTCTGCCCTGGAATCCACCCCTGGTCGGGTTCACAAGCACAGGGATAGCGGCCCCAGAACGCCAGGTTATGCTTGCTGGCATGTCACATGGAGTTTTATAATGACACCAGTTAAATTTAGACTGTGAATCCACATAGCAGTCATGGAGTCTTTCAAATTGCAGGTTCCTGGATTTCTTCCCTCATTTCCAATATGCCACCATTTTTGAGAAAGCCACAGAACCCTTAACCTGCTCCAAGAGACTATGTTTCTCCTTTGCTCTCTGGGAACAAGAACAGTGACTTTCAAGTTCTTTCAAGCTAATCTTCAAAGACATAATCACCGACAGTCTGAGGGGGCCAGATAGAAAGTAGGTCATTAGGACCCAGAAGCCCTGGCTAGAGCCGGCTGCCCTGACAGATAGCCTGACAACAGCGAAAGCCATAGGATTCCTGGTGAAGGATGAGGACTCACCCTAGCTCCCCTGCCTCCTGCGTCATCAGCGGCTGTGCTGAGCATGGCCCTGCGCCAGGGATGTCCCACTCCCCTCCCCTAGCCCACAAAGAATAAGCATTTGGTCCACCCACCACGCTGGGGAGGGTACGGCAAGCCTTTGCGCTGGAAATTCACTAGCTGAAGAATCACAGCTTTGTATCAGCCCCATCTCCCAGGGCTGTGCAGATCTGCTCCTGATTACATTCCAGCAGCTGGGCACAATCTCTTTCCTCACCACTGAAAATGATTTGGGAGGGAAAAAAACAATGGACTTTGCTGTATTGTTATTCTCTGCAGCCTGCAGGGTGTGGGATGCATGCTAAGCACTGTTGAAAGCTCATCCAGCCAGAACCTGGAGGTGAACTTGGGCTCCTAAGGGTGACGAGGAGCTGGTCTAAAAGAGAGAGCCCCTCAGCTAACAGCCACCCAACCTTCTCCCATTACTCTAATTTCTGAAACTGGCCTTAGGGTGGGGCTGGTCTTCCAGCTGGGGTCTGGTAGTGACTGAGTCTCCGGAGCCTCAGACTGGGGTAGGAGTCAACAGCCCAGTGCCACAGAGGGAGGAGGCCCTTTCAGGCTTATTGGAAAGCTTAGTAGTATTAAGACTGGCTATTTATTAAATACCCACTATGAATCAGGCACTGTGTTAAGTCCTTCACAAATATTATTTTTTAAAGTTATATTAATTACAAAAAATCCATGCTTATTATTTTAAGAGTAGTATAGATGAGCAAAATGAAAAAATAAATCCCCTGTAATCCCATCTCCCAAAGATAATCATCATTAACATTTGGCTTGTATATCAAACAACAGGGAGGTATAGGTATTATTATGCGTGAGGTCAAGTATATAGATAAAAAGCCACTGCACTGGTAGCAATTTGAACTCTGGTTCTTTCATTTGATGAATGTTTATTGAGAAATAAACACTGTTCTGAGAGACAGGATTACTGGTTCTTAAGGAATAAGGCAGACAAGGTTTTTGTTGCCATGAACAAAATCTAGTGGGAGAACCAATCAATATACAAATAAGAGATCACTGAAAATGGCAAGTGCCATGAAGGAAATAAAAATAAGGCACTTTCATGTTAAGTGACTGTCATGGAGAAGGTAGTAACTTGGAATGGGTCAAAGAATGATTTTTTGAGGAAATAAAATTTTAATTGTTTAAACAAACACTTAAATCCTGTTTACTATGTGCCAATCAAAAGGATTTTTTTAAACAAATGCTAATGAACTTAAACCTCCCAAAATCCTATGATATAGATGTTATTATCACACCTATCACAGATGAGGAAACTGGGGCACAGAGAGGCTGAGTAACTTTTCCAAGGTCACACAGCTAGGAAGTAGTAAATCCCAAGATGTAGATCCAAGCTGTTTGGCTCTAAAGTCATGCTTCTGACCATTCCCCTCCACTGCCTCTGTTTGAGCTGAGATCTGAATAATAAGTCATCATCCTTGTAAAGATCTGGAGAGAGTACTCAAATAGAAGGGAGAGCAGGGCCAAACACTGAAGTGGGACTTGCTTTTTGTTTTTGTTTTTAACATCTTTACTGGAGTATAATTGCTTTACAATGGTGTGTTAGTTTCTGCTTTATAACAAAGTGAATCAGCTATACATATACATATATCCCCATATCTTCTCCCTCTTGCATCTCCCTCCCTCCCACCCTCCCTATCCCACCCCTCTAGGTGGTCACAAGGCACCGAGCTGATCTCCCTGTGCTATGTGGCTGCTTCCCACTAGCTATCTATTTTATATTTGGTAGTGTATATATGTCCACGCCACTCTCTCACTTTGTCCCAGCTTACCCTTCTCCCTCCCCGTGTCCTCAAGTCCATTCTCTATGTCTGCGTCTTTAATCCTGTCTTGCCCCTAGGTTCTTCAGAACCTTTTTTTTTTTTTTTAAGATTCCATATATATGCGTTAGCATATTGCAGCTCTATTTACAATAGCTAGGACATGGAAGCAACCTAAGTGTCCATTGACAGATGAATGGATAAAGAAGATGTGGCACATATATACAATGGAATATTACTCAGCCATAAAAAGAAACAAAATTGAGTTATTAGTAGTGAGGTGGATGGACCTAGAGTCTGTCATACAGAGTGAAGTGGGATTTGTGCTTGGCATGTTTGAGTATTAGAAAGAATGTCAAGCCAGATTACACAGGGCCTTGCAGGCCAGAGGAAGGCCTTTGGATTTTATCTTAAGTGTAACAGAAAGAACATTTTCTTCAGAGAAGTAACTTGATCAAATTTGCATTTTTAAAGAGATACTTTTGCCTATTGAATAGAGAACAGAATTTAGGGGGGCAAATTAGAGAGGACCCATGAACCTAGTAAGGATCCAGACTAAAGATGAAGGTGGTTTGCACTAGGATAGGAGCCCAGGAAATGGAGAGAAATGGAAAAATTTGGCCAATCCAAAGTTATAATTTTTCCCTTTAAAGCTTACTCGCTGCCTTAGAGAAAAGCATTTTGGTAAAACCTCCTTGCTAAGCAAGGGAAGACCACCTTGTGGGGTTGGATCTGAGGCATAAAAAAGATAGGGGCTGGTCTTTTATAAGTCATGAGCTAGAATCGAAGAAAGAGTTTGTCACAAAGGTACAGAAAATAATAATACCTATCACTTAGTAAATAGCTAATGTGTTCTAAGCTCCATTCTAAGTTCTTTCCACATACTAACACATCAAATCCTCATAATAATCCTCTGAGAAAGGTGTTATTATTCATCCCATTTTACAGACAGGATAAGTCAAACCTACCTACTCAAGGCCACAAAACTGGTAAGTGGCAGAGCTGAGCCTTTAACCCAGGCAGGCTGACTCGGAGACCATGGCTGTTAGCCACAACACTGACCTGCTTTTGAAAGATGGTCTGCTAATCCAACCAACAGCCTAGGCAGCTGGCAGATGGCAGATGAGCATATGCACATGTGACGGCATGGTTAGAAAACCATTATTTTCTAACAAGAATGGTTTGGGCATTAAAAAAGAAAAGGTTCAGACGGTCCTCCTTTCTGTGCTGGATTTCACACAAACCCCATTCGTGCAACCTCAACTCAGGCCATGAGTTACCCGTCCAGCTTCAGGAAGGAGAGGTGACAGTACTGGAGGCCAGCTGCATGTCAAGGCTTAAAGCTGGGTACCACACCTAGGCAACTTGGACAGTGAGTCCCAAGAGGGCAAGTCAGGAGATGTGAGTGGATCAACTTGATAATAACCTGGCAATTATTCAACTGCCTGCCCAGACTCTAGCCTGTTGGTGTAGCTCTGTAAATGTTTATTGAAGTAATGAATAAATGCATGAAGTAGACCCCAGTCAAAAGTGCAGATGGCAAGTGATTTTGGGCTGGGCAGCCACGGCACACGTTAACTCTTTTTCTCTAGATTCACTCTCTTACCCCCTTACCCTCCTATAATTTTTTTCCTGCCCCTTGTCGTCACCTAACTTTAGTAAATGTGTTTGTTGTTGTTGTTGTTTTAATTGAAGTATAGTTGATTTACAACGTTGTGTTAGTTTCAGGTGTGCAACAAATTCAGGTGTGTGATCAGTTATATATATGTAAATATATATATATAATATATATATTCTTTTTCAGATTCTTTTCCCTTAGAGCTTATTACAAAATATTGAGTATAGTTCCCTGTGATATAGAGTAGGTCGTTGTTGGTTATCTATTTTATATATAGTAGTGTGTATCAGTTAATCCCAACCTCCTAATTTATCCCTCCCCTTCTCCTTTCCCCTTTGGTAACCGTAAGTTTGTTTTCTATGTCTGCGGGTCTGATTTGTAAATGAGTTCATTTGTATCTTTTTTTTTGATTCTGCATATAAGCTATATCATACGATATTTCTCTCCCTCTCTCTCTCATGGATGGACATAGAGATTATCATCCTAAATGAAGTAAGCCAGACAGAGAAAGTAAATGTGTTTTTTATGTGTTTGCCTTCCTCTACTAGAACAAAAGCTTCAGGAGGGCGGGCCTGGACTTTGTTTTTTGTTTTTTTTTCACTCAGCACTTCTAACAGCAACTGGCACATAAAGGTCTCAGTAAATATTTGTTGATTGAATGATGAAGGTGTCATTTAAATGGATCATCTTATTCACTCCTCACAATTTTGCCAGGTAGACAGAGAAGGACTTAGCGTAGGGCCCATTTTATAGATGTTGAAACTGAAAGTTCAAAAAGGTTAAGTGAACTCACACTTAAAGCTCACACAGGGGCACAGGAACTGAAGCTTAGTTCTTCTGAGAACTTATCTAGTGCTTTTTCACTATACCAGGCTGTCTCCCTGATGGGTCCACTGAGTTACTATTTAATAATTCTATTGTGAACCAATAAAAGGAACAGCCAAACAGAGAACGTCTATGTATTACCTGTCGAATTGTCGTTGAGGACATTATATACTAATAATGAGAGTCTTTTATATTAAGAATCCATGGGGGGCTTCCCTGGTGGTGCAGTGGTTGAGGGTCTGCCTGCCAATGCAGGGGACACGGGTTTGAGCACTGGTCTGGGAGGATCCCACATGCCGCGGAGAGGCTGGGCCCATGAGCCACAATTGCTGAGCCTGCGTGTCTGGAGCCTGTGCTCCGCAGGAAGAGGGGCCGCGATGGTGGGAGGCCCGCGCACCGCGATGAAGAGTGGCCTCCGCTTGCCTCAACTGGAGAGGGCCCTCGCACAGAAACGAAGACCCAACACAGCCATAAGTAAATTAAAAAATTAAAAAATTTTAAAAATTAAAAAAAAAAAAAGAATCCATGGGATTTTAGGGCCAAGAACAATTCTGGATATCCTAAAAACTGCTGTTTCCTCTACCAGACATAACCTTATAAATTATGGGATTTCATTTCTTGTCTTGACTGTCAGGAAGCACAGAAATTGAATTAGTGCTTAATTACAGTAATAATCTAATTTCTGGCCCAATTACGATCCTTTCCTCCTAAACATGATTTCTGATCTTTATTTTCATTTTAAGCAATTATGTATATGGATACACAGTTTTGGTTATTAGCTGTAGCAAATCCCTTTTAGAAATAGCTATGGTAGAAAATATAGAAAATAAGCAATAACTAGCATAATCACATGCTTGCCATAGGCCAGGGGCCATTTTTGCATGTATTTTATATGTATTAACTCACTTCATCATCAAAAAAATGAACTTTTATATTGCTGGAGAAACCAAATGTTATAATATGGTGTAATGAAATTAACATTCTGAATTATGAAAAAATATGACATATGCTTCTCATTTCCTCTGCTAACAGCCCTCCCCATCCCCCACACCCCAAGCCTCCATCACCTTCCACTTCCATTATCTCAATACTCTACTAATTAGACTCCCTGCGTCCACCCTTGACCCTTCAGTCTACTCTTCAATGAGAGGCTAGAATTAATCCTGTGAAAACAAGAGTCAGATCAGGTCACTCTCTGCTCAAAACCTTCAATGACTTTCCATCCCAGAATAAATGTCAAGGTCCTTTCAAGGATCCACAAAGTCCTACAGGATTTGACCCCATATGTCTCTGACCTTATTCTCTTGTGCTCTCTGCTCCCTCACTCTGATCCATGGCCACACTGTCCTTCCATGGATATTCCGGGCAACATTTCACCTTAGGGTCTTTGCATTTGCTGTTCTTGAAGCTTGGAATATTCTTTTTGGGATATCTGTATGGCTTGCTCCCTTGTCACTTTCAAGGGTCAAATGTCACCTTCTGAGGGAGGCCTTCCCAGATCACCTGCCATCCCCTCCCTCAACATTTCCTATGCCTCTTCTTGTTCTATGTTTCTCCTGAGCACATTTAACTAACATACTATTTATTTTTACTTATTTATAGTTTATACTGACTGTATCTTGTGATGCAGTCTCTCCAAAAGACAGAATTTTTGTCCATCTTGTCCTTTGTTACATCCCAATTAACTAGACCAATGTTTGTCATATAGTAGGTGCCCAATAAATATTTTCTGAATTAATAAATCAATGTGAGAGGAGGAGAAATATTTTGTTACAAATATACCATATTTTGCAGATACACAAAATGTATAAGACTAAATTATTCACTGTAATTATTAAACTGTTTTTCCAAACTCCTTCCTTCCGTCCACATACTAACACTATCCGGTAGATTAAGTTCACATTGATCTGCTGCATAGAATGTGATTGTCTCTGCAATTTAGGTATGTGGATTTTTTGGATGTACAGGGCATCTTTCCTGGCTGACTGAAGTTCCAACACTGCCCCTACGAAGAGTTCCTTTCTCCCCAATACCATCTTCTTCCAAGATATTTTTTCATTTATCAATATCCATGAGAACTTTTGTTTTGCAACTAGGGAAGGTGGGATAATAGGATTTGGAGGGATGGGAGGTAGGGGCAGAGGAGGGATAAGAAGAGGACAATGATAAAGGCAGGGACCAAGTCTCCATGTTCATTACTATAACTCCAGCTTCCAGAAGTGCCAGGCACATAATAGGCAATCAATAAAGATTGGTTCATTGAGTTGTTCATGTGTCCCCTTGATCTGAGTTTGAATATTTAGGGCTGGAAAGATGGAGACCTGAAGTTAGAATTTTTTTCTTGGGGGCTTTTTGAGATTCTGAGCAGAAATTTCTCCCCTCCTTTGCCTGGCAGCTTTGGAAACTTTAAGAGGTAGACCCCCGGGATGACACTGACATTTAAGAGTGAGCAGTGCCAGCAGTGATGCTTCTTCAAGGGGCTCTTGGGCAAGTATAAGGCCCCTCACAGTGGCTGTAGCTGACAGACTGTGCTGGGGGCACACAGGAGACACTTATTTGTGAACTCCCAGAAATAATGGGGGCACTTTGCGAGAGTGTATAACTCCATCAGTATCAATGAGCTCTTGAGGCTAGGTTTAGTTTCATGTGACACCACAGACTTTAGATTTGGAAGGAGTTTTAGAATCATCCCAACTAACTAGTCATTCCACTTAGAAGTTTCTTTCATCTTCATGGAAGAACAAAAACATGAGTACAGCATAATTTAGTCTCTCTTTTCTCTCATATGTATGTCTTTGAGTTTATCTAGATTGTTGTAACTCCATCACAGCCCCAACACTTATCAACATTGAGGATTTCCTTCTCTCAAACTTTCTGGCTCTTTCTGGAGTGGAGAGCTTTTGTTCCTCTCTACTGAGTGCGTGCCTCGATGTTGACACTCCTGCCAAGTATCTTCTTGCAGTTTTAATTGCTAGTCTTGGTATGGGGTGGCTCTCCTCTCCTTTAGAAGAAAAAAAGCATTCATTTAATTTCTAACCCAATTAAACCATGAGCTCATGAGCTCATGCTCTGTGGGCCAGAGCAATGGGCTCCGGAGACATGAACAGAATAGAAATTGCCAACATTAACATGATTCCCTCTTCCCCATCCAGGAATGACTAACATGGGGTGAGATTATGTTTGTGCTCCAGTAGCTTTTTTCAATTATTTAATCAGCATGTACAAATCCAAAAAACAAGCTTCTGAAAATGTTGAGGACTTGCTGGCATCCTTGGAAATGCCAGGGCAATAACACAGGGGGTTCAGAAGAGCCCTCCAAGTGCTGCTTAGTGAAGCTGATGCTGACCCTTCCAGATTCCCTGACTTTGGGGGGGTTGCATTCATCTTCAAAGAGTTACACAGATGATAAACTGGCCTTAGAGCCAGCTGATCAGACTAGAAACTTATGCCTGCTTTGCTCCTGGTGGAAATAGGAGAGCACTCATTAAGCCTCAGTTTGGGGCAGCAAGATGGTAATTGGCTGTAGAGGCAGCTATGAGTGACAGAGGAGCACTGGGCCAGAAGTCAAGAGATGGGGGCTGTTTAGGTGCTTGCTAGCTATGAGGACTTTGGTCAGTCTCCCAGTTCTGTGGTCTTCAGTATCTTTTTCTGTGAAACAAAATGGCTATGCCAGAGGATCTCAAAGATTTCAATGGTGTTGACTCTCTCAGAGGGTGAATATTGGTGAATGGCACTTAGATAATTGCTGATGCTTGCATCTTTCTCTTTCTCCAGCCTGCCTCTTCTTCCTGTCATGTAAGGCATTTGCTTTGGGAAAATGTATCTTTGAGTTCATTTCCAGGGCAGTTTATTGTGGTTTCTTGAGTCCAAGAGACCTGATAGCCAGGGCTCTGATGAAGATTAGGGATAGGGAAACAGATACACAATATGGTGCACAGGAAGAGAGATGGGTGGTCTGGGGAGAGTAAGGCAGGAGACGTAGAGACATCTAGATTTGGTGGAGTGGGAAAAACGATAAGAAAGAAAAACAATAATCCAAACTTCAATAGGAGGGTGAAAATAGCATGGGATGCCAAAATTTCCCCAGGGCCCTGAAAATGGGCCAATGGGCCAAAGAAAGGGAATGACCCCTGAAAGGAACTGTTTCATACTGCAAACCTGTGACCAGATCCTTGGGTAATGTGAAGGCTCCTTTGTCACTTATCATAACTGATTGCAGGTGCTTTTGAATCTGCCCCCTCCCCCCACAAGCACACACTCACACAGCAGGGATTAGGTGTGTCCTTTAACCCACTGCATGCAGTTTTACACTGGATAGCGTGCTCACAGAGAAGAAAAAAATGTGAGCTGTATAATCTCCCCATTTTTTACTATTGGGTATTAAGAATAAAAAGCCAAGCAACGGTAGAACATGTTGTAGAAATTCATCATCTATTTGAATAATGGAGGAGGGAATTCATGAGCTAATTAATTTAATTAATAAGGGAATTAAAAACTCATCTATTTATGAGGTATGGTTCTGTCCTGTGGTGGGGCAGGTGCCCCGTTCTCTATCTAATGGCATATTTTACTATTTTTTTCTAGCACATCTCTGTAAATTCATTATTCTGTGAATAAGTCAAATAAGTGCATCTCAAACATTTACAGCTTCTACCTAGGACTTCATAAGCAAGAGGAAGGCTTGGAAAAGTACTGCCTAAAGGCCATATCACTCTGTGTTGCCAGCAGCCAGTCTGAAATGCTGAGAAACAAATGTTCTCAATCATTTTGTATAGTTTAGTAGGCTCATTTTCTCACAGCTGTGTGAGATTAAAAACAAGTAGCTGATTTTTTCCTGAGTAAACCAAATTCCAATTGCAGAGCCTATATCAGAAAAGAATCCACTTAAATACACATATTCTTGTTTCATCTTCTTTGACATGCACAAATGAAAGACAACATTCCATCATTTCATCTTGCTTTCTCTTCCAGTAACCAAGACAGAAATCCATCAGTGTGTGTGTGTAAACGCCTTCCATATAAATTATATCAATGTATTGCTGACTAGGGTTCTTTAAGTAAGTCAAGAAATGCAGAAATCAAAGTTCTCCTAACTACATTAACTTCTCTTCTTGCATAAACATTTCCCACTCTGAGCCTCATCATTGTAGGTTCCTGTGTTTCATTTCCTGGATGTCTCGGTGTGGCTCTGGCTGAGAACAGAGTGTCTCGAAGCATTGCAGAAATGGTCGTGGAAGGCACAGAATTTAGAAGGTCAAGAGGAAATAAACAAAGGTCAAAGCTGACTCCTTCTGTAGATTATACACACCAAGTCAGAGAGACTGGACATGGATGTTCCAAATGGAAGAAGGCAATGGATGCCCATGCCCAGATCATTCCACTAATGCATCTGAAGCTGGTCTCCAGAGAAAGCATACTTCAGGCACCAAACAATAATGGACACCAAAACATCCTTAAGAAGGTAGTAAGATGGAGAAAATTACATTTCCAGAATTTTAACTTTCTGTAAAGTCCCTTGGGGTTGAGGGGGTGAATCTTAAGAGCTGCGCTCAAGTTTACTAACTGCCTTCTAAGGGGTGAGTCCATTTAACTGCAGGGATTTTGTTCTGCAAGACGAAAGAGCCCATTTGGGTCAAAGCTAAATTGTTCGGGACAATTGAGAATGTGTGCTGTCTGCCAGCTCTCCTCTTTTTTTTGCCTTTCTCCATAGAGCATTCATCTTTTATTCTAAACAATTGATGAGCAAATATTTAACAAATATGGGTTTGAAGAATAGCCAGATTATTAGCCTGCAGTCTAGTTGGCCCTGAGAACACCTCAAGGTGGGGAGTTTTCTACATCTATTTTCCTTCCCCACCTCCCATTCAACACCTTCCTCCACAGTGGATCTTCATGGTTCTGGTTGTTCATGACTGCTCACACGTGTCCCCTCTTCTCGGTTTGGTGATTTTGATCCAATCAGGCTATAATAAGACATATCTGAAAACTCCATGAGATGCTATAGCATGGCCCCCAGGCTCTGTGCCCAAATCTTTGGTTCTAAATTCCCTGGCCCCAAAAATGTTCTGGATTGATCCCTAAACACCATATTTTATTTGAACAGGAAGATCAGACAGCACAGTTCACAGAAGAAAATGAAAGATTGGAAATCAGGAAATCTGATTTCCAGTTCTAGTTAAGTCATAAACTAACTAAGTGGCCTTAGTCACCATGTCCAAGTAGTCCTCACCAAATACCATGGGCTCCTCTAGCTTCCCCATCCCCCTTTAGCTGGGTTAGAACCATGTGACTAAGCATTTGCCAATGAAGTACGAGCAGAAGTGGCCTCTGTCCCTTTCAGGCTGAGGTAGTTCAGAACCAGTGTGCATCCTCACTCTCTCTCTCTGCTGTGACCTTGGAGGCTGCCTGTTCCAAATGGCATAGCTACAAGATGGAGAAAGCTATGCCACAGTGGTCGCATCTAATGGTGACATGAAAAATAAACTTTTATTGTGTTAAGTCACCGGTATATTGCAGTTTGCCTGTTGCAGGCAATATTAATAACTAAGACAGACAGTCTTTCTGTGACCCAGCTTTCTTATCCAGCCCCAATATATTGAACCATATTAAAAGAACATGAAATGAAATCTCAGAGTTGAAATTGTTTCAAAATAATAAGTTATTATTACATAAGTAAACTTGTCATCTCTTGGGTGCAGGAGCCACCCAATACAAATGACATTTATTAAATGTGAGGTGTGCTCATCACTGTGGAAGAGTCTCCTATGCTACTGTGATGGAGCTGCAAGGGGGTATTCTTTCTTTTGAGAACCCCACAGCTCCTGCACAGTGCCCAACTACATGGGACACAACAGATATTTGCCAAGTAACCAAATGTGGTTGCCAGAGATAAAAACTGGGTCTCCTCCTCTGAAGCACATTAGACTTAACACTGATTTTCTGTGACCAGTCACCAAAAAGCTGATCAACAGGTTCAGAATAGTCCTGATGGAGAGTTTCCTAGACCACCAATGGATGGTGATCTTTTCAAACTGTCCTAAAACAGCTGCTTGGAAATGTAACTGTGGGATTTGGCGTTAGATACAATTTTAGAGGCCATCTAATTTAGTGACTATATATAGTAAGCTTAATTCTTGCAGAGATGGGGGACTCATTTTCCCAGTAGAAATCCCATCCCATTAGTGTAGTTATAAAACATTGCCTTCTTTTATTTAATTTAAATAATTCTCTTACATCTTCCATTTATTGTTCCGGTGTTTGATGTCTGGGATAATGTAGTTAAGTCTATTTTCTTTTCCACATGGCAGTTTTTCAATACTTGAAGACAATTATTAACTCCCCCTTTAGACTTCTATTTTGCATGTTAAACCTGTGCAATTTTTTTCTGCAAGTCTTCATATAACATTTTATTTTATTTCCTGAATTTCTTTATGTACTACTCTTTCCCAAGAAAATTTAAGGAGGCAAACAAAAGAATGAAGCAAATATACCAATCCAAAGGGTTGTTGGATTTGAATATCAAATATGGCTCTGAGTTTCCTGACAGCCAAGACAAAAAGGAAAATAGGATGAGTATACATACCTCTCAATATCAGAAAGAGAATGCTTACAAAACCTTGTTTCTAGACTCTTAGCCATTCTCATCATCTTTCTCTAAAAGCATTCTAGCTTACCATTATCTCCCTTAAACTGCCATAAACAAAAATGAACATAACCCTTCAGATATAGTTAGTCTAGAATAGGCTTATGAAAGAGTAAGTTGGCCTTAAATAAAAAGCTATTTCCTGGGACTTCCCTGGTGGTGGAGTGGTTAAGAATCTGCCTACTAATGCAGGGGACATGGATTCAACCCCTGGTCTGGGAAGATCCCACATGCCACAGAACAACTAAGCCCCTGCACCACAACTACTGAGCCTGCACTCTAAAGCCTGCAAGCCACAACTACTGAGCCCACGTGCTGCAACTACTGAAGCCCGCGCACCTAGAGCCTGTGCTCCGCAAAAGAGCCACCACAATGAGAAGTTCACGCACCGCAACGAAGAGTAGCCCCTGCTGGCCACAACTAGAGAAAGCCAGTGTGCAGAAACGAAGACCCAACGCAGCCAAAAAAAAAAAAGCGATTGCCTGAATATTTTTTTGTAGACCAAAAATATACAAGATGCTTTATATGTATTGCAATTCTCACAACAGCTCTGAAAAGTAGTTATAATTATTGCCGTTTTACAAATGAGTAAACTAAGAAATTAAGTAACTTACCTAAGGTCACAGTTATTACAGATCCAGGTCTCTCTGGAACCAAAGCTTACATCCTTTTCATGAGTCAACAAGTTCTCAACTGAAAGGATTATATCATTTCTAAAGGTGCCTCACTAAATATTCCAGGCATGTTGAGTCAGAGGGAGAATATGGTTGAATGTTTTGGATCTGACATTTTCTTAAAAACCAACAGTGATAACTGTTTTCATCTTCTTCCGGCATCTTAAGGAATCACAGAAACACATGTGAGTTGGGGGTGGTTTTGTTTTGTACACTTCAGCAGTTACTCATTTTTTGGGAAAAACTCAATGTAAACTGGATTTGAATCCATTGGGCTTTGTCAAACACAGGCGCTTATGCACTGATTCAAGTTTGGGTTGGCAGAGTAATGTTCAATATGGAGGTTTACATCTTTAAAATGCATGGAAAATACACAGCACGGGAATGGGGAAATTTTCTCCCTATTGACTAGAGGCCTCTCAAATCAAGCCTTTTCTCTCCATTCCCAGGGCTGCTGACTTAGACCAAACACTTATTAGCCCTCATCTTTAATACTGCAATAGCGTCTCAAGTATCTCCTACTGCCAAACTCTTCCCAAAACTTGCCCATCTTCCACATAGTCAACAGAGTTTTGTCCTTAAAAATAGTTCTATTATATCACTTTCTTGTTTATAAACATCTATCAATTTCCATTGCCCAAAAGGTCAAATTAAAATTCTGTACCATGGCACACGAGACTCTTTACTATTAGGTATTAATTTGTCACTCCAGGCCCATTTCCCCTCCTTTCTCCCCAATACCCCATGCTCTAGCCACACTGAAATTCTCAGCATTCCGCATCATGGCTTTTCACTAGTCTGTGTCTATGTATGAGCCCAGTCTGCCTAGAAATGACCTTGCCTCCCTTTACACCTGAAAAACTTCTACCTTTAAGACCAAGCTTAAAAGTTGTCTCTTCTATTAAGCCTTTCCTGACTTCTCCAGCAAAAATTAGATGCTCCCTCAAGGCTCTGGGTTCTCATATCCTCACCTCTATTAAATCACTTATAATTTGTTTTACATTTTGTTCTCTCCCACCTGACGCTTTAAGGCAGTAACTATATATTATTCAAGTATGTATCCTCAAAGTCTGGCCCAGAGAAAGTCCTCAGTAAATGTTTATTGGGAAGGGACCTTCAAGATAGCGGAGGAGTAAGATGTGGAGATCACCCTCCTCCCCACAAATACATCAAAAATACATCTACATGTGGAGCAACTCCTACAGAACACCTACTGAACGCTGGCAGAAGACCTCAGACTTCCCAAAAGGGAACAGGTGCCCTCAGGTGACCTACACGCAGAGACAGGGCCAAATCCAAAGCTGAACCCCAGGAGCTGTGCGAACAAAGAGGAGAAAGGGAAATCTCTCCCAGCAGCCTCAGGAGCAGCAGATTAAATCTCCACAATCAACTTGATGTACCCTGCATCTGTGGAATACCTGAATAAACAATGAGCATCCCAAAATTGAGGCAGTGGACTTCTTTGGGAGCAACTGTAGACTTGGGGTTTGCTTTCTGCCTCTAATTTGTTTCTGGTTTTATGTTTATCTTAGTTTAGTATTTAGAGCTTATTATCAATGGTAGATTTGTTTATTGATTTGGTTGTACTCTTCCTTTTTTTTTAATATATATATTTTTATCCTTTTTCTCTTTTTGTGAGTGTGTATGTGTATGCTTCTTTGTGTGATTTTGTCTGTATAGCTTTGCTTTTAACATTTGTCCTAGGGTTCTGCCTGTCCATTTTTTATTTTTTAATTAATTTATTTATTATTTTTAGTATAGTTTTTAGCGCCTGTTATCATTGGTGGATTTGTTTTTTGGTTTGGTTGCTCTCTTCTCTCTTTCTTTTTTTTTATTACTTTTTAATTAATTTTATTTTTAACAATATTTTTTATTTTAATAACATTATTTTCTTTCTTTCTTTCCTTCTTTCTTTCTTTCCTTCTTTCTTTCTTTCTTTCTTTTTTTCTCCCTTTTCTTCAGAACCGTGTGGCTGACAGGGTCTTGGTGCTCCGGCCGGGTGTCAGACCTAAGCCTCTGAGGTGGGAGAACCGAGTTCAGGACATTGGACCACCAGAGAACTCCCGGCCCCACGTACTATCAAATGGCAAAAGCTCTCCCAGAGATCTCCATCTCAACGCTAAGACCCTGCAATACTCAATGACCAGCAAGCTACAGTGCTGGATACCCCATACCAAACAACTAGCAAGACAGGAACACAACCCCACCTATTAGCAGAGAGGATACCTAAAATCATAATAAGTTCACAGACACCCAAAAACACACCACCGGATGCAGTCCTGCCCACCAGAAAGACAAGATCTAGCCTCATCCACCAGAACACAGGCACCAGTCCCCTCCACCAAGAAGCCTACACAACCCACTTAGCCACTGGGGGCAGACACCAAAAACAACAGGAAGTACGAACCTGCAGCCTGCAAAAAGGAGACCCCAAACACAGTAAGGTAAGCAAAATAAGAAGACAGAGGAATACACAGCAGATGAAGGAGCAAAATAAAAACCCACCAGACCAAAACAAATGAAGAGGAAATAGGCAGTCTACCTGAAAAAGAATTCAGAGTAATGATAGTAAAGCTCATCCAAAATCTTGGAAACAGAATGGAGAAAAACAAGAAACATTTAACAAGGACCTAGAAGAACAAAAGAGCAAACAAACAATGATGAACAACACAATAAATGAAATTTTAAATTCCCTAGAAGGAATCAATAGCAGAATAACTGAGGCAGAAGAACAGATAAGTGACCTGGAAGATAAAATAGTGGAAATAACTACTGCAGAACAGAATAAAGAAAAAGGAATGAAAAGACTTGAGGACAGTCTCAGAGACCTCTGGGGCAACATTAAATACACCATCATTCGAATTACAGGGGCCCCAGAAGAGGAAGAGAAAAAGGAAGGGACTGAGAAAATATGTGAAGAGATTATAGTTGAAAACTTCCCTAATATGGGAAAGGAAACAGTCAGTCAAGTCCAGGAAGCGCAGAAAGTCCCATACAGGATAAATCCAAGGAGAAACATGTCAAGACACATATTAATCAAGCTATCAAAAATTAAATACAAAGAAAAAATATTAAAAACAGCAAGGGAAAAGCAACAAATAACATACAAGGGAATCCCCATAAGGTTAACAGCTGATCTACCAGCAGAAATGCTACAAGTCAGAAAGGAGTAGCAGGACATATTTAAAGTGATGAAAGGGAAAAACCTACAACCAAGATTACTCTACCTAGCAAGGAACTCATTCAGATTTGACAGAGAAGTTAAAACCTTTACAGACAAGCAAAAACCATGAGAATTCAGCATCACCAAATCAGCTTTACAACAAATACTAAAGGAACTTCTCTAGGCAGGAAACCAAAGAGAAGGAAAAGACCTACAATAACAAACTAAAAACAATTAAGAAAATGGTAATAGGAACATACATATCAATAATTACCTCAAATGTAAATGGATTAAACACTCCAACCAAAAGACATAGACGGGCTGAATGGATACAAAAACAAGACCTGTATATATGCTGTCTACAAGAGACTCACTTCAGACCTAGGGACACATACAGACTGAAAGTGAGGGGATGGAAAAACATATTCCATGCAAATGGAAATCAAAAGAAAGCTGGAGTAGCAATTCCATATTACAGAAAATAGACTTTAAAATAAAGACTGTTAAAAGAGACAAAGGAGGACACTACATAATGATCAAGGGATTAATCCAAGAAGATATAACAATTTTAAATAGTTATGCACCCAACATAGGAGCACCTCAATACATAAGGCAAATGCTAACAGCCACAAAAGGGGGAATCAACAGTAACCAAATAATAGTAGAGGACTTTAACACCTCACTTTCACCAATGCACAGATCATCCAAAATGAAAATAAATAAGGAAACACAAGCTTTAAATGATACATTAAACAAGATGGACTTAATTGATATTTATAGGGCATTCCATCCAAAAACAGCAGATTATACTTTCTTCTCAAGTGTTCATGGAACATTCTCCAGGATAGATCATATCTTGGATCACAAATCAAGCCTTGGTAAATTTAAGAAAATTGAAATCATATCAAGCATCTTTTCCGACCACAACACTATGAGACTAGATATCAATGACAGGAAAAAAAAACTGTAAAAAATAAAAACACATGGAGGTAAACAATGCACTACTAAAGAACCAAGAGATCACTGAGGAAATCAAAAAATACCTAGAAACAAATGACAATGAAAACATGATGACTCAAAACCTATGGGATGCAGCAAAAACAGTTCTAAGAGGGAATTTTATAGCAATACAATCTTACCTCAAGAAACAAGAAAAATTCAAATCAACAACCTAAACTTACACCTAAAGCAATTAGAGAAAGAACAACAACAACAACAAAAAAAACACCAAAGATGGCAGAAGGAAAGAAATCACAAAGATCAGACAAGAAATAAATGAAAAGGAAATGAAGGAAACGATAGCAAAGATCAATAAAACTAAAAGCTAGTTCTTTGAGAAGATAAACAACATTCATAAATCATTAGCCAGACTCATCAAGAAAAAAGGAAAAGACTCAGATTAACAGAATTAGAAATGAAAAAGGAGAAGTAACAACTGATACAAAGGATAATGAGAGATTACTACAAGTAACTATATGCCATAAAATGGACAACCTGGAAGAAATGGAAGAATTCTTAGAAAAGCACAACCTTCCAAGACTGAACCAGGAAGAAATAGAAAATATAAATAGACCAATCACAAGCACTGAAATTGAAACTGTGATTAAAAATCTTCCAACAAACAAAAGCCCAGGACCAGATGGCTTCACAGGTGAATTGTATCAAGCATTCAGAGAAGAGCTAACACCTGTCTTTTTCAAACTCTTCCAAAATATAGCAGAGGGAGGAACACTCCCAAACCCAATGTATGAGGCAACCGTCACCCTGATACCAAAACCAGACAAAGATACCACAAAAAAAGAAAACTATAGGCCAATATCACTGATTAACATCAATGCAAAAATCCTCAACAAAATACTAGCAAACAGAATCCAGCAGTACATTAAAAGAATCATACACCATGATCAAGTGGGGATTATCCCAGGAATGCAAGGATTCTTCAATATACACAAATCAATCAATGTGATAAACCATATTAACAAACTGAACGATAAAAACCATATGATAATCTCAATAGATGCAGGGAAAACTTTTGACAAAATTCAGCACTGATTTTTGATAAGAACCCTCCAGAAAGTAGGCATAGAGGGAACTTACCTCAAAATAATAAAGGCCATATTTGACAAACCCACAGCCAACATCATTCTCAATGGTGAAAAACTGAAACCATTTCCACTAAGATCAGGAACAAGACAAGGTGGCCCACTGTCACCACTATTATTCAACATAGTTTTGGAAGTTTTAGCCACAGCAATCAGAGAAGAAAAAGAAATAAAAGGAATCCAAATCGGAAAAGAAGAAGTAAAATTGTCACTGTTTGCAGATGACATGATACTATACATAGAAAGTCCTAAAGATGCTACTAGAAAACTACTAGAGCTAACCAATGAATTTCGTAAAGTAGCAGGATACAAAATTAATGCACAGAAATCTCTTGCATTCCTATACACTAACGATGAAAAATCTGAAAGAGAAATTAAGGAAACACTCCCATTTACCATTGCAACAAAAAGAATAAAATACCTAGGAATAAGCCTATGGAGACAAAAAACCTGTATTCAGAAAACTATAAGACACTATGAAAGAAATTAAAGATGATACAAACAGATGGAGAGATATACCAACGCTCCATTCTTCTTGGATTGGAAGAATCAACATTGTGAAAATGACTATACTACCCACAACAATCTACAGATCCCTGTCAAACTACCAATGGCGTTTTTCACAGAACTAGAACAAAAAATTTCACAATTTGTATGGAAACACAGAAGACTCCGAATAGCCAAAGCAATCTTGAGAAAGAAAAATGGAGCTGGAGGAATCAGGCCTCTTGACTTCAGACTATACTACAAAGCTACAGTAATCAAGACAGTATGGTGTTGGCACCAAAACAGAAATATAGATCAATGGAACAGGATAGAAAGCCCAGAGATAAACCCATGCACATATGGTCACCTTATCTTTGATAAAGGAGGCAAGAATATACAATGGAGGAAAGACAGCCTCTTCAATAAGTGGTGGTGGGAAAACTGGACAGCTACATGTAAAAGAATGAAATGAGGACACTCCCTAACACCATACACAAAAATAAACTCAAAATGGATTAAAGACCTAAATGTAAGGCCAGACACTATAAAACTCATAGAGGAAAACATAGGTAGAACATTCTATGACGTAAATCACAGAAAGATTTTGACCCACCTCCTAGAGAAATGTAAATAAAAACAAAAATAAACAAATGGGACCTAATGAAACTTAAAACCTTTTGCAGAGCAAAGGAAACCATAAAAAAGATGAAAAGACAACCCTCAGAATGGGAGAAAATATTTGCTAACGAAGCAACTGGCAAAGGATTAATCTCCAAAATTTACAAACAGCTCATGCAGCTCAATATCAAAAAAACTAACAACCCAATTCAAAATTGGGCAGAAGACCTAAATAGACATTTCTCCAAAGAAGATATATAGATTGCCAACAAACACATGAAAGGATGCTCAACATCACTAATCATTAGAGAAATGCAAATCAAAACTACAATGAGGTATCACCTCACACTGGTCAGAATGGCCATCATCAAAAAGTCTACAAACAGTAAATGCTGGAGGGGGTGTGGAGAAAAGGGAACCCTCTTGCACTGTTGGTGGGAAGGTAAGGTGATACAGCCACCATGGAAAACAGTATGGAGGTTCCTTAAAAAACTAAAAATAGAACTACCGTTCGACCCAGCAATCCCACTACTGGGCATATACCCTGAGAAAACCATAATTCAAAAAGAGTCATGTACCAAAATGTTCATTGAAGCACTATTTACAATAGCCAGGACATGGAAGCAACCCAAGTGTCCATTGACAGATGAATGGATAAAGAAGATGTGGCACATATATACAATGGAATATTACTCAGCCATAAAAAGGAATGAAATTGAGTTATTTGTAGTGAGGTGGATGGGCCTAGAGACTGTCATACAGAGTGAGGTAAGTCAGAAAGAGAAAAACAAATACTGTATGCTAATACATATATATGGAATCTAAAAAGAAAAAAAAATGGTTCTGAGAACCTAGGGGCAGAACAGGAATAAAGATGCAGACATAGAGAATGGACTTGAGGACATGGGGAGGGGGAAGGGTAAGTTGGGATGAAATGAGAGAGTGGCATGGACATATATACACTACCAGATGTAAAATAGATAGCTAGTGGGAAGCAGCCGCATAGCACAGGGAGATCAGCTTGATGCTTTGTGTCCACCTAGAGGGGTGAGATATAGAGGGAGGGAGGGAGACACAAGAGGGAGGAGATATGGCGATATATGTATATGTATAGCTGATTTACTTTGTTATACAGCAGAAACTAGCACACCATTGTAAAAGAATTATACTCCAATAAAGATGTTAATAAATAAATAAATAAATGTTTATTGGATGAATGTCCCCATCACAGTGGCTAAATTGTGTGCACAACACCAGGGGTTGACAGCTATGAACACCAAAACTGAAATTAGGATTATCTCCTGTGAATGGAGTCAGTACAGATTAAACAGTAATGAATGATAGTCACCATTTATAGAAATAACACAACCCTAAGATCTGTATTTGAAGACCACCCAAAATATAGGTATGATGACCCAGATATAACTTCAGAAAGACTTACCTGGACTGTGGCTTTTATGATAATGTTTTTTTTATTTTTCTTATAATAAAATTAATATATGTTCTTATAATAAAAGTTTTTTTAAATGTATAGATAGATAAGTAAAAAAGGAAAATAAAATCATTCATAATCCAATCACCCAGAGAAATTTACGTTAACATTTTGGTGTATCTTTTTTCACAAACACAATAATTTAGTCATATTGTTTTGAAGCATGCTTTTTCACTTAACAATATGTTGTGAATATTTTAATGTAATTAAATTTTATTCTAAACCAATACTATACATCATCCCATTATGTATATATATATAAAATAATGAATATATTGAACATCAAGTTTGCTTCCAATTTTTTGCATTACTAGTAGTGCCAAGAACCATCCTTGTAGCTACTGACACTTTGCGCTAAAAGGTCTCCAGAAAGATTGTGCTTATTTCCCAGTAATGAGCCAAGTGTAAGAATGTCTGTATCTGTATCTCTAACCTCTTGCTAGCTATGAGCATTTGGACTGGGTTTCTTTCTTTTTTTTTTTTTTTTAATTAATTAATTTATTTATTTATTTTTGGCTGTGTTGGGTTTTCATTTCTGTGCGCGGGCTTTCTCTAGTTGTGGCGAGCAGGGGCTACTCTTCATCGCGGTGCGCAGGCTTCTCATTGTCGTGGCTTCTCTTGTTGTGGAGCACAGGCTCTAGACGCACAGGCTCAGTAGTTGTGCCTCACGGGCTTAGTTGCTCAGCGGCATGTGGGATCTTCCCAGACCAGGGCTCGAACCCCTGTCCCCTGCATTGGCAGGCAGATTCTTAACCACTGCGCCACCAGGGAAGCCCTGGACTGGGTTTTAACTAGAAAAGGACAAAGCTAACCAACTACATCGTATTTTTTAATCTAAAAAATAATGTATTTTCAGGATGGTAACACCAGTACAGGAGATGGTCAGAGATCAAATCTGGCGGTGCATCTGGGCTCATGAACATGATTATTCTGTTTCCACAGCAGGTACCTTCTTCTAATGGAGATGGATGCCTCAAGTGCATGATGTTTGATGGCCCTGAATCTCAAGATCACCCAATCATGACCCCTGCCTCTAGGTCCCTGCTTACCTGGCCTGCTGGGAAGGCATGATAAGAACCTGAGGCTCTGTTACAGTTCTCACTATCAATTGTCACTCTGATCCATGCATTAGACACTTGAGATAATCGTGTTAATGTGAGTCCATCTCCTGAAACTTATCACCTCCAGCAAAAATTTTCCAAGACCCAAAATAGAGGTCAGCCCCCAGACTCTGTGCCCAACAGTATCATCTGACCAAGTGTTGCTATTTTTTAAATATGGGTTTATAAGACCTATCTTTGGAGATTTTGATTGGGGAAGTCTAGGATAGGTCTTAGGAATCGCTAGTTCTTAAGACTCCACTGTTAATTCTGATGTAAGCCAAAGGTTGAGAACCATGGGCCAGTTATGATAGGCCAGCCAGGGTCCTTATTCTTCAAGGGCTGGCTGAGAGACCAGCTGTCCCTCTCCAAAAGATTCTAAATGATGGCCTTTTTTTCCCTCTTTGTCATCCTCAAACGGCAATAGATAAAACCAAGAATAATAACAATAATTTTATCAAGTTGTTACTATGTCCTGAGCACTTTTCAGACATTAACTTATTCTATTCTCACAACATTGTTATGAGTCCTAAGGCTCAGCTTCCCCATCTCCAAAATGGAGATAACAACCTACAGGTCAAATATTTACAAAATATTTCCTTACAAATTTTTTTACTTACCAAAAGTTCCTGTCATTTAGGTGGCTCATAACTATTATGAGTAGTAATATTATTTTAGTCAGAGCTTTAATCGTTATCACAACTCTAGGCCTAGCCTGTTATGAGAAGCAATATAAAGAGAATGCAGTGGGAAATGATTCTAGCAGACCTTTTTCCAAATGAGCCAGAATTAGATGTGGAGCTTATAAAGCAGCAGTGCAGCAACATTCGGGGAAATGTGATGATGAAACCTCTTGTTGGAAAAGAAGAAAATCCCAGCTCTCTAGAAGCTTTTCATTTTCTCTGTTTTGTCCCCTCAGTCTCCTGTGGATTCTGAGAAAGCTGCTATTACTGTAACTCCTGAGAACTTCTCTAATGGCTGGAGCCATGGCACCCTCTCTGAGGGTGGGACTTAGCTGGAGAATCTCCAAACCCAACCAAAGCTAGCTGCACTCTGATGACAATGGGAAAAGCCCAGTCAAGGCCCAATGCCCAGCCACAACTCCAACTCCAAGCTAAGATGCTCAGAGCACTAGAGATAAAGACAGAAAGTTCATAATAAATCCCTAGATTGTGTCTTGATCAGGAAAGTGGTCCCCAGACCCTTGAAAAGACGAAGAGTTCAAAGAGGAAAAGAGGTGTTGGGCAGCAATTCAGTGATTAGAGAGAAGTAATGCACATCACGTTAGATCCACAGAGCAGACCTATCTTTAATCTGCTTTGTTACTATAACTCATAGATCAATCAAATGGTCTGGAAAATGCCATCTCAGACAATTCCTTCAGTCACCATATAGGCATATGAAGGCAAGGTCTTCCTTAGCATCAAGATGGAACTAGGACCACTTTACACATTCCAGTGGGTAGGTAGGGGATCCTGGGACCCTAACCTAGCACATACCCATATACTGAAGGAATCAGAGCACCCAAAGACTGGGGGTGGGGGATTCAACCTATCATCCTGTACGGCATGCTCATCCCCAGGACCAAATCAGGACAAAATCTCACCTGCCACCTTGAGTCCTTCAGGCTCACCTTTGCCTCAGACCTCACTCCTTAGGGTCTCAGAAGTCTTGGCAGCAGAGGAGGTTCTGCGAATAAGAGATAGGCACCTGGAACGCCCAGCACAAGCTCATGGGGGATGGTCGCCAAACTCAAGGGAGAAGCCATGTCTGCAGGGAGCATAGTCACGCTGCCCTGCTGCTGGCCCCCATTGCCATCCCCCCCACTGATCCACATCAGTGGATATCAGAAGACTGCCTCTTGTTAGACTCCTGGATCCCTCCTTTCTCCTAACATTAGCCCCAGGAAGCCTGGGAAGGCATGGGGATTAGAGCAGAGTCAGGAGGGAGAAAGGTGGGGAACCAGTGCTGAGCTGCAGAGAGATTTACAAGTGAGCAAAAAAAATGTCAGGGAACATTCTTTCATGTGTCTGTTGGCAATCTGTATCTCTTCTTTGGAGAAATGTCTATTTAGGTCTTCTGCCCATTTTTGGATTGGGTTGTTTGTTTTTTTGTTATTGAGCTGCATGAGCTGCTTGTAAATCTTGGAGATTAATCCTTTGTCCGTTGCTTCATTTGCAAATATTTTCTCCCATTCTGAGGGTTGTCTTTTGGTCTTGTTTATGGTTTCCTTTGCTGTGCAAAAGCTTTTAAGTTTCATTAGGTCCCATTTGTTTATTTGTGTTTTTATTTCCATTTCTCTAGGACCTGGGTCAAAAAGGATCTTGCTGTGACTTATGTCATACAGTGTTCTGCCTATGTTTTCCTCTAAGAGTTTGATAGTGTCTGGCCTTACACTTAGGTCTTTAATCCATTTTGAGTTTATTTTTGTGTATGGTGTTAGGGAGTGTTCTAATTTCATACTTTTACATGTACCTGTCCAATTTTCCCAGCACCACTTATTGAAGAGGCTGTCTTTTCTCCACTGTATATGCTTGCCTCCTTTATCAAAGATAAGGTGACCATATGTGCGTGGGCTTATCTCTGGGCTTTCTATCCTGTTCCATTGATCTATATTTCTGTTTTTGTGCCAGTACCAAACTGTCTTGATTACTGTAGCTTTGTAATATAGTCTGAAGTCAGGGAGCCTGATTCCTCCAGCTCCATTTTTCGTTCTCAAGATTGCTTTGGCTATTCGGGGTCTTTTGTGTTTCCATACAAATTGTGAAATTTTTTGTTCTAGTTCTGTGAAAAATGCCAGTGGTAGTTTGATAGGGATTGCATTGAATCTGTAGATTGCTTTGGGTAGCAGAGACACATGAAAGAATGCTCAACATCATTAATCATTAGAGAAATGCAAATCAAAACTACAATGAGGTATCATCTCACACCGGTCAGAATGGCCATCATCAAAAAATCTGGAAACAATAAATGCTGGAGAGGGTGTGGAGAAAAGGGAACACTCTTGCACTGTTGGTGGGAATGTAAATTGATACAGCCACTATGGAGAACAGTATGGAGGTTCCTTAAAAAACTAAAAATAGAACTACCATATGACCCAGTAATCCCACTACTGGGCATATACCCTGAGAAAACCATAATTCAGAAAGAGTCATGTACCAAAATATTCATTGCAGCTCTGTTTACAATAGCCAGGACATGGAAGCAACCTAGGTGTCCATCATCGGATGAATGGATAAAGAAGATGTGGCACATATATACAATGGAATATTACTCAGCCATAAAAAGAAATGAAATGGAGGTGTTTGTAATGAGGTGGATGGAGTTAGAGTCTGTCATACAGAGTGAAGTAAGTCAGAAAGAGAAAAACAAATACAGTATGCTAACACATATATATGGAATCTAAGGGAAAAAAAAAAAAAAAAAAAAAAAAAAGAGGTCATGAAGAACCTAGTGGCAAGATGGGAATAAAGACACAGACCTACTAGAGAATGGACTTGAGGTTATGGGGAGGGGGAGGGGTGAGATGTGACAGGGTGAGAGAGTGTCATGGACATATATACACTACCAAATGTAAAATAGATAACTAGTGGGAAGCAGCCGCATAGCACAGGGAGATCAGCTCGGTGCTTTGTGACCACCTAGAGGGGTGGGATAGGGAGGGTGGGAAGGAGGGAGATGCAAGAGGGAAGAGATATGGCAACATATGTATATGTGTAACTGATTCACTTTGTTGTAAAGCAGAAGCTAGCACACCATTGTAAAGCAATTATACTTCAATAAAGATGTTTAAAAAAAAAAAAAAAAAAAATGTCAGGGAAATATCTGCTCACAGTAGGCTGAGATGAGCAGACTAGTGAGCTCTGTTGGTGACGAAGGACAGCTGTAGACATAAAACCCAGATACGTTTGAATTTGTGTTTCTGTTTCAAGAAGAAAAACATAAAGAAAAAAAAAAAGAAGAAAAACATATATTTGGACTTATTTTTTCTCTTTCTGGACATAGCATTAGCTGTCTTCCTCCACAATAAGCCCCCAAATAGAATGAATACGTGAGAGGTGGGAGCTTTGAGGACAGCCCAAAACCAAAATTAGAACCAAGTCCTGGGAAGCAGCAGAATTATAGATTTTTCACAAAATCTGCTCTCCAAATCTGGCTTCAAAAGCACTGCTCTTTTGCTAAACTGACAACAGTTGCCACTAGGAACCTCAACAGTGTCTCACATTTGTCAACTTGGGTTCCTTGGCAATGATTCAACCTGGTTTGAAACTGGTATTTGTTGCATTTCCCTACCCCCATTAGCTGCCTTCCCTAGACCTCTTTGATTTCTCATTTGCCTCTCTCCTGCCCTACTTGTCATATTTTTGGAGGCCATAAGCTTTGATTACAAGGGGAAAAGAAGGCAAGGCAAACACTGTTTTTATTTCCCAGCTGTGGATTATGTGTAACACACAGTCCTTTGGAAAGATAGGGCTAACCAGCTGAAATGGGCAATTTGTAGGGAACAGCCTGGGCTGCCAGAGACGAGTTAGTTGAGCTCCAGAGTGCTCAGATCTTATTTCTGTGCTCAAAGATTTTCTTCATCGGGTTTGCTGAAGAATTTGTGAATCTCATCTCTGAAGGCAGGCCCTATGTGTCATATTGTTTTTCTTGCTCTTCTCCTGATGGGTTACTTTTCAGCAGCCAGCATCCTTTATGTAAAGCAGACCTCAGATGGGATGAAAATTTTCCCCAATCATTTCATCCCTTTAGATGGCTCTTCAAACCCAGGTAGAAGTGGGTGTGGATGAAATTGTCTAGTTCAGCAAATCCAGGAGACTCAGCAGCCAGGGATGTGCTACAGAAGTTAATCCAGACCAGTATAAAGGTCTGAGTAATGGACAAAGTGCTGTGTGGGCACTTATTATTCATTCACTCAAATTGAATTTAACTGACCCAGGGCCATCTGTTGATACACAGCTGTCTCTGTCCAATGGCCAGTTCTTCCACTCAAGTGAGAGATAATGCTGTGCTGACATTTTACTTCCAGCAAAACTGGGCAAACACTTTTAGAGCATATCACATCAAATATATAACTGGCACTGTGCTAGGTACTCTTTACATCTTATTTCATTTAGTCCTCACAATCACCTTGTAAACTGGTTGTTACCATCCCCTAATAACAGATGAAGAAATTGAAGGCTCAGAGAGATTTAGGAACCCAGGGAGTTAGGATTTAAACCCTATCTCTGCGCTTAGAGTCTTGAGTTCTTCCTGTTACCCTGAAGCTCCTCTAGACTTCTACGTGCACATACACTGGGCAGATTTTAGACTATAAAAGCTTGGAATTAGAGAGCAACCTAATGAAATAATCTGTAAACAAGCCAACAGCAAGAACATAAGCATTAACTAAAAGAAGAATAGAGTATCTTACTCCAGCATATTAGGCAAAGTTGTGAAGATAAAATTCTACTTTTTGTTTTAAGCAATTTTTGTTATTTAGTAAAATTAGAGTACGTTATGGAAACTACCAGTGAAGATTTTAGATACTTTTATTTACAGTTTTCAGTAATTTTTAAAAGACTCTTATAGGAGAAGAAGAGGATTTCAAAATTGCCTAATGAATTTGGAATTGTAAAAAAAAAACCAGTATGTATATTGGGGGTGATGATGTTAAAATACTACCCTAGCACATAATCTCCAGTGCATATTTGAGGATGAATTAATAATGTTATCATATAAAGATAGGTCTGAGAATGTTTTAGAACTTAGCCATAAGGAGATGAACCAGAACACATGCAAATGTGCCCATAAGTCCTGACTCTATGTCACTTCATAAAAAATAATGAAATGGAGTTGATTGTACAAGAAATCCTGAGTAGAAATGTCACAAACATATACACAGAAAAGTAAGTGGGGTGCTCTGACAGAGGGGCTAAAGCAAAAATGAAAACTGAGAAACATCAAAGTGAGCCCATTGTCTCTAAAACTGAGGTGGCCTGACATGCCCTGTTAAATGTCTGGAGCTGAGGCTCTACCCTGTTTTGGGATCAGTTCAGAAGATCAGACACTCATCAAATCATTAGGGAATGTTTGTGCCAAAAATAGAATACTATAAGTATACTTGGCCAACATGGGCCATGTATTAATATGATTTAAGAGCTCCAGAAAACAATAATTATTAATACTATTATTAGTAATCTTCTTTTTAAAAGAGTATATATACATATTTACATATATGTAAATATATTATATATAAGCATGTATAAATATTATATATAAGTATGAATATATATATTATAGGTAGATGTAAGAGAGTATTGTGTGAGGTGCTTTGATGCTTTAAGAATATTATTTCTAATCTTTTACATTTTAAACAGCTAGCTTATAATTCAAAAAGATACATACACCTCAATATTCATAGCAGCACTGTTTATAATAGTCAAGACATGGAAGCACCTAAGTGTCCATCAATAGATGAATGGATAAAGAAAATGCAGCATATATATTCAATACACACACACACACACACACACACACACACACACAATGGAATACTACTCAGCCATAAAAAGTATGAAATAATGCCATTTGCAACAACATAGGTAGACCTAGAGATTACCATACTAAGTGAAGTAAGTCAGAAAGAGAAAGACAAATACCATATGATATCACTTATATGTGGAAGCTAAAATATGACACAAATGTACTTATTTACAAAACAGAAACAGACTCACAGACATAGAAAACAAACTTATGGTTACCAAAGGAAAAAGGGGGTGGGGGAAGGATAAAAGAAGTTTTGGATTAGCAGATACGAACTACTATATATAAAATAGATAAACCACAAGGTCCTACTGTGTAGCACAGGAAACTATATTCAATATTCAGAAGCACTCTGCTGTATACCAGAAACTAAAACAACATTGTAAATCAACTGTACTTTAATTTAAAAAATAAAATAAAAATTAAAAAACAGCTAGTTTAAGAATTTGATTAAACCAGCCTCTTCAAAAGGTAACTCTAATGTTTAGGTCCGTTTCCCCATTCATAGGATAGACCCTCAACCTGTCTTAAAAAGCAAATATCCGGGGCTTCCCTGGTGGCGCAGTGGTTGAGAATCTGCCTGCCAATGCAGGGGACACGGGTTCGAGCCCTGGTCTGGGAAGATCCCACATGCCGCGGAGCAACTAGGCCCGTGAGCCACAATTACTGAGCCTGCGCGTCTGGAGCCTGTGCTCCGCAACAAGAGACGCCGCGATAGTGCGAGGCCCACGCACCGCGATGAAGAGTGGCCCTCGCTCGCCGCAACTAGAGGAAGCCCTCGCACAGAAACTAAGACCCAACACAGCCATAAATAAATAAAAAATAAAAAATAAAAAAAAAGCAAATATCCACATAAAGCCATTATCACACCTTTTAAATGGAAAAAAAAAATGTAAATGCCAAAATGTATTAGTAGTTTTTGCTGGTTGCCCAATTTTCAGGAGATATAACAAACATTATATTTTAAACAACCATTAATTTAACTATGGTCTTGGTTTTTACTTTTGTAACAATATCTCTTCTCACATTCTATGTTGCTTTGTTATGCTAAATGCTTGGCAGATGTGTAATCGACATATAAATTGGTCCTCATCTAGCTAGCCAAAATTATTTCTGACAGCCTTTTATACCAGGCAGAACTCTCCAATAATCTGTTTTTGGAGCCCAAGGCAACATTCGGGAAAATAAATCAGATAAATATAGCAATTTACAATGGTCCAACATATTTATTGTGGATGTTGCTATTCTCAGCATGTATCATATTAATACTTTTAAGCTGTACAGATTTATATTAGAAAGAACTGGAAATATTTAATCAGGATTTTTAATCTCTTGAGCATCTTTTAAAACATTATGCAGAAATTTGATGGCAATGAGCTTAAAAATGACTATCAGCAATGGGGATTATTACAATATTAACTGAAGTCCCATTCCTTCAGTTTAATGCAGTTCTAAGGGTGAAAAAAATGACTAACGTCAGACCACAAAAAGAAGAGAAATCACTGCTTGGTAATATTATTTCATAAGCCAGATAAAGATAGGCTAAAAGACACGTTTATCTCCTGCCGTAGACGGTTTCTTTGGCTTGCTCACATCCTAATCTAAATTCTGCCTCTGTATGTGAAGGTTCCCATTAAAAGCCAGGCTATTTCACATACACTAGTTGAAGGTCCAGCTGACAACAATATTGGCCCCATAATATGTTTTTGTGCTACTAGTCTCTGATTGATAAAGTGCAGCAGCCCACAGGAGTTACAGGTCATGCATCACTCTCCTTCATGCTTTTTCTGTCTTCTTGTCTCCTAAGCAGGAGTGGCAGCTGGTGTTTTTTTAATCTGGTGTCACAGGTTCAGAACCCTTAGAATTTTTCATCCTCAGTGGGCAGTACACCAGGGACAGCATTGCAAATCAATTAGATATATTTCATATTTGAAATTAAGTTACCTGATTTCCAACATGTTTTCTGTCCTTGAGGAATGATGCATTTATCATCCTGGTTATTTGGCAGAAATTGGACCAACTGGGATTGAAGACTGTTTTCTGACTCTCAAGAATTAACCTGTCTTAGCAACTGAAACTGCTTTATATTCTAGCCCCAGAGCCAAAGGGCCCTGCTTTTCCCTGCTCTATATTATACAGGAGTGTTATGGATTTTTATTGCATTTATACAAACTCCATACTATGTGTAAGGTGTATCTAAATAAGTAAACATCTTACTAAAGCTGCTATGAGGCTTTGGGGAGGGGTGAGTGGTGATAAAGCTGTAAGAAAAATGATTAAAAACATATATTAATCTGCCTTTATAGTATTATCATATTGAAATGTACAGTTTGAAATCCATTACCTTATTCTCCTGAGGGTTATGTTCGGGTGCGAAAGCAGCATTGACCTTGCACTTCACACTCTGTCTCAGAGATTTTATAGTCCTGGTACATAATGTAAATTTCTAAATATGTTAAAATGGGAGGAAATTACATAAGTGGTTGCAGACTATGACCAAGACTGCATTCAGGCAGCAAAAGAATATGTTGAAATTTATCTGTGAGCTGGCTCTTTTGGTCAGCATAGGAAATGAATAATTCATTAAGCATTCTATTAATATCTATGGAGGCCTACTATGTAGGAAAGCACTCTATCAGGCACTGAGGAGGGAAATGTTGAAGAAGACATGGCCCCTGCTCCTATAATCTAAACAGAGAGATTATAAAACCAACCTATCTTTGAGTTTCCTAAACATGCTCCTTTATTGAAACAGGAGATCATTCACCAGGTGAATTAAGAAAAACTGGCAAACTGAATGTTACATGTTTCTTGGTCTTGCTATCAATTTTCTGTTACCATGTTTACTATCTTAGGAAAATAAACTCAGAATACCACATTTACAATATATCTTATGTGGCACATAGTTAAGATTTTTTGACCTCCAAAGTCAATCTGGATTCAGTAACAACTGACCAAAAAGGAATATTCCAGTAATCTAATCATCTTCAGCTTTTCCTCTGACTCAGGCACACAGTATTTTAACAAGTAAGAGTGGTTCGCTTATTAGTTTCTCAATACCCGGGCTTGATAATGTAGCTGGGCCATTCATGAAGCACTAAAGTACTCAGATGCACTTGAAACACTCTCAGCTTACATATTTGAATGTGAGCATCTGTAATATTCTCTCTAGTTGGCACCCTTGATTCCATTCTTCATGCTGAGGTGGGCCCAGAGCTCTTGTGCTTCAGAATTAGGGGTAATTGAGTTTCAGCCCATTTGTTTAGAAATCAACCTCAGGATGGGGTGTCAGAAGTACTTAGCAATGCATTATCTTCCAAAGCTATGCAGCCAGTGTTTCCTGGGCACAGAGGTGCACTTCTATTCATTAGTAATATGTATCACCACAGCACAGTCAGTTTCTACGTATCTTGACGTTTGGGGGTTGAATCACTCCAAGATTTTGCTGCTTTATCCTCCTGAGTGCAAGAAAGTGACGTTCCCTGTGCCCATCTCTGAAACCTGTCAGCTTGCTAGGGCCTAACCTGCCAGGGCATCTCCTCATCAGGGAGGCAGAGAAAGGCAGATCAGCCACATCCATCGTATGAAGAACTATGTGCAGTCATGTCCACACTGGGGTTGGTGTAGCAGTGGAGGTCCAGACAGCTTGATATTGACTAGGAGGGTAGCCCTTGGAGAGCAGGATTCAAGCAACAGATGGTGGCTTGGGTAGCAGGGCCAGTCTCCCAAAGAGGAGCCTGGTAGGAGCTGGTAGGGAGGTAGTCCAGTTTTAACAAAGGGAAAATGAGGCAGAACTCAAGTCTTAAGAACCGGGTGAGCAGGATAGGAGGTAGGGCAGACAACTTGGTAGACATGCAGATACCTTAAGGTTCTCATCAGCATGTCAGAATGAGGGTTTATGACCTACTCCAGGCCCCATTCAGCTGCCATTGCCGAGGTTGCTGTCCCAGTTGGAATGCGTTCAAGAATCATGTAGTGCTGATCTTGTCAAGGGTAGGCTCTTCAGTGTCGTGCTTGAAGCCAGAGGTTGTCATGCTCTCCCCAGCAGGGGCCACCAGTAGAGTCACCAAAGGGGCAGAATCTCAGCTCTGCCCAGGCCTCTAGCTGCGCCAGGATTTACGGGCCCAAAGGAGAGGAGTTCTACGGAAGAAATCCTGCCCTATGCGTTGACGGCTAAGTTTGGAAGCTGCAGAAAGTCTGTAGGAGTAAAAAAGGCTAAAAAGAAAAGGAAGGTAATCGGAGATCTAGGTAGAGAAGTCAGCTAATGCAAAAAGAGCCCGGTTGGTGCTGCAGATACAGACAGGACTGAGGGCGGGCCCAGGGAGGTCAGTTAAGGCAGGATGTCTCAGGCATGTGTCTCATCCATCTTTAATTCCAGGTGTTTAGCAAGTGTAGGTGTCATGAAAAGGAAAGAAGGGAAGAACAGAGGGAAGAAGGTCTCTGAATAAATGAGTAAATTAATAAAGAAGAAAAGTAGGGATAAAAGTTAAAAGAACCTGGCTGGAAATTAGTAATATTAGATTCTATTCTGACTCTGTCACTAACTAAATGCTGGACTTTGGAGAGAAGTTACTTACATCTTAAGACCATAATTACTCCATCTGTAAAATGAATGTGTTAGACTAGATCATCTTTTTTAACAAGTCTACTTCAACAAATATTTTTTGCATGCCTACTAACTGCAAAGCACTGAGCTTTGAAGAGACTGAGATGAGAGTACTAAAACCAGGAAATTCCAGAGTCTGCTCCTAAAGGATGCCCTTTGTTCTCTGATGAGTTTTGTAAGCCCTGCTCAGTGTGGGTGCTCCTGGGCCACAAGTTGATTAAAGCCAGAAGTAAGAGGCCTGTCCTTCTTTGAGACACAACAGATAAAGGGCTTGCATTGCACGTGGGCTTTCACAATCAGAAGTATGATTGTGATTTCACAATCATCTCACCCTCTCCTCACTCCCCCGCCATGCATTTATGTTGTATGGAAAGTATGAGTGAACGAACAACAACTGAGCACCTAGTGTATGCAAGATGAGGAATTGAGTACTTTCACATACATAATCTCATTTAATTCTCATATCATGCGGCTTAGATATAATTTTGTTCATTTTACAGATGAAAAACTGAGATAGAGAGGTATAATGGATTTGTCAAGGCCACTTTAACTTCAGATAGTTTTAATCCAATGATAGAACACTTTCTGCTACATTACAGCACATCTTTTTTTTTTTAAGATTTTTTTTGATGTGGAGCATTTTAAAAGTCTTTATTGAATTTGTTACAATATTGCTACTGTTTTTTTGTTTGTTTATTTGTTCGTTTTAATTTTTTGGGTCTTAGTTGAGGCACGTGGAATCTTTGTTGCAGCATGCGGGATATTTCGCTGCGGCACGCGGGCTTCTCTCTAGTTGTGGCATGCGTGCTTTCTCTTCTCTAGTTGTGGAGCGCGAGCTCCAGAGCACATGGGCTCTGTAGTTTGCAGCACATGGGCTCTCTAGTTGAGGCGTGGTCTCAGTAGTTGTGGTGCACGGGCTTAGTTGCCCCATGGCATGTGGGATCTTAGTTCCCCGACCAGGGATCAAATCCACGTCCCCTGCATTGCAGGACGGATTCTTTACCACTGGACCACCAGGGAAGTCCCACTCCTGTTTTTTTTATGTTCTGGTTTTTTGGTCATGAGGCATGAGGGATCCTAGCTCCCTGACCAGGGATCGAAACTGCACCCCCTGCATTGGAAGGCCAAGTCTTAACCACTGGACCACCAGGGAAGTCCCAGCACAGCTTAACATTAGCTTGTTCTGAATAACGACGTACTGGATAAACATGCTCAAATAGTAGGCTTTTTCTGAAAACTAATCTTTGACATAAAAGCATTTGGCAGAAATTTCTGTTCACGTGCACGTTGAGACTGACATCTTGCAGGTGAATTCCTAAATTCAAATGGAGTTTTATGGGGATGGGAAATCAGGACAATTTATCCTTTATGAAACATATACATATGGGGATATATATATCCCCGTTTTACATTTACATGAATTGATGCATATAGATAGTATATATATATATAACTGATATATATTTAAATGAACTGATATATATTTGATTATATATATTTGATTATATATATTGATTATATATATATATATCAGTTCATTTGAATGACTATATAAACAATGGACTTCAGTTTAAATTGGTTTAGCATTTCTAGCTGTGCATATCAACCCATGTAATTCAGTCATGAGGCATTCTAGGACTTCAGTTGGATGGTAAGGATATGGAGGGAAGCTGGGAATGGTGAGAGTATAGGCTAGGAGAATAAATTCACCTTTAGGACAGGTCCCCAAGGAGAGTGGCCAACTTCTCAAGTCATAAAATCCTAGGAGGGAGAATAAAATCTGGGTGCAAGCTGGGAAAGTCCCATTATCCATGAGGTCCAGACTGGGGTCCAGACCAGTGGCAGATGTAAGGCCAGAGGATGGGCAAAGACAATGGCAATCCTAGTAGTCAGGTGAGTGGTAGAAGCTATGTAGCTCCAAGAGGCCCACCTGGCATAAATAAGAACTCCAGCCTATGGCAGGGTTCAGCCTTTGGGGGACCTACTAAGGGCAAAAAAGAGAAATGGGATCTCAACAAGCCAGTTGAGCTTTCAGGATAGGGTTTTTGTCTCAATGGGCAAACTGGAGAGACAGTAGCAAGCTAAGGTAGAGGTCTGGTCCTACTGCCATGCAAAATATGGCAGGGGTTCAGCACAAGTCTGAAGCTTTATAGGCGATTGGGGTCCCATCCCAGGCACACTGGACTTAGGGCAACAAGATAGATTCTAGACCCACCGCCATGGGTGAGGGTAAGAATGAGATTTCCAATATATTCTGACAAGTTTGCTTAGAACTGGCTCATGAATGGAGTTGTCCTGAGTGAAGACTATACATGAAGATTTTCAGTACTTGTAGCTGAGTCTGGATTGGGAAGGGACTAACATTATCACAATGTGGTTTAGTTTTATTTGCATCCATTTTATAACCAGCTGATGTATCCTTTGCATTTTACCTCAGGTATGATGAAATTCCCAAAGAATTGCATTCATATTCTTTTGTCATTATAATACTAAGTATTTATTGGATCATTCTGGGCCTTTATACACTTTCGTTAACATTATTACCATTATTAACATTATTACCATTGTCATGAAAACTCAATAAAATGATAATGCTGTTCTTGAATTGCTTTGTCAACATCATTGCAAAACGTAATGACAAAGTAATAACACTGTGACATTATGTCTGTAGATTAATAAACTATGTTTTAGTTTTCACCAGAATGTCAATACAAAAAATATCTCAATCATAATACTGACTTTACAGTATTTCAATAAATTTCTATAAATGTCTGCTAAGGCTTTACAATCTTGTGTCAATGTATGCTCAAAGTTCACATTACTATCAACTCAATCATATAATTAAAATAATCCCTTTTAGCTCTTGAAATTAATTTTATTGCGGCTCACTCATAGCCTCACAATAAAGTGCGTCACAGAGGACCGTGAAGAAACAAATAAAAGGAATTTTCTAGATATTTTAAAACATTCTTGGTCAAACCCACTTTGAGGAAAACCATGGTGAAACCTTTTTTTTTTTTTAAGGGAACGCTATTTATTTATTTTTTGGCTGTGTTGTGTCTTTGTTTCTGTACGAGGGCTTTCTCTAGTTGTGGCGAGTGGGGGCCGCTCTTCATCGCAGTGCGTGGGCCTCTCACTGTCGCGGCCTCTCTTGTTGCGGAGCACAAGCTCCAGACACGCAGGCTCAGTAGTTGTGGCTCACGGGCCTAGTTGCTTCGCAGCATGTGGGATCTTCCCAGACCAGGGCTCGAACCCGTGTCCCCTGCATTAGCAGGCAGATTCTCAACCACTGCGCCACCAGGGAAGCCCCGAACGCATTATTTGTAATGTACATCTCACTAGAGGAAAGTGAATATGTTTGGTAGTGTTCTAAAGCCATTCAATTGCTTCTACAAATGTTAAGATTCCCATCTGCAAACAAATAATTTGTACATACCAGGGAGTTTACTGCTTGTCTCATCATTAATCGCACGTTTTTTCTATGATTAGAGGTATGACTGTGCCTGATTTTTCAATAAATTAACCAGAAGCAGAAAAAGCCACGCAGGTGTTTCAGTGTCTGATTGCATCCTCTTATACACAGAGGCTCAAGAAGAAACACTGGACTTATTTAAATGCTTGCCCTAACGTAATACTTTTAACTCTTTTGCTGGCATATTTGCTGACAGAATTCAGTCTTCTCAGGATAGAAATTTTTTTCTGAGAATCACCCTGCCATGTGGGAACACAGACTGTTGGGTCATTCTGACGGACAGAGCAACATGAGAGAGCCATCCTAACCCCAGTCAGGACCCCAAACCCCAGGAGTCTGCATTTATTGCATTGGCCAAAAAGTTCATTTGGGGTTTTCCTTAAGATGTTACAGAAAACCCGAACGAGCTTTTTGGCCAACCCATTACTTCTGGAATCACTTCCTCCTTGTATAGGGCATCTTTCTTTCTTCTTTTAAAAAAATGGTACAAATTCAGAAGAGCACTTTTTTAACCTTTGCCTTGGGGAACAGGACTAACAGCTTTATTATGGTCTATCAGTTTTTTAATGAATAAGTATTCATGCTTCATAATCGCTTTTCTTCTATTATACTATTCAAAAAACATTTTTCATATATCAGCACAATACTGGACACTGGAAATATGAAGATGAATGAGACAAGCCCGCTAATCCTTACAGAGGTGGTCTAAGGTAGGGCTTGAGATTGTGGACTTCTCAGTTTGAATCCTGGTTCTACCATTTCCTGGCTGTGTACTCTTGCAAGGAGTGATGTTACCAGTCTGCACTCAGTTTCTCTGCGTGTGAACTAGTAGTACTAATATTACCCACCCACAGGGCTGTTGAAGGTTACTGCATATAAGGTGCATGCACAGTCCTGGCTTAGCACAGTGTATTCACTGCTCACTATGTTAACTATCAGTATTATGGAGTTCACATTCTCATAGGGAGACAGATCATATCATACACACTAAATATAGTTCAGTAAAGCCCTCTAATGGAGCTCTGAACAAAATGCCATAGAAGCTCTGATGAGAAAGAGAATCATGAGTTCATTTATAATCAGTTTTATTTTGAGCTTTTTTCGAAGCGGTAATCATGGCTGACAGCAAGGCTCAGGGTCTCACAAGAGGTGACCTCTAAGCTGGGCCTTGAAGACTGAATTCACTAGTGGGGAAAAGGTGCAGGATGACCAGGGAGCTGGAGCATGAGCAAAGGCTTGGCAGTGTGTAAGTGGGTGGCATGTCCAGGGACCGGCAAGCGGTGTGGAAGGAACACAGAAGAGGCTGCCAGAAGGACAGGTCAGGGCCAATCATCACAGCAGCACTAGAGAGCAATGTGATCAAATCTACGTTTTACAAAAATAACTTGGCTGCTTCCTGGAGGATGAAATACATAAAAGAGAGACTGAAAGCAGGGAGCCTGTTATGAAATGATCATGGCGGTGAGAATGGAGAGGTGAGGACAGAATACAGAGGGACCTGGAGAGAGAATAGAAAGCACTTAGTGACTGACTGGGTGTGGGGGTAGAGGAACGATTCAGGGATGACTTCACATTCCCACATGAAATAAGAAAACAGGAAGAGAAGCAAGTTTGGAAAGAGAGAGATAATGAGTTTGGTGCTATAAATATTAAGTTTGGGGTATCTGCAGGAAGAATACCCAAGCAGGGAGTTGAGAATGTAATTCTGGAGTGCAAGATAGACCCATCCATTATGGTAGGGAGAAGGGAAAGTAGAGAAACAGGGAGGAAGTGACACTTTAAAAAACAAGCCTTGGGCTTCCCTGGTGGTGCAGTGGTTGGGAGTCCGCCTGCCAATGCAGGGGAGACGGGTTCGTGCCCCGGTCCGGGAAGATCCCACATGCCGCGGAGCGGCTAGGCCCGTGAGCCACAGCTACTGAGTCTGCGCGTCTGGAGCCTGTGCTCCGCAGCGGGAGGGGCCACGACAGTGAGAGGCCCGCGCACCGCGATGAAGAGTGGCCCCCGCTCGCCGCAACTGGAGAAAGCCCTTGCACAGAAACGAAGACCCAACACAGCCAAAAATAAATAAATAAATTTAAGGAAAAAAAAACAAAAAAACAAAAAAAACAAGCCTTATATATATGCACAGCCCAGCAGGTTCTATGAAATAGAACCAGAACTGGACAGATACTTCTCCAAAATAACCTCTCTACACCAGCAAAACTGGTTCACTCATTGTACCTTCATATGTCCTGTGTGTTCACTCTGCCCCTTTTCTTTCCTCCATTCAATGTATACTGATTGAGCATCTATTATTGTGCCAGGTACTGTTCTAGACTTTGGTGACACAGAAGTGAAGAAGTCAAAACCCTGCCATCAGAGAGTTTATGTTTTAGTGCAGGAGACAGTCAATAAGCAAGTAACCAAACAAAGATAAAATTTCAAGTAAATAAATGCAATAAGGAAAAAATAAAGCAGGTAAGAGGTTAGAAAGTTACCAAGATGCGAGAGGAAGGGGAACTCTTTGAAACTGAGTGGTTGTCATCAGGGGAGTCATTTCTGATGAAGTGACATTTTAAATGGAGGCCTAAAATAATGGAGAAAGTCATATGAAAATCTGGAGGAACAGTGTTTCAGGCAGAGGGGAGAGCAAGTACAAAGACCCTGAGGTAGGAACCAGCTTGGCATAACTGAGAAACAACAAGGCAGCCAGGTTGGCTAGAATAGACCAAATAATCACAAGGTATCTTGTGACACTTCTGGTGCTATTGTCTTGTATTGTTAACTAAATGCTGCTGTTAAGATTTTTCCTGGATTTATATCCCATCTTCCCAACTCCATGTGAGCCTATTGAGGTCAAGATCTGTGTTCCAACTTCATACTCCCACAGTATCTAGAACAATGCTTTGCACGTAGTAGGTGTTCTTTCTCCATTGATTTAGGTATAATTGTAATTAGTGGTAATCTCTAGGCCTGCCTTGTCCCACTCTCAAACAATTCTGGGCTAATTCCAGAGGTTGCTAAACATCCAGTAAACCACTGATAAGCTATCTCTAGTAGTGTTGTGATCAGTAAGAAACCCAAGCTACATCCAGAGCAACACAGAAAGCCCAAACACCAAGATTTACCTTTGCTGTTTGCAAATCTGATGGTTTTACTCAGGCTCTAACATTGAAGACGGAAATATAAGGAAATTCTGCACATGCTCAGAGAAGCTGTCGGCTTTGCCACAGTTCTATGCTTAAACATTATAATAATATTATTATTATCCCACAGGGGTGTCATGAGGATTAATGAGACATTTTCAAATCACTTTGAGCTACTCCACTGGGGGTACTAAATAAATGGTATGTCTTGTTCCTGAAGTGCCATTTTTGACATTGATTTGTTGTGATGGGTTCTGCTGTCCAACAGGGCTGGAATTTGCCCACCAACTCATTTCCTGTAAACAATAGACTAGCCATCAGAAGAAAGTGGTTTTCACTTAAAATAAATATGAATTGAAGTGAACTAGTCAGCAATCAGAAGAAAATTGGGTGCTGTTAGAAATCTAGTATTTACAAAGTAATACTCACAGTAGTATCACTCACAGTGATCAACATAAGAGTTTCACAGTGTGATACAGTAGAGTGAACATTGGATTTGGAAGCAATCCAAGATTTTAAGCCCAACTCTGCCACAAACGCACTGTGTGAGCTTGAAGAAACAAACTTCTCTGGGCCTCAAATGTAAAGTAAGGACCATCCTAAGAAGCTCATAAGCAGTCTTCCAAACAAAACAAATACATGAAAGGAATGGAAATAGTCATTTCTGAAGGAGAGAGATCACAGAAGGGAGAAGCTGTGACCATCCATCACAGGACCATCCTCTGTTCTGCTCTTCCTTGCCATTGATTAATATTAATTTCAGTACTAATTCCTGCAAATGGAGAAATTAATCACTTTCTAAGTCAGACATAGAAGTGCATGAAACATTCGGTCTTTAAAAATAGGGTCTTTGCCTTTCTACCAGCCATCCTTGCAGCGAGCCATCTGTCTTATACTTAGATTTAAATATATGAATGATTGATTATCCTGCTACCCTAATTACCAGCTCAAGTACACTGTTCTAGTTTTGTGAGAGAGTACTTTACATGGTTGTCCACTTTTACCATCTTACAACATATGTTACTGCCTGCAGTGCCTGGCACTGACCTGGAGGCGATGTGGAAGATAAGGGACAGTAAAGAACATGGGTGCTTGCTGTACCCAAAAAAGGCAAAGGTGGAAACCCTGTGGCATAACTGAGTAACATGCTGTACTGGGAGCTCGGTTTCTCCCCACCACTCATCCCAGGAATCTCAGTGGTCCTGGGCTCAGAAGAAAGAAATGTTGACGCTCCAGAGCAGATAGAAATACAAAGCATCACTTGTTGGGGAATTCAATTCAACAAACGTATACTGAGTTCCTACTATTGATCAGGCACTTTGGTAGTTGTTAGGAATATAAATTGGATAAGATCTGGCTCTGCCCTAGAGAACCTCACAGTTGAGAGTGGTATAGAAAGCAATGACCACAAATCACTCTTACTTCAAGTCAAATTGTCAGCTAAGGTATGAAGGGTGAGGGAACTGTCTACACAACAGTTCCTCTTTTGTAAATGATTTGAATGATACCATCGAAAACACATTTTTAAGCCTAGGGTTGACTCTAAATTGGAGTTGCTAAAACGTCTGGAAACAGAAATTGTGTTCAGTGTGCCCACAACAATTTAAAGAAATAGTTTAGGTTCAAAGGGGACAATTGTTAGTTATTATCTCCAAGCCAAAATCAAGCAACAGAGATACAAGTTGCGGAATGACTGTTCTCCCAGTTTAACAACTAGAGCGTGACAAATTCCCTACCGCAAGGCCAGCGGTGGAGCATCAGGCACGGTCTAGGTACTGGTCTGGCTCCCGTCCCTCCCACCACGGATTTGAGATGTGAATTTCCTTTTTCATTTTCCTCTTATTTTTGCACCGATAGGAAACTCACTGTACTGAAAAGGCCAGGCTGCCCTCGCCAAACCTAACCAGAAACTGGGTCCTTGATTCTTCCTAATGGCTGAAATCTCAGCTACGAAAGGTAGTGTGAACTATCCACTGCATAAGTGAAGTCCCTGAATGTCTTTAATGACCATTTTCTTCAGACTCCGGGTGCGAAACTCCTCAGTACCCATTACTCCGCTGGGCTTCTCATCCAAACAGGAGCGAAATTATCTAGAGCCCTCCCAGCCTGGAGGTCTTTCACCCTCGAGTGGGCTCAGGATGCAGGCACCCCGCTTGCCTCTTGCCCAGGGCGCCTACCTGGCCTGCCACTCCCTGCCTCGACACCGCGGCGGCCCCAGAGCAAGCCCCCATCCTCCCACCTAGCCCGCCCCCGCCTTCGGCCACCTCTGCTCCGCGGAGCCCGCCTCCCCGGGGAGGGGCCCAGGTGGATTTTTGCGGGGCGAGAAGGCCGGCGCCCGCCGGCTGCGGTGCGGCCCAGGGCCAATCGGGAAGCCTCAGGGGGCCGGAGAAGGGGCCGCCTGGGCTGGGCGAGGGCTCCGTGGGGACGGCGAAGTGCAAAATGTGGGCGTTCGGGTGACCCAGAGGGACGCGGAGGGCGGCGGGGAAGAGCTGGGCCGGGCGGCTCCCGGGGAGCGGGGCGCGCGCCCGCGCGGTGGGCCGGAATCTGGAGGGGACGCGGAGGGGCGGGCGCGCGCCCCGCGGGGGAGGGAGGAGGAGGGCTGAGGAGGCGTCTCTTTGGAGGAGCCCGGAGGACAGCGCCAGACCCAGACCGAGCCTCGCGGCAGCGACAGCAGCAGCAACAGGCGGCGGGCTCGGCGGGAGGCGGAGGCGGCGAAGGGGCGGGGAGCGCGAGGAGGAGCGAGCCGGCCCCGCGCCGCCGCCTGTTCCCCGCCGCATGGACGAGCACCTCAGCCTCCTGCGCTCGCCGCCGCC